>NC_058082.1:614718029-615068731 GCF_014858855.1 Bufo gargarizans | reverse complement strand
AACAGGTCCGATTACTCCTGACACCACTGATAGTCTAAAAACAAACAACTAACAAAAAAATATAGAGTTTGGCAATACAGTGTTCCTGCCTGACTTGATCAGGCCTTAGTGTTGTATTATTAAGGGCCTGATCAAGTCAGACAGGAACACTGTATTGCCAAACTCTATATTTTTTTGTTAGATGTTTGACATCTGCAAAAATTATAAATAAAAATCAAATTTGATAAAATGAAATTGTTTTCTTACTTTCATACATAACACTAATCCCTGCCCCTGTTTTCTACTTCTTACATGCATTAGCCAGTTTAGGGTAGGGAAACTTTTGTATGGGCAATCAAACTTTTTTTTTAGCATCTCTGTAAGACATGGCAATGTGTTATCAAATGGTGAGCACCCAAGCAAGAAGTCCAAAAGTTGCTAGGCAAGCTAAAGTACTACAGTTTGTATAATACTCTACGGAGGCCTTGTCACAACCAGACAGCTGAGAAGCTCTGACAGAGTGTCACAACCAGACAGCTGAGAAGCTCTGACAGAGGCCTTTCAGAACCTCCTCCTTGAGTTTCTGTGTTGTGGTATTCAGCTCCTCCTCTCGTTAGCCTCTCTCAGCTGTCATGTGTTGGACTAATTGCTTCCCTTTAAATTCTTCCCCAGAAGGCTTTTCTGGGCGGCTTATACTACTTTCTGGAGTGTGTGTGCACGCTGACTCTGTCCTCCTGTTTGCTTCAAAGCTAAGTGTTGTACCTTTATCTGTTATTTTCTGTTTGCTGGATCCCAGGTGACCCTGACTCCCTCCGTATCTTGTGTAGGGAGCCGGTGGTCGTGTCCCCTCACTATTGTAGGGTGCTCAGGGCTTTATAGTCAACGTTCGTGGATATGCAAACCTCCACCATTCGGATCTTTGCATAGGCTGAGCAGCCAGGGAAAGTGCCAGGTCTTCTGCAGGGGTCTCCCTTGGTTCCTTAGTTTTTGGATCCAGCGAGTCGTTTATACATGTTGCTTTGCCTTGTTTCCTGTACACCGTCCGTGACAGGCCTGCAAGAAAACAGGAATTATCTGTTCAATGTAATACTCATCAAATTGCAAATGATTCCCCTGGCATTACATTCTAAATTCAGTGACACATCCCTATTTGATTTATGTTACGGATCCAACATGCCATGATTGCAGTAAATTTCTTATCTAAACCTCCATTCTACTCCAAATGATGTCTTGCTGTCTAGACATGTCAATAGAATGACATGCCTTCATGTCGCATTTACAATGGTCACAGGGTATAATATACCTAGACGACTGGGAGAGAATAGTGGGGGGCATCTCCACCCATGAAGCTAAAAATAGTCTTTATTTATATTGTGTCACCATATCCTGCAGCACTTTATAATTCAGAGGGTGCATGTACAAATCTAAATAGACATTTCTGGATTACAGACTAATATACAATTTAAACAATAGGCATGAGGGCAGTGGAATACATAGAGAAGTAAGGGACCCATAGCAAGGATCAAACAAGGCCCCCTACACTGGACAGAAGGGTTTCCGCTGATACCCCTTTCAATGACCCTTGGGCCATTTTTCCACTGCCTTGTTTGCTAAAAGTTGTTTCCTTAGAGGGTAGAGTCCTGACCAAGGAGGAGATGATCTCAACTGGGCCTCCTTTTGCCCTGGGCCCCATAGCAGTCGCATGGTCTGCCTCTATAGTAGTTAGGCCCCTGAGTAAGGGTTCTGCTCGCAAGAGCTTACAATCTATGAGGAAGTGAGGGAGACACAGAAGGTCAAATGTATTGGTTTATAAAGTTGTCCAGCAATTTTTGTACTAGATAGAGTAGTGCAGACCTGACTGAATGAGCTAGTGCATTGAGTGTGGGAATTGCTGTCGGATTATGGCGTTTGGTCATGAAGAATGATGGGGTGGTAAATGGGGAAAAGTAAGTTTAGGGAACACAATAAGCCTGCCTGAAAATGTGTTTTAAAGGCATGTTTGAAGCTAAGAAAGTTGGGAATTATCTTGATTTTCCAGGGCAGAGCATTCCAGAGAGTAGGTGCAGCTCATGGAAAGTCTTAAAGATGGTAATGAGAGGTTTAAATTATGGAAGATGTTATTCTTAGATTGTTAGCAGAATGGAGAGAGGAGGTAGGTGCAGCACTGTGGAGGGCTTTGTGGATGAGGAGTTTGAACTGTCTTCTGTGGTGGATGGGCAACCAGTGAAGTGACTGGCATAGGTTAGATGTATTGGTGTAGCAGGTGGATAGAAAGATGAGCCTGGCTGCTACATTTAAGACAGGCTGAAGGGGAGAGTGTTTAAGAGGAAGGCCGATTAGTAATGCGTTACAGTCAAGTCATTCAAGACGAGAATGAATCAAAGCAGCAACTATATCTGTAAAGAATAAATCAAGGCAACTGGACTTACTGTAGATTTCTTGAAAACGTTTCACTTTTTCTTCCAACGAGCTTTCTCAATTCAGAATTGAGAAAGCTCATTGGAAGAATGAGTGAAATGTTTTCAAGAAATCTACAGTAAGTCCAGTTGCCTTGATTTATTCTTTACAGATATACCATGACCTGGATAAATGAGAACCTTCACAGACAAAGCAGCAACTAGAATTTTGTCCGTTTCCACTGTGACAAAATGGCAGGTACTGGAGATGTCAGATGACAAGAGTGTGCAAATGATTAAATATGATAAGCAAAGGAAATATCTGAGTCAAACATGACTTCAAGAGAGCTGGCATGCTACCCAGGAGTTATGATAGTACAACAGACTGAAATTGAAATATCAGGTTTAGGTAGATTAGTGGATGTAGAAAAAACAAGAAGTTTAGTTTTTGAGAGATTCTGTTTGAGATAGAGAGAGGACATAATGTTAGAGACAGCTGCCAGACTGATTACTAGGGATCTGGTTCCCGGGCAGCCCTCTCCCTGATCAGCTGTTTTAAGAAGCCACAGCACTCTGGTGAGTGCCGCAGACTCTTCCTAGGCCAGTGACATTATGTTCATCGGTCATATGGCCTAGGCGCAGCTAAGTCTCATTCAAGTGAATTGGGCTGAGCTGCAATGCCAAGTACAGCCACTATCCAGTAGATGGTGTTGTGCTTGGTAAGCTTAGAGGAGGTAGCACGCCTCACCAAAGCGCCACAGCCTCTTTAAACAACTGATTGGCAGGGGTGCTAAATGTCGGACCTCCACCGATCAGAGGATCCTGAGGACAGGTCATCAGTATTAAACACTTGAAAAACCAGCTTCATTTAGTAGCAAAGTTCTGGAACAAGAACATTACAGATAGAAATAAATAAATTGTTATTGCCTTTGGTTTCTTCACAGATGTATATAAGCGGTCTGAAAGTCAAGTTTCATTGAACTTTGTTCTAATTCAACATTATCTTCATTGGGAAATTTCTTATTAAAAGATTGATGCTTTCAACATAAATTATTGAATTTAAAGGATTAGATTAGAGTGCCAAAGGATTTTATCTTCATGCATATGTTACTGATGTGAAGGGGTCAGTGGCACCTGGCAAACCACTGTGGAGTAGTATTGAATAAGTCTGATAAGTAAGATTCTGATTTGCATATGTACTATAGCAGTGCTGAATTTGTTTGATTTCTATGAATCAAGAAGTTTATATCTGCATATTCATGTTTTATACTGATTGTATTCTAATAATATTAGTTTGAAACATGACTGACTCATTTAACAAATATTACAAATAATAATAATAATAATAAACAAAATATACAGGCTAACTCGTGTTATGCACAGATATGTTCTTCCTAATGTCTGCTTTTGACTCAACATATAACAAAATGAGTGGAAAGAAATATGTGAATTGTAGTCTCTCGAAGGTTTTGCTAGCATGTCATGATAATACAGTGAAATTTTATCATGAGAAATTTAAGTCCATAACAAGGGTGGACCCATCTCTAAATTAAACTTAATTGTTTTATAATAAAATATTCTGTTACTTGTTGAAATATTCTTCTTCTGTCTTCACAGTTTTTAGGATCTCTACTTGAATTTTGTTATGGAAATATTATTTATAGATTCAGAGGCTGAGAATCCATACAGGCATCCGTGTCAGTGACCGGTGATAATGCTGATCACAGACATTTAAGCCTTCAGGTCAATTGTAAGCTCTGTGCCCATAGCACCCAAATGGCTACTGTGCATTGGGTGAGCTGTTTGTTTGCTGTTGTAGCTCTGAGCCATCTAGAGCATGGATGTCAAACTCATGGCCCTCCAGATGTTGCAAAAACTACAACTCCCATCATTCCCTGATAGCTGTAGTATGCCCAGGCATGATGGGAGTTGTAGTTTTGCAACAGCTGGAGGGCCACGAGTTTGACATCCCTGATCTAGAGGCTACCATGCCTTCCACTATGATGTTACAATGGAGCCCTGCCTTAGACAGAGCTCTATAGGAATGCATTGAATCTCTCATGGACAGCAATGGTAATTAATTGCAGTGTATGGGGAAAGTGACAAGACAATTGCATGTTTAAAAAGTGTAAAAAGGTTTTAAAAAGTTTTATAAAAATAATAGATATCAATTAAAGATCGTTTGCACTGCCACATCTCAAAATGTCAAAATGATTAAAATATAAACTTATTTCTCCCATATGATGAATGGAAAAATGGAATTGCTGTTTTTGCCCCATTTTCAATTTGTTTTCCATCTGTCCACCACATTGCAATATTAATTGGTGTTATTAGAAAGTACTTATGCTAAAATAAAGTATGACTATGTGAATGGAAAAATATAAAAAGTTCTGGAAATGCAGGGAGTGAAAAACAAGAATGCAAAAATTGAAAATATATTGCTATATCAGGAAGGGGTTAATTAATTAAATATGAGGTACATTACAAAGATGCAGTATTCTTCATCGATCTTATGTAAGAAATTGTAAACCCCTTTAAATCCGTTAGAAATGTAGGTATTGCTGCAAATTAAAATGCAAGACTGTTGAGTATGATAGAAACAGAAAGGACACAGGTGACTTTGTCTCTGTGACATACCAAATCACATCTCAGGAGCATGTGGAGTCATTTCCTATTACTCTTTGTGAGAAATAGCTACAGTAGATGAGTGAGGAGAGATCATGGTAATGCATGCTGCTTCAATCTTCAGAAACAATCATAAAAAGGGGATGTCCGGGTTATTTTAAGTACTGCAAGTAATAATAAAATAATAAAAAAATATATAAAATCTGTAATAAAGAAGTAAAATCTGCTAAAATTCAAAATGGACAGCAAGTGGCCAAAGAGAACAAAACAAATCCTCAAAAATTATTTCAATATATAAATGTTAAAAAAAACTATGTCTGAGCAGGTAGTTCCCTAAATAATGGTAAGAGGGAGATACAGTGCCTTGCAAAAGTATTCACCCCTCTTGACTTTTTTCATATTTTGGTGCCTCACAACCTGGAATTAACATGGATTGTTTAAGGATTTGCATATTTAATTTACAGGACATGCTGACAACTTTGAAGATGTTTGTTTTATTTATTTTTATTTTGAAGCAAACAACAAATACGACAACATAACAGAAAAGGTCAATGTGCATAACTATTCACCCCCCTAAAGTCAATACTTTGTAGAGCCACCTTTTGCACCAATCACAGCTCCAAGTCACTTTGGATAAGTCTCTATGAGCTTGCCAACATTTTACCACTGGGATTTTTGCCCATTCCTCCTTGCAAAACTGCTCCAGCTCCTTCAAGTTGGATGGTTTGTGCTTGTGAACAGCAATCTTTAAGTCTGACCAAAGAATTTCTATTGGATTGAGATCTGGGCTTTCCAACACATTTACATGTTACCCCTTAAACCACTCAAGTGTTGCTTTAGCAGTGTGTTTGGGGTCATTGTCCTGCTGGAAGGTAAACCTCCGTCCTAGCCTTAAATCACGCAAAGAGTGGCACAAGTTTTGCTCAAGAATATCCCTGTATTTAGCACCATCCATCTTTCTCTCAACTCTGACCAGTTTCCCAGTCCCGGCTGCTGAAAAACATCCCCACAGCATGATGCTGCCACCACCATGTTTCACTGTGGGGATGGTGTTCTTTGGGAGATGTGATGTGTTGGGTTTGCGCCAGACATAGCTTTTTCTTTGATGGCCGAAAAGTGACATTTTTGTCCCATCAGACAAGAGCACCTTCCTCCATACATTTTGGGAGTCTCCCACATGCCTATTCGCAAACTCACAACATGCTTTTTTGTTTTTAGCTGAAAGTACTGGCTTTCTCCTGGCCACTCTGCCATAAAGCCCAACTATATGGAGCGTACGGCCTATTGTCGTCCTATGTACAGATACTCCAGTCTCTGCTGTGGAACTCTGCAGCTCCTCCAGGGTTACCTTAGGTCTCTGTGCTGCCTCTCTGATTAATTCCCTCCTTGACCGGTCCATGAGTTTTGGTGGGCGGCCGTCTCTTAGTAGGTTTTCTGTTGTGCCATGTTCTTTCCATTTGGTTATGATAGATTTGATAGTGCTCCTGGGGATCATCAAAGATTTGGATATTTTTTTATAACCCAACCCTGACTTGTACTTCTCAACTACATTGTCCCTTACTTGTTTGGAGAGTTCCTTGGTCTTCATGGCAGTGTTTGGTTAGTGATGCCTCTTGCTTAGGTGTTGCAGCCTCTGGGGCCTTTCAAAAAAGGTGTGTATATGTAATGACAGATCATGTGACACTTAGATTGCACATAGGTGGACATCATTTCACTATGGGCTTACTAACAAAGGGGTTGAATACATACGCACATGCCAAATTTCTGTTTTCTATTTCTAAACAATAGTTTTATTTATACAGTACAGACCAAAAGTTTGGACACACCTTCTCATTCAAATAGTTTTCTTTATTTTCATGACTATGAAAATTGTAAATTCACACTGAAGGCATCAAAACTATGACTTAACACATGTGGAATTATATACATAACAAAAAAGTGTGAAACAACTGAAAATATGTCATAGGTTCTAGGTTCTTCAAAGTAGCCACCTTTTGCTTTGATCACTGCTTTGCACACTCTTGGCATTCTCTTGATGAGCTTCAAGAGGTAGTCACCTGAAATGGTCTTTCAACAGTCGTGAAGGAGTTCCCAGAGATGCTTAGCACTTGTTGGCCCTTTTGCCTTCACTCTGCGGTCCAGCTCACCCCAAACCATCTCGATTGGGTTCAGGTCCGGTGACTGTGGAGGCCAGGTCATCTGGCGCAGCACCCCATCACTCTCCTTCATGGTCAAATAGCCCTTACACAGCCTGGAGGTGTGTTTGGGGTCATTGTCCTGTTGAAAAATAAATGATGGTCCAACTAAACGCAAACCGGATGGAATAGCATGCCGCTGCAAGATGCTGTGGTAGCCATGCTGGTTCAGTATGCCTTCAATTTTGAATAAATCCCCAACAGTGTCACCAGCAAAGCACCCCCACACCATCACACCTCCTCCTCCATGCTTCACGGTGGGAACCAGGCATGTAGAGTCCATCCGTTCACCTTTTCTGCGCCGCACAAAGACACGGTGGTTGGAACCAAAGATCTCAAATTTGGACTCATCAGACCAAAGCACAGATTTCCACTGGTCTAATGTCCATTCCTTGTGTTCTTTAGCCCAAACAAGTCTCTTCTGCATGTTGCCTGTCCTTAGCAGTGGTTTCCTAGCAGATATTCTACCATGGAGGCCTGATTCACACAGTCTCCTCTCTGTTCTAGAGATGTGTCTGCTGCTAGAACTCTGTGTGGCATTGACCTGGTCTCTAATCTGAGCTGCTGTTAACCTGCGATTTCTGAGGCTGGTGACTCGGATAAACTTATCCTCCACAGCAGAGGTGATTCTTGGTCTTCCTTTCCTGGGGCGGTCCGCATGTGAGCCAGTTTCTTTGTAGCGCTTGATGGTTTTTGTGACTGCACTTGGGGACACTTTCAAAGTTTTCCCAATTTTTCGGACTGACTGACCTTTATTTCTTAAAGTAATGACCACTCGTTTATCTTTACTTAGCTGCTTTTTTCTTGCCATAATACAAATTCTAACAGTCTATTCAGTAGGACTATCAGCTGTGTATCCACTTGACTTCTCCACAACGCAACTGATGGTCCCAACCCCATTTATAAGGCAAGAAATCCCACTTATTAAACCTGACAGGGCACACCTGTGAAGTGAAAACCATTTCAGATGACTACCTCTTGAAGCTCATCAAGAGAATGCCAAGAGTGTGCAAAGCAGTAATCAAAGCAAAAGGTGGCTACTTTGAAGAACCTAGAATATGACATATTTTCAGTTGTTTCACACTTTTTTGTTATGTATATAATTCCACATGTGTTAATTCATAGTTTTGATGCCTTCAGTGTGAATCTACAATATTCATAGTCATGAAAATAAAGAAAACTCTTTGAATGAGAAGGTGTGTCCAAACTTTTGGTCTGTACTGTATATTTTTCTCATTTCACTTCATCAACTTAGACTATTGTGTTCTGATCCATCACATAAGATTCAGATTAACAAAACATTGAACTTAAGGATGTAATGTAACAAAATATAAAAAAAAAGTCAAGGGGGGTGAATACTTTTGCAAGGCACTGTAGATGGTCAATGATGGTCAAAAAAGGCAGAGCTACTACATGGGTATTTTAAATTTGGATGTGAAAAAGAAGAGAGAGGAGCTAATGTAGGTTGTGCCAGGGTGGTTAATACATCTGGCACTGTACTAAATTGACTTACTCTAGATATTAGAGATCAGTAAAGTTCTTAAAAATTTGATTCAGCTGGTCCACCAAATAAAATAAAAAAATTAATTTTTCATGAAACACATCTCTTTGTAAGTAGTGGGTGCAATGAAAGGGAACGGCCCCCCATTGTTGAACCCCTGCTGTGTTCATTGCTGATTGCGATAAATAAGTGTCACGGTCCCTCCCGACAGAGGTGAGAAGATCGGATAGACTTGCTGCATGTGAGGCTATCTGACAGGTCTCTCTGTTTTCCTCTTTGTATGTTGTTGTTTGGCAGGATCTCATCTCTCCTCAGGTTCTGCTTGTTATCAGTGATGAGGCTCTATTTAGGTTTGCCTCACACTGCTGACCATGCGGTTGATATTTCCTCTTGGACTTGCTAGAGCTTGTTGGTCTTGGATCTCCTGCTTCTCCGTACATCTAAAAGCTAATTACTAGTTTTCTTTTTCTGTTTTCTGTACTCCGGTTTGTTTTGGTTCTAGGCCTCAGGGAAACGCGGGTTTCTTCATCTGGGAAGGAACCATCTGTCGCAACTCCTGCTACCTATCCTAGGGCTCGTCAGTTTTAGCAGGGTATATGTATACGGCGTATGAACATTTCCACTATCAGGATCTTATCATAGTGACAGGAGTTAGGGAAAGGCCTAGGGATTACTAGGAGGTCACCATCCTTCTTCCTTAGCTTTTGAGGCCTAGACTGTTGTCTATTTCCTTTTGTGTGTATCTGGTGTTTTTCCCTTTCCCATTACCCGTGACAAATAGGCCTTTCAGGGATTGATCATTTGAAAAAAAAACATTTAATTGTAGTTACCTTATTTATTTAAACCCAAAGAGGCTTACTTGAAGATCCAGGATGACGTCATCACGTCGGCTGGCATTGTGACGTCATACGTCACCGCACACAGGATTTCTCCCCGGATCTTCAATCAAGATGGCGGTGCCGACTCTTCACATTCAAATGGATGAGGTAAGTATGTTTTTTTAAAAATAATTTTTACCGCCATTCAGGGAAAATAGATTAGTTACCAGGGAGGAAATCCGGCTTTGCGGCAAATCAAATTTTCCATGAAATTCAGATCGAAGTCCACTTTGGATAGTTCGATTCACTCAATACTAGTATATATGGTGCAAGCAAAGTTAAATAAATCAAATGTGAACAATGTCCATGGTCCAGATGGATTACACCCAAGAGTTCTGAAACAGGTCTGTTCAGTTATTGCTGTACATTCGCACCTGTTAAATTATTGGTTCAGTGCCAAAAGACTGGCGCAATGCAAATGAAGTACCTGTTTTCAAAAAGAGCTCTATGTTCTCCTCATTGCGGGAAAAATGTTTGAAGGGCTTGTAAAGGGCATTGTACTGGAGTATGTGACTGTAAATAATATAATTGAGAGGGTTTAGCAAGGACAGAAGTTGTCAGACTTTGAGATCCCTGCCAAAACAGCCTGTTTCTCTCTCTCTACATTCTGGCATTGTGGAAGCTACTGTGTCATCATCCAGCCTCATTAACTACAATGGGAACTGCCAGAGATCCAATGTCAACCCGGAAAATATGTTGAGAATTGGCAGGACATAAACCACTGAGCGCAGTGGTTTTTGTCGGCTGAGTCTCAGCATGTTTGCCGGGTTGCGGCAGGATCTCCGCTGGTCCCCATTATAATGAAAGGGGCCGGCAGGTGTCAGGTAGCTTCTGGCAATTATGGATCCAGACATCTCCAGCAGGCAGCTCTCTGCCAGAACAGCCCACCAGAGATGCAAACGTGAAACAGTCCTAACCTGATTTGTTTTTATGAGGAGGTGAATAGAAGCCTGGACAGAGGGACGGCTGTGGATGTAATGCTCTTGGATTTTGCAAAGACATTTGACACTGTCCCTCATCTACGTTTAATAGTTAAAATAAGGCTTAGAATATCGGCTTAGCAGCTATTGTTTGCCACAGCCCCCTTGATTGAAGACACTATGTGAAATCTTGCAAGTGATGTCATCACGCCAGCTGGCGCGGTATCTTCAATCAAGATGGCAGGGATGGCCTCTTTGTGCGCAAATGGATGAGGTGAGTATGATTTTTTGTTTTTTTTTACCTCCATTTCATGGAACATTGATTCATTACCACAAAGCCCAAGGAAATTCAGCTTCATGGCGATTCAAATATTTCCTGAAATTCTGAATTATGTCCACTTCGGATACTTGATTTGCTCAACACTAATGATGAACCTATACAAATATATATACACCGTACCAAATAAAGAAAAATACAGACCTTGTTGTAGAGGCAGTAACAGAGGTAACATTGTCACATAAGAAAGAAGTAAACTTACAGTCCTCTAGGAGGAACACTTTTGGAAATACAAGTTTAAAGGAAACAGTCCAGAATTGGTTCGGGTTGTTTGATGCTGTTCCCTGTGGTATAGAATGTGTGTCTGTAAATTATTGTATCATAGCCCACATGGACTAAAGCAGAGGTCAGTGGTTGATATCATTGACACAGAGGATGAATAGTGTGTGCATCTGAAAATGTAGGAAAATACATCTTTCACTAAGGATATTTCATACTACAATCTACAAAATATCTGCCATATAACCTATCGTTCTGACTGAAAAATATTTGTATGTGGTACACAATTCATTAATAGTGTGGTTCACCATCACTGCTCTGTGTGAATGAAACCTTATCTAAAATGCTCCTTTTAAAAGCGTGCACATTAACTTACATTAGCTCATTTGCATACTTGTTCCCAGAGTGCATTGCCTGTAAGACTTCCTACTCCAGCTGAGTCTCCACAAGGACACAAACATGCTCTCTTTGAAAAACTAAGATATCTAGATCCTAGTGCAGGAAATCCCTGCCCATCATCTGAAAAAAGTCAATGTGTACTGCAGCCTACAATCCATCAAAGGAGCAGAAGGACTATAGAAGTAGGCTGATGGGTCAACATTGCAACAACTCTTCCACTTTCCCGGGTTACAGAATACCTGCTCTGTTATTGGCTTCTATATGCTGTTAAAGGCATTGTCCTATTATGACAACTTATCCCCTATCCACAAGGTAGATGATGTGTTTGATCGGTGGGTGTCTGACAGATCGGGCCCCCACTGATCTGGAGAATGAGAGTAAGTACCCTATTAAATGGAGCTATAGACATACATGCATGTCCAAAGCTCCATTTAACTCTATGCCACTGTTGGAGATAGTCGAGTATGGGTCTTGGCTATCTCTAGCAGCCCCATGAAGCTGAATAGAGCGGGATCATGCATACACAGTCAGGAGTCCCTATTTTTATGATCAGCAGGGGCCCTAGTGGTGAGACCCTCGACGATTAGGTACTTATTCCCTATCTTGTGGCTGCCTGGTGAAAATGGGGATATGTCCGAGGTCAGCTTTTAACCCTGACAACCTCTTTAACAGTACAATCCCTTTAATAGTAACAAGAGATTGGCCACAAGGAATGTGATGTCTCCACTGCAGTTTTCTTCTACTACCCAAATCTCTCCCACAAAAGCTAGTCACGGATGTCACGGATGTAGTAGGGGAGAACACCAAAATACAACAAGAAGAAAGGGCCTCACCGCTAGGGAAGGAAAAGGGTCACCACTTATAAGACCCTGCTCCTGGCCCTAACTCCTATCCGTATGGGCACCTCTCGATGGTAGAGATACCCATACACAGGAACCTAGAAAACCCTGGTGACCCTAGAAAGCCCTAAAGATAATGACAGGGCAGAGACAACCCGTCCCTTCCCTGGTGAAGGAACTAGCGTCTCACTGAGGCCTAGTAAACAACCGGGGGGGATACAAAACACAAGCGGAACACAACTTCTGAGGATGATGGATGAACAGGACTCCAACAAGAACCACACTCCAGCTCTTCCAAAACCTAATGAAGCCAACAACAGCAGGAGGAAACCACAGAGTGGCAAGGTGACATAGTGTGAATATGGCATCAGCAGAAGGATACCACAGAGTGGCACGGTGTCATAGTGGGGAGATGGCAGCAGCAGCAGGAGGATAACACAGAGTGGCAAGGTGACATAGTGTGGATAAGGCAGCAGCATCAGGAGACCACAGAATGGCAAGGAGACATAGTGTGGAGATGGCAGCAGCAGCAACAGGGGGATACCACAGAGTGGCAAGGTGGCATAGTGTGGATATGGCAGCAGCAGGAGGATACCAAAGAGTGGCAAGGTGACATAGTGTGGATAAGTCAGCAGGAGGATACCACAGAGTGGCAAGGTGGCATAGTGTGGCGATGGCAGCAGCAGCAGGAGGAAACCACAGAGTGACAAGGTGACATAGTGTGGATATGGCAGCAGCAGGAGTGTACCACAGAGAGGCAAGGTAACATAGTGTGGATAAGGCAACAGCAGCAGGAGGATACCACAGAGTGGCAGGGTGACATTGTAAGGTGAGATGGCAGCAGCAGCTGCATCAGGAGACCACAAAGTGATCCGGTGACAGTGGGACGGTGGGTGGCAATACCAGTACCCGTTGATGAAGGTGGCTTAAAGAAGGAGCCCTTGGCATCAAATGTGTGGCATCAGGCGGGTGGCAGCATCAGAGTAATAGCTGAGGCAGGTAGTCAGAAGAAACCAGTCTCTTTTATCAAAGTGTTGGTTTGGCACCATGGATGATCTAGTCTGATGATTTTGGAATTGATGGTTGGAAATCGTGGCTGATCCACATCTTTATCTTCACAAAGGTCAGTCTCTCCACATTTTGGGTGGACAGGCAAGTTCTCCTTGGGGTAACTTTGGCCCCCACTGCACTAAACACCCGCTCTGATGCCACACTACTGGCCGAGCAGTACAGCTTTTTCAGGGCAAACTCTGCTAGTTGCGGCCACAAATCCAGTTTGGCTGCCCAGTAATCCAGCGGATCTTCAATGTGCTTTCACCAAAACAAACTGCAACAGTGCAGTGCGTGCCATAAAAAAAACACCTACCTGAATGTGTCTTGCAGCGATGCAAAGCACGTGTCTTCCAGCCTGTGTCCCGCGCTGTACAGCTCAGGCTGCACGATGACGTCTGCACCGGCCTATCAGCGGAATTGGGAAAGGAGACGCCTCTCCCCTGCCCCGCAGAACATCCATCTGTATTGCTGTCCTGAGGGTGGCGATACATATGAATATAGAGCTGAGCGCTTCCACAATGGAAGCTCTTATCTCTCCCAGCGCTGTCCCTGCTGCCCCCCCACTTGTCACCAAGGCCTACGCCGCCTGAGGCAATCGCCTCACCTCGCCTAATTGACGGTGCAGCCCTGACCTCAGTGAGGTGAGCAAGAAACAAGAGAAAGAACAAACAGAAGGTGACACTACACAAAAACTTTTTTCAATAGCTTAGTCAATATATAAAAATTTTAATTACATACAATTAAAAAATTATTCATATCTAGATGTTGTTTTTTTTCAAAAATGGAAAACATGTTTCGTGTCACAAACCTTTAACACATTAACCATTCCTTTAGCTCTGCTACCTCTGTATATACTGAATCCAATAGAAAAAAATAAAAAATACCTCCCTATGAGATCTTAGGTATATGGTGGCACAGCCTACTGCACCTTTATGGCAGCAAATAATGCTTTTGTGCAAAACTGGGCAGTGACATAGCTGTGTGCATGAGCTGTACTTTAAATGCTGATCAGATCATCACAGCTTATTTGTCTACAACCTCTTCAGGTCATATATACTGGATGTAAGAAACCAGCCTGCATATTCCATGTAAATGTCACAGTGCTGGATCGGTAACGTTCTACTTTATAATCTAGTCTCTGGCTGTGGGTGGTTGATGGACGTCGTCTCTTTGTATTCTGTACTTGTTTCCAGTGGAATTTCAGCATGAGACCGTGTGCTGTATATTTGTGGCATTCCGACATTCTGCTTCGTCTAATGAAACACATTGCAGGCATATGAACATTACATTTAATTACATGTAAGTCCCTGAATTAAAACTGGAAAAAAAAAAATAAGAATGCATTAATTATGAGTTGCGACTTTCAGGGCTGAAATTTACCAGCTAAATATGTTTTCAAGAATAAATCGGATAATCTGAGGTGGGAGAAAAGGCAGAAATAATCCATTAACTGGAACGCTTTAAAGAGACAGAAATAAATGAGAGAGCAATTATCTGACATTTTCTTCTTGGCCTTTTCTTAAAATATCCAAGATATGAACAAGATTGTGTTCTTGTCACTGCTATTGGAGCAGCAGTCAGCCCCATTCATCATTCCTGAAAACAGCGCCTGTATCTAACTGTGGCCCCTAGGGAGACTACCCAGGGGGCATGTAATTTGTATAAAGCTGTCCACCAGTACCAGATTATCTGGGACTCCATACATGCTGATAATGACACAGTTTATAAGACACAATGTGTTTTTTTTTTTACAATTTTCAAAGTTTTGTACTATAAAAGCAGCTCTCAAAGCTGTTAAAAAAATGGCATCTGATATTTATTGCTGGGGCAAACATATCACATCACGGAATGTGTAGCCACCCAGTGGTTCTGATTAGTGTTGATTGAGCACCATAGTGCTCGGTTGCTCGGGCCGAACAAATCGTGATGCTCGGGTGCTCTACCAAGCACTAAACCAGGTACCCCCTGCTCTGAAGAGGGGAGTGTGCCTGGTTCATAGGAAAATGTCAGAAATTGATGGAAACACTACCAAAATGGTTCGGGAACAGGATGGGGAGAATGTCTGCATGCATCTTGGACTCCCAGGTCGCTGCTGGGAACGATGTTGTCCGAGTAGTACGCCACTTTTACAGACTGACAATAATACGCACAAAACCGAAGATAAAATCGATTTTAGAGGAAACATTATTAGGAAATATTCTTTCCTGTATATTTACTTCACTTTTAAAGTGCAAGCGCTGCCAAAAATTACAAGGAAGAGGCACTCCGATACAACCTGTATATCACATAAAGGAGGGCCTCATTCACATTGTGGTACAATTGTTCAGGAAGTGGGACTCCTACACTCATAAAGCCTATGCACTAAGTGAAAGGGCTGCCAAAAATTGCAAGGAACCAGCGCTACAATACACCCTTTGTTACACATAAAGGAGGGCATCATATGATTGATGGCCTGCTGGTGACCCTCAAAAACATTTGGAGCAAGTGCCTCCTGATCTAACCATCTAAAACATTAGGGCCGAGGCCTGCTGCCGCTTTGGTGACTCTAGATAACCTGGGGCCAATTGCACGTTCCTGTGACGGTGACGATGTGTTTTCCTTATAAACTTTCAATGTTATTTTCAGCGCCAAACACGGTGACCATGGGTAAGGAGAATCAGTGTTCGATTCCGCAGAAGAAGCCTGATAAACACCTATGGCTACCACATCCAAACAAGGCAGCATGTGCGCAAATTACCAATTAGGTATAATTAAGTGAGGGCCTGCTGGCTGGTGAGCTGACCCTCTAAAAGATTGTAGGTGAGGGCTTGCAGGTGAGCTGACCCTCTAAAACATTATGGTTGAGGGCCTGCTGCTGAGCTGACCATTTTAAAAATTATGGGAGAGTGCCTGCTGCTTAGCTGACCATTGAAAAAATGTATAGTGTTCAAAGCAGGCCAAGTTGCCTGAATACTTCAGCTAGGAATAATGGAATAGGGCTCCGGTTCTATTTTGTTGGTTTTTGGAACTGCGGCCATGATGAAGAGGGACGGCCTGGGGCATTCGCATTGCGCCGCTAGAGGTGAAATTCTTGGACTGGCGCAAGACGAACCAAAGCGAAAGCATTTGCAAAGAATGCTTTCATTAATCAAAAACAAAAGTCGGAGGTTCGAAGACAATCAGATACCGTTGTAGTTCCGACCATAAAAGATCACAACCGGCAATCCATGACCCACCTAGCTGCTTCCAGGAAACCAAAGTCTTTGGGTTTTGGGGGAGTATGGTTTCAAGGCTCACAAGGTACACTTTATGTCACAGATACATTTTTGAAGCGTACACGTTACAGTGCAGATGTGGCTCTGGTAAGGTTACTGTCAGAAGCGGACACCATGTACGGAAAGATTACATTGTATGCCACAGATACATTTTTGAAGCACACAGATTACACAGCAGATGTGGCCCTGGTATGGTCACTGTCAGAAGCGGACACCGTCTACGTAAAAATTTAAATGTATGTCACAGATACATTTTTGAAGGGCAGACGTTGCACGCAGATGTGGCCCTGGTAAGGTCACTGTCAGAAGCGGACAACATCTACGAAAAAAGTACATTGGATGTCACTGATATTTTAGGGATGCGCACACTTTAAGCTGGAGATATGCCGCGGATAATTTAACTGTCAGCAGCGGACACCGTCTACGGAAAAAGTACACTGAATGTCACTGATATTTTAGGGATGCGCACACTTTACATAGTAGATGTGGCGCAAATAGCTTAACTGTCCCCAGCGGCCTATTACACGGTTTTTAGCGCAGGATGAGCTAAAAATATATATTGCTGCTGTCACACACAATAGTCGTTAAAAAGACTTTTGGGTCTCTAAAAAGTTTTTTGTATAAAAATCTTCCTATTACACTCCCTACACTGTCTGTCCCTTCCTATGCACAGCTCTCCCTAACACTGAGCAATTTAGCGCAGGTTGCGCTACAAACATATATTGCTGCTGTCACACACAATAGTCCTCACAAGGACTTTTGAGTCTCTGAAATGTTTTTGTACAAAAAAATATTCAATTACACTCCCTACACTCTGTCTATTCCTATGCTCAGCTCTGCCTGACTACAAATGAGCCAAACATGCGTCATCGGGTGCTATATAGCTCCCGATGGCGCGTTCCAGCCAGCCAATCATTGTAATGCCAGCAGCCAACATGGCTACTGGCATTGCAGTGAGGGCAGTACTTACCTGCACTTTTATTGGCTGCGTAGAAACATCACCAAGAAACGTGCGGGGAGGAGACTCAAGCATGGCACTTGAACACATATGGTACTTGGCTGAGCATGCTTGATCATCACTAGTTCTGATGTGACTTACAGTCTGACAAATTATTTATTTTTGTATATTGCATTGTAGGGCTGGTGAACCTGCGGCTCTCCAGCTGTTGTAAAACTACAACTCCCACCATGCCCTGCTGTAGGCTGACCGGGCATGTTGACAATCCCTGTTGTATTGAATTGGTCTCAGGAGAAATTTGAGTTCTTTATACAGATGAGTGAATTGTTAAAAATTTGATTTAGGTTCAATTCATCTACAAATTTGATTTGGGTTTAAATCAATTCTATCCATATTCATCACTGCTCTAATTGGCTTCTAATTTTGTATGACACTATGTGGCCACTGAGGAAGAGGTAGGATTACCTCGAAACGCGTCTGGAAAATGATATACCTGGCATCACCTATGAGACTACCCACCATTACCCACACCGCCATTTGACAATTTGGATTTCTGCATAACCAGAAGATACAAAGGAAAATAGGACCAACATACTGCAAGAAAGAGGTATCGGCTGATCGGCATAAAGGAAACCACGTGATAGATCACGTGAGACGACGAGCCAGCAACACAGGCAGCGCAAGCACGCAGCGCAAAACAGCAAGACGCCAGGAAAATCTACGGAACCCAGCACCGCTATCATACAGAGAAGAGTGTAAAGGCAGGGTGAGTACTAGCTTCTTGCCGAGTGGGACGCCACCGGCAATAGCGAACATTGAGCCATCCAGAACACAGTGAGTAACAACCGGTCTCTATTGCTTACACTGTTTTTTTCTGGCAAAACCACTACTCACTTTGCTGGCGTTTTGTCACTCCTACTATCAGACATTGAAATATCCAACTATCCATTGACCAAAGTTTCCTTAATTTATTCATTTTTTATCTCAACCTATCCTGGACTGATCTTATCATTACTAATCATTACCATTGACTATTTTATCATCATTTTATCTTCATCATTGTTATTTTTATTTTTACTTTTATTTTATATTATATATTTTTCACCTTTCAATTCATTCATTTTTTCATTGTTTCATTATAATTTTCTCATTATAATTTTTTCATTATAATTTTTTCACTATCTTCATATTTTTTTTTTACTACCATCATTTATTACCTCCACTCCCTTGGATACCTGCGATCACCAACCTACTAAAAGACACATCAACTAATGATATATGAACTACTACAACCCATCATAATCTTTTATTCTATTAATTCTCCATTATATCAATCCTTTTAACACCTTTTTAGCCAAATCCAAGACTATTAAAAACATTATTAAAAAAATGTAATTTTATTGATTAATAAACACACTATTTTATTCAACCAGATATTGAGTGCCTGACTTATATTTATTTATTTGCCTTTATCACAGACTGTAGTCTATTCATTTATAAACTTCTAGTTGGAATAAAAGAGGAATAGCACAATGTCATAAGACTAGATGCTCCAGAATTGTTAATGTAGGTAATTAATAAAACAGGCATTTCAGGAACAGACTTGCACACCAGAAATTTTTTCTGGACAACTTAGCCCAAAATCATGGACAGCCGATATACTTTTTTTATAGACAAATTGGGAAACCATGATGATTGTTAAAGATTATAACTAAGGCTAGTTTTATCCCGAACGCCCCTCAGAATGTTTGCCATGCTGTCACTGGAACTCTGGCCCGCCCCATTATAGTCAATGGGGGCAGAGCGGTAATCTGGGGGCACGCGTGCACTAGCGGCAGCACAGATTCGACAGGCTGTTCACCCGCTGGAACAGCCTGCCGGAGTTCCTTGCCACTAGTGTAAAACTAGACTAATACATGTCTATAGCTCAATATAATGATAACAAATTACCAGCAATTACTGTGAGCTGTAAAATGATGATAATTGCCACCAAAATAATCTACTCAAGAACCAGCAGCCTCGAAAAAAATCACAGACAACCAAAATTTGTTATGGACAAATTGGAAAACCATAATGAATGATAAAGATTATAAGTAATCCATTTCTACAGCTCAATATACTGATAAGAACTCATTACCAGCAATTACTGTGAGCTGTAAAATGATGGTAATTACCACCAAAATAATCAATTTGAATACCACCGACCTAAAAAACAATCATGGATGCATCTATTTTTTGGTTTTCACAGACACGGTAAAAAAAAAAGTCACAGTAAAAAAGTCATCTATTTTATGTACTGTCCAGAAATTTCTGGATGGTTGGCAACCCTGGTGAGGAAAGGTGACAGCTCTTCTTTAAGGAACTTTGAGCACACAATACAAAAGTAATATTCTGCTCTTTGACCCTGACATAGTAAAGCTTCAGAATCATTTTGTAACAAGTAATCATGGAAGCAATTACAGCCTCTTGTCCCGAGGCCACTGTCATAGAGGTGTAGCTGTCTGATTGTCACTGCTTAATTATACCGACGCTCATAAGGAGTCTGAGCATCAGATAAAACACTACACAATATACTTTAGGTAAGTGAAGTTCACCTCTTTAGTAATTATTGTACCTTTGATTATTAAAAGGCCAACACTTTTCCAGATACTGTAGCTTTCCACAAGTGGCTAAACTGCATATTAACAACACCGAATGTGCCACTGCGGAAGAAATTTTGAAACAACGTGCCTTCAGATCCTCAGAATACCCTTGGTATACAGGATCGCTGTATGCAAAACATCTCTCGGAATTACGTTCCTCAAGTCTTTGAGTTCTGACTTTGCAGAACAGATTGTTAATCTCTGGCCCATTACACACCTGCAGAGAATGTGGTGTTATATTTCTCTTGGGTCTTTCTGCAGAAACCTAAGTCATGTTAATCACTGTCAGAACCACTTGTTCAAAATGCCAAGATGCAGTGAACCAAGCGTTCTAGAACGCATATGACAATATGCTTCAAAATGCTATTTTGTTGCAGGGTTGATTTATTGTAACTAATGGGTTGTACCTGAGCTAAAAGCTATTTATGGCAATCATTAGTATACCTTTCACCGACCTTTTTTTATTAGTATACATTTAATTTGCAAAGTTTGGAAAATGTGTAAATAATGCACATCAATGCCACCTGTTTTCTTCCAAGATTGTGACATACATTATTTATCATGTGTCAACGGCTGAGATACAGAAACTAGCGACACTTAATATTCTGCATTCCATTAATAGTTTTACATATCTCTCAATGTGACCCACATCACCTGGGATGGAAGGGTATGTCCCTGTTTCCTTACTGCCAGTTAAAAAAAGCAACTCTCTGTTTTAGACATCATCATCTAGCCATAGTTGAGGCACCAGTTCTCATGCCTCAACAATGCCAATAGTATTAGAAGTGAGCAAATCGATTTGATTTCAAGAAAATTTAGTTTCTAGTGAATCCAACACTTTTGCAATTTGTTTTGCACAAATCGCTCACAATGGCGGACACCATTTTACAGACAAAGAAGAAGATTTCTGCCACCATAAAAGGAATAATTTTTTGAATATTTTTTACTTTAAAAAAATCCTACAGAGCAGTGTGCTATTAAAAAGGCTGGTTGTTACCACCGACTACCATCCGTTTATCCATAGCCAAAGTTTAGGCAGGTGCGGGAAAAATATTTCAATGTATGAATGCTTTCAGAAATAGAAGAGTTAATAGTTGATTCTTATGAATTAACTAAATGCACAGTGAATGAAGAAAAGAGAAACCTAAACCCATTCAATATTTAATGTGGCCTTCAAACCAGCATCATTTTTTCTAGGTTCACTTTAACACAGTTTTTGAAAGAATTCGTAAGGGAAGTTGTTCTGAACATCATGTAGAACTAACCACAGATCTTCTGTAAATGAAGGCTTGCTCAGATCCTTCTGTATGTTTACGTAATCCCAGCAAATAAATTCAATCAGGGCTCTGTGGAGGCCATATCATCACTTTCAGGACTCCTTGTTCTTCTTTATGCTGAAGATAACTGTTAGTGACATTAGCTGTCCTGCTGTATAATACATTTAAATTTAAACTATGAAGACTTCTGTTTTTGAAAGCATTATTGCTTGGTAGCACTCCTGCCTATAACTTTTGCACAGCACTGTATGTCACTGTAATGTTGTCTTGATTTTAAAGATAGGGATGAGCAAAGGTGATTTTCAGATCCTAGATCAGAAGTCGCTTCCCTCAAAACTTTGGTTTAATGCTGTATGAAGATCCGACTCCGTACAGCATTAAATAAATGGCCACCGACGGGATGAAGTAAGTTATTCCCCAAGCTCACAAGACTTCAGTGAATAACTTCAGTATTAGATTTTTAAACTGAAAAAACATAGATCTGAGCTTGGTTTCAGTTCCGAGGTACCAGTCGAAACTAAAGCCTAGTTTGGATTCAAGTTCTAAAAGGGTTTTTCAGTTTAAAAATCAAATACCGAAGTTTTTCCCCGAAGTCTCGAGAAACTTTGGGAATAACTAACTTCGTCTTGTCGGAGGCCATACATTAAATGCTGTATGGAGACGGATCTCCGTACATCATTAAACCAAAGTTTTGAACGGAGCGACTTTGGATCTAGGATTTGAAGCTCACTTTGCTCACCCCTAGTTAAAGGATGATACAGTCATAGGAGATCTCAGAGTGTCGTACACAACTTTTCATTCAACTCTTGATTCAGGTTGAGATCTAACAAACCCAGGACACCCAGCCTCAAACCCAGGACACCCATCTCTTCTAGGCATTATATGGACAAACCCATCATTTTTAGTTGTACTACGAAATGTTTACTTCCTCCTGTGGTGGCGCTAAACAACTGTCTCCCAACTGTGCCGCTAAATAAACATTTCAACGTGCCAAGGTATGCAGTTTTTATGTATACTCTGTGATATGAGCGAGAATCTACAGCACCTGCTCGTAGAGTACCTGCACACGGTGCAGATTTTTATGCAGAAAACCCACATGAAATCTGCTCCAATACTACATAAAAAGCGTACATAAATTGGCGCTATTTATCACAGTTTTGTTGCATTTTTTGTGTGTTTTTTGTTTTGGATTTTCTGATAATCTTAACAACCTCTTTGAAGTCTATGGGGAAAACCGTTACATATAAGGTGCAGAATTTCCGAATTGACATGCTGCAGATTTTAAAATTTGCGCACGTATCAACTATGCAAAGTGTACATAAGATTTGACAAATCTCATTCACTTTGCTGGTACGGTATTACGCTGGGATTTTTCAGCACGAAAATCCCTGTGGAACAAACGCACGTAATCTGCATCATGTTCAGTGACCCGTTGAGTTCACCAACAAACCATGTGTCTAGGATGCACAGGATAGCAGCCTTTTAGCCTGATGTCTGCTGCAGGATAGCCACACGATATTCCCCAGAGTATTCCTACTGTCAACCAGATAGCAGGAAGTTTCCTTTTTCATCAGAAAGGGATGCGATTGGAAATTCAAGCCAAAAGTGACTAGTCATTTCTGAATCTGAAAATTCACTATAAGCAGAAGATTGTCCAAGGTTACTTGTTATGTTCCAAAAAAGGATCAACCGATCTGTATAAAATCTGATCTTCTTGGGACTGATGAAGACTCACTTAAAGAGGACCTTTCACCGATTATGACACTGTGAACTAAGAATACAGACATGGAGAGCGGCGCCCGGGAATCTCACTGCACTTACTATTATCCCTGGGCGCCGCTTCATTCTCCTGCTATTCCCTCCGGCATCTCCGGCCACTAAGTTATAGTAGGCGGAGATTTCAGTCACTAAGTTATGGTAGGCGGAGTCTGCCCTTGTTCTGCTCTAGTGCTGGCCAATCGCAGCGCAGAGCTCACAGCCTGGGAGGTTATTTTCTCCCAGGCTGTGAGCTCTGCAATGTGATTGGCCAGCGCTACAGAAGAACAAGGACAGACTCCGCCTACCATAACTTTGTGACCGGAGATACCGGAGGGCATAGCAGGAGAACGGAGCGGAGCCCAGGGATAATAGTAAGTGCAGTGAGATCCCCGGGAGCCGCTCTCCATGTCTGTATTCTTAGTTCACAGTGTTATAATCGGTAAAAGGTCCTCTTTAAATGTAGTTTAAAATTTTAATGAAACTATACTGCCATTATTTGTGAGCAGAAACAAATAAGTTCATTTATCAAACTGGTTTAAAGTAGAACTGACTTAGTTGCCCAAAGCAACCAACCAAATTCAACCTTTCATTTTTTACACCTCCTTTGGAAAATGAAAGATGGAATCTGATTAGTTGTTATGGGCAACTAAGTCAGTTTCACTTTCTACCAGTTTGATAAATGACCCCTCTATGGCGCAGAGCAGCTGGCAGTCAGGGTGCCGCTATATGGTGCTCTGTTGGGTGTCGTGTGTGGGAGATATCCCCTTCTAGATACAAAAATACTTCTAGACAGTATGTCTCTATAATGCAATCAGTATACTACACTTTTTTGGGTTAGTTTCGGAAAACTGAATCCAAACTACAACTTCTCTGCATGAAACCGAAGCATGACGAAGAACTGAAATAAGGCCTCACACATCTCTACGGATGCTCTATCACTTGTGTGTATAACAAAGACCCTTAAAAAGCCCTTGTGCTTAAAGAGCACCTGTCAGCAGGACCCAAACTATGAAAGCAGGCATTCTGTTAGATAGGGTTGAGCCTGCTCATTAAAATGATATCTGTCTTGTGAAAATCAGTTGTAGCATTCTTGAAAAAAAAAAAAAAGACTTTTATTTGCATGCACTGAAGGGTGTGGCCAACACTGGAAAACTTAGAGGAGCTAGGCACCCCCATCAGTGCACAGAAGATCTTATTTGCATAAAAATGAAAGTTTTATTTTCTCAGGAACACCACAATAGATTTTAATTTTATTGAGCAGGATCAACTCTACAAGAGAGTATAACTAATTTGATGAGATTGATCCTGCTGACAGGTGCTCTTTAAAGGGTTTGTCCCATGAATAATATTCTCCATTTTTCAAACCAGCGCCTGGTTCTGAATACTTTTATAATTGCCTGTAATTGATAATGTATTATAGCTACTGAGTTATTCACTGAACTCTATCTGTATAGTGCCACCTGCTGTTTGCTCTGTTTCTATTTTTTTGTCCTGTTCACTAAAATGGAAGCACAACTGCCACCAGCTGCAGCAGAAAGGACACGCCCCTGAAAAAACATGACCACTCCCACCCCACCCCCCGAGCTGCTAGCTTGAAATAAATCTAGCAGAATAATCGAAGCAATGACTGGGGAGATCTCTGGATCCATGTGAGGTACAGGGCTGGTTCTAGCTTTGTTAGAAAGAGATTGCCATGCACTAAATTATGCATGATTTTTACATTATTCATGGGATAACACCTTTAAGCCATTAGGTTTCCTTTACATGGCATAGCCATGCAACAATCCCTGTATGGTGGCCTAATAAGTTCATATTTTACACCCATAGGTAGCCCATGGGTCTCCACAATTATGATGTCTCCACAGGTGAAGGTTAATATATATATATATGGGGTAATTTATCAAACTGGTGTAAAGTAGAACTGGCTTAGTTGCCTGTAGCAACCAATCAGATTCCACCTTTCATTTTTGACAGCTCCTTTGGAAAATGAAAGGTGGAATCTGATTGATTGCTATGGGCGACTCAGTCAGTTCTGCTTTACAGCAGTCTGATAAATGACCCCAATACTCCTTTCTTCCTTTATGAGGAGGGAGAATATACAGTATAATAAACCGCTAATGTGATCACAGCACAGAGGAAGGAAAGTCATCTGCAGCTGAGGAGCCATTGTACTTCGCCCCCGACTTGTTCTTAGTCAGTTTATAATCCTTTATATTTCCGCTTGACTGCGGCACTTGTTGAAGCATGAGAAGAACTTCCCAGAAAACAGCTCTGCATTACTGATGACTCGGTTACTACGGTTCTGTCATAGGAATCCTGAGCTTTCATTTAATGTTGTCACTCACTTTCTATCTTCAAACGCAATGTCAAGTCACTTAACGGAGCTCTTCACCTTTATCCCTTTTGTCCAGAAGGCTGAGGGTGTAGTAAACTAACTTTGCTTTCTTAGATACATCTACAGAAAATATAGCAGTGCTTAAAGGGGTTAGCCCATGAATAATGTAAAAAGAAATGTGTATATATATATATATATATATATATATATATAGTGACACAGTGAAGGGTATGGTCTGGGGGGAGGACAGGTATTTTCCTGATTTGCAGCCAGGTGAGGTCAAACACCGGACTGGATTTTAAGTGCCGATCCGGGTTTTGACAACACCAAGCTGTTCTTAAAAGACAGCAGCAAAGTGTCTCTGTTTTGGGATCTGAGGCATTGTGCCGTGCTAAAGGGCTGAGAGACGTATGTGGGGAAACAGGCCCCCTAAAGCCTGTTGTTGACCGCTGTAGAAAAAAAACTACTAACAAGGTGATTGTTTTGCTCTTTGGAGTTCCCTTTGTGGGAGTTAACACTAAGACTGAAAAATTTCGCTTTGTTTTTGCCTGTGAATAAACACTGAAGTTTTGTTTTACAAAGTGTTTTCTTTTTTTTTTGCCTCTGTTCTGCATCCGCTTACCCTGCCTACCAGAGCGATTCCCCACTATGTATATATATATATAGATATATATATAGCAAGAAGTGTAAGATTACAGAGCGCCCAATGCCAGCCTCACTGTTCATCAGCCGAATCTGAAAAAATCTAGATGGGAAAGGTTAGCAGCTAAATAAAAACTGAACCTGATCTTTGATGCATTTGCAGTTGTTGACAGTGCGCAGCAGACAAGCCTCCCACCTACGTATGAAAATATAGAGTGTAAGTGACCCCTCCGACAGCGCCTCTTTTCCATCATTCACCGAGGCCCGTGTTGTACTTTGCAAACACTTTGGAATTAATATTTCCCAAAAGGTTGAAATTGGAACCTATAATGGAAAAATGAATCGCGGTATGATAAATGACACCGAAAAGGCCAAAAGAGCGGAGAAATGGATAGTCATTTTTATAGTTTTTTTTCAATGCGCGTCCATCTTTGACATTTACCGAAATAGAAAGTCCCTGACGAATGCTGAAAAGAAAGTGCTTTCAATTTATTTATTTTTTCTTCTCTGCTTCTCGGTTTCATCCCCATGCACTCAAGCACCAATTTGAGGTTTATAGTCCTATTTCCTAGCTGGAGACCATGGTACATGACAAGGGAGCAAAATACTAGTAGGATCAGAGATAAGAGTACCCAGACAGAATGGCCTGATGTGAAGCGCAGATCTGCAGTTGACTGTAGAATAAATGGGTTGAAATAGAAAAAGTGTTTGTGGCCGTAAGCGTAATTTGCATTGCCGCACAGGGTGTGTGGTGTCTCTGTTTTCATCCTGACATCGTTTACCATTGGGTAGTGTGATCTCATACCACAGCCTCTTTTTGCTCTTCGGGGATTTAATGCACCACTTACTGTAAACTCTGTGTATCTTCTTTTCGTTAAACCTTCAATTTTGAAAACTGCATTTGGAGGACACAAACGGATGCAATTTGATCCAAAGATGAAAATTACAAAAGTTAAGTGCTCTACAGAAATTTTGATCTCCAACCGGGTGTAAATAGTGTTATTCGCCACATTGACAAATACTTGGACAATTTATTTTCTCAACTTTGTCCTGAAATGTTTTATTGTCGTCTGAACTTTACTCACTAAAAGTTGCTAAGCAAACAAGATGCTTTTAGGGGAAATGCCTTTTTACAAACAGCATCTCACTGAATAATAAAATAAAATAAAACAACACCCTAGTGAGCCTCTGTGTTAAATCAGAGGCATACAGAGGTATAAAAAATGCAAGCACCCGTTGAATAAGAACTTAATACTTTTTTTGTTTTTTTTAGGAATGTTATCAACATGGCCTCCAGCAACCCTTTGTAGAGTGTGACTAGGGCAGGTTACCTTCACTTCTACAGCTTTGGGCAGGATGAGGGTACAAAGCCTCATCACGCTGTGTTCTTGTACTGGCACTGCAGTCACTAAATACTGATGAGATATGCTGTCAGGCTACTCAGCCTTGCACTTAATGTACAATGACTTCAGTACTACCAGGAGCTGTACTGCTCTACAGTAGATAGTCATGATGTAATCTTCTGTCATGCCTGACAGTAGCTGAAGGTCCAGCTCTACAACCAGTAGTATTTGAGTATTTGTACATGAGATATGTTGCATGCTGAGCAGTCTGACAGTACACAGCGGTGTACCATCAATGGAGGCAGACCATGGGACTCCAAGGGGCCCAGAGGAGGAATGTCTGGGACTTAAGTCCTTTTTGTATTTTCTATGTTAAAACGCTACATTTTTATGTACCACCTTTAGGCGGAACTTAGTCCAAGCAGACTATTACAGTTTCCATTTCAGTCAGTTGAAACTACATAAATTTCTATGTGCTAAGCTCCTCCTAGTGGCAGTAATCTGGAGTGAGTACATTGGGAAATATTGTGGTCTGAATGAGTGGCATATATATGAAGCAGCTGTTCTACTTTAGTGACACAGAAGTTAAATAAAGGGGTTGAGGCCAAGGGAGACTTTATTATTACAATGTGTTTTTTACATTAAAATATTGTCTGCTTAAAAAAAAAAAAATGTCAATTGAACACAAATCTAGAACGTTTCACTTTGAATTCTACATTGCCTGGATGTAATTGACACACGCATACTGGTAAAAATAAGGCAGGGGGTGCTCATACTAAGTTTTGGTATGGGATCCTATGTATGCCCTCATCAGTGTGAAGTGAATTCATCCCCGGAGAGCTCCAGAAGGACTTATCCCCTCTAAGCAACTGTAGAAATGAAGGCAACTTGTCCCAGTCACTTTCTATGGCATAGGAACATTATACAGGGGTGTCCCACACTCAGGACCATAACAAAGTGTGGGTCAGTATGAGAGTCTCTTGTTCCCTGGCAAAATTAGTTTATTGCTGCTGCTCTCACATTCTGCAAGGGATTGTCATTAATGAGACTGCATCTTTTATTTCCTTGAATTCTAAATAAAAAAATTTTTTTATGTTCTTTCAATTAATAAGGCAAAATAGTTTATCCAATATTTAATGGAAATATTTGGAAAAGTGAATTGATAACGGGGCCATGACAGTTACATGCCTCATCTCTTTTTGAACACGCATTACCTAATTCCTACAAATACAGTGACTTTTAATGGAGTTCAACTAATTCCTGTCACGGTGGTGGTATTTAATTTTTTATTTTTTTTTAATGTTCTAAATGACTGTTCTTTCTGCAGAAAATATTGGAACCCCCATAGAACCAGTGTGAACAGAGATTAGATAGTAGGGTTGTGCCAGGTATTAGATGTGTTTAAACAATGTTGGTACTTTTGTGCTATAAGTTTTTGATCAAGTCTAGAACCCTAGCAAAATATTTTGCTTATCTCTCACTGTTTAAATGGTAAAAGTAAAGTACAGATTAGAAATTAAAGAAAGTGTGTATTCTAATAAACATAAAATTTTGTTTTTTTTGGAGTTACTGTAATATCCAAAGACACAAAAGGAGTAGACCCTTATACATTTTAAGCATAGGCCTGAAATGTGTAAGAATCTATGTCTGTTGTGTCTTTCAATTTTATAGAAACTTCAATAAAGCCATGACATATTTATTGGATGCTGGACCTTCTTCCTTGCCTCCCTTCACCTGATTCCTGCTGATTTGTATATACACAAGAGTGAGACATCTTGGGAGGTTCAGTAACTCTTAAGGAATGCTCTTATTCTCATA
Organism: Bufo gargarizans; assembly: GCF_014858855.1. Taxonomy (NCBI): domain Eukaryota; kingdom Metazoa; phylum Chordata; class Amphibia; order Anura; family Bufonidae; genus Bufo; species Bufo gargarizans. Next base: position 615,039,363 of record NC_058082.1, on the reverse strand, counting down.
ACGATTTTGAATCTTTTTGAACATTGAATACAATATAGGAGAACCAGGAAAATACATATGTTTGTTTCAGGCCATAGCTTCTTTTTCCACTGTAAGTCAAACCTCCTGTCTGAGCTGTTACGCTAAATTTTATATCAGCCGGTTATTAACATATTGATCCTCTGCCAAGACAAGCAGAGTCCAGTACGTCTATCACCTTCCATGAACACCCTCTTCTGGAGGCAGAAAACATGAAATTCTCCGGGGCTTGACCTGCAGTTCACCTGCTGTTTTAACTTCAGCCCTTGCAATCTGAGGACAACTACATTACCATTTATGTCGTTTTTTTGGTGCTGTTTTTTCTTTTTGTGCTCACATTTTCATGTGAACCTTTTGCATTCTAGGCCATAGATTTAATAAGGAACCATGCAAACAGCTGTTTCCTGCACAGCAGATAGTTTATACATCTAAAAGCAGTTATGATTCATGTTATAAATCTCAAGCCATCGGGAAGCTGTGACACTAACGCTACTGTGCCCTTCACGGACCAATAGCTTTTGATAATCCAATTACATTTACAATGCTGGGAAGCAGGAAAGATCACAAGCATCAAGCTTATAAGGAAAAAGTTTTAGCAAAACCTAATCTTCAATGTGCTTTCCTCTTACTTAATATTGCTTAAGCCGTGTTATGTATTACAGGATACAGCAAAATTTTAACATTTATCCAGCGTATTACCAAGTTACATGGATATCCGTGGTACACCTTTTAAAATATTTCTGTATAATGTGTTAAAGGGGTTTTCTGAGAGTAGCATATTGATAACCTATCTGATCTGTGAGGGGTTGTATCCCTGTCAACACCCACCAAACAGCAGTTTGAAGAGGCCACATCACTATGGTGAGCGCTTTGGTCTTCTCACACAAGCACAGCACCATGCAATGTATAGTGGCTGTGCTTGGTATTGCAGCCAAGACCCATTCAGTTGAATAGAACTGAGCTGCACACAGGCTATGTGACTGATGAACATGGCCTCACTGTAATTCCTTGGCATTTTTAAACAGCTGATCCGTGTTGGTGCCAAGAGTTGAACTCCCACTGATCAGATACTGATGACCTATCCTGAGAATAGGTCCTCAATATTATACTCACTGAAGGCCCCTTTAAAGCTGCTATTAAATTAGTAGTATTTAGTCACTTGTATAAAACATACCTAGCAGCTACAGTAGCTATCAGTGGTGGGTCTCTTGGTGTTTGATGCCTCTACCAATGCCTCACAGTGCCCAAGTATCTTCAGTGTCTACCAATGCTGCTGAAAAGCGTATTGAATGCACCTATAGTGCAGATTATTTCAATGATGTATCTTTAGTGCAGCGGTCTCAGCTCTCCTGACATGTCTGTTTTTTTCAAATAGTAGCATTCTGTGTGAAAAAGCTATTCTGCAGCATATTTGTATTGTGCTGCTCCTTTGTTATCCCTCTTGAAATTTAAAAATAATTGACAGTTGGGTGTTACCATTCCTCATGTCAATGGAACGTGTCCCTACACTATCTGACAATGTTCAATCAGCGCTGACAGTGTAAGATTCTATTGGACTAGAAATGAGCAAATAGATTCTACACAAATTGGATTCATTACATATTTCCCCCAAAATTTAAATTTGGGTGAATAAAAATGTTTTGTGTCCCATACAAGTCACTCAAAATAGTGCAATATAAAGCAATATAACAAAGTTAAGTTAAATGTTAAAAAGTAAAGGTAATAAAGTTAAGTTAAGAGTAAAATGACTAATGACTAGCTTCTAGCCCTGCCACTAGCCACTGTAACACATAACAAAAAATGTAAATAGGTGAAAAGCAAACTTTCTTTAATATAAAAATAAATCTATGACCAAAAAACAGCAAAAAATAATTTACATAATGAAAAACAAACATAAAAGGGAAAAAATGTATGCATTCCTAAAAAGGAAGGGGGTCAATGGCTCAGTCTTGAACCAGTAAAAAAAAAAATCAAGAGTGTAGTGTGTTTTTAAACAGGCATGTATGGCGCTGTCACAGTGACATTACTAATGCTGTCTTGGCATTAAAGAAAGGGGTCGCATACAGTCCTAGGAGACCCCAGAGTGTTATACATGACTTTTCAGGACAATTGGAGAACCTTCAATTCAGGTTAGATTTATTTGGGGTCAGATTTATTTGGACCAAGTCGAGTCTGATGACAGAATCAGTAGAATCAGATAGGGATGAGCGAAGTAAGCTTTGGATCCAAGATCCGAAGTCGCTTCACTCCAAATTTTGTTTTAATGCTGTACACAGCTGGCGAGAAAGGGTACAGGCACCCAGGCCCATCTAATTTATCATTTACTACGCCTGTTTTAGATGTCGCAAATGTTCCAAACCTACACCAGCAAGTAGCTGGCTTAAATTTAGACTTGCAGTGGTTGCACCACAGTTATGTAGAAGCTGGCACCTTTACATAACATCGGCTGGCCCACTGGCAGTGCAGGGGTTATTAAGACCAGCATTTTTAAAAAGCCAGTCTTAATAAACAACTACTCTGGAATCCATGCTGTAAGATCATGCAGGATACAAACTGATCTTCCAGCCCACAGGATAGACAAAAATTTATAATAACATGGTTTATTTGTTTAACTATCCTCTTACCCTGACACGGCTCCTGGGCTATGCTCGGATTTATATGGTTACATATTTGGAATATTTGACACATTTAAGGTATTTGCACGGTCATTCTGAATTGATGCTGGGTTACATAACTCTGTGACACACCATATACATGGTTGGATGTTTTTTATTGATATGAATTTTATACACTGTCTTATTGATTTTTTAGAAGAATCAATTTGATGTAATATGTAACTAGAGTATATGTCAGGAATAGACATTTCACCCAGTTCAGAATTTACTTCTAATATTGCAGAGTTGCAGTCCTGGCTGAGCCCTGAATAAATTGTGATTCACCACTAGCTAATAGAGACAACATGAATCCGTAAAATCCTTATAGAAGTCCAAGATACCTAAAAATGTGAATCTACAGATTCTTCGAGACGTCTATGAGACAATACTGTTTGTATCCATATTACAAATCTGTAGTCTTCTGATAGAAGACAGGAGTAGTCTATAAAAAAGATTTGATGTTGCATATTTTATTGAATGAAGATTAGTATTTTTTTCATAGACATCAACAGATTCTAATTAGAGGGGTTGTCAAAGATTTTTATATTGATGGCCTATCCTAAGGATAGGTCAGCAATATCTAAAAGTTGTGTAATCTGACTGGAGGCAACCCCTACAGATCAGGTGTTTGAAGAGACTGTGGCAGTCCAGTGAGCGCCGCATCCTCCTTACAGCTTACCAAGCACAGTGCCGTGTATTGGATAGTGGATGTGCTTGGTATTGCAGATTAAGCCTTTCCACTTTAATTGGACTGAGCTGCACCTAAGGTTACAGGGGCGGAATGGTCATACGCCCTACAGGGAATCTTCTTGGTGTGTCGATGTCGCTTGAGAACTCCTTATCACCGCCAGCCAGATAAATAATGATCTTATGCTCCAAGAGTTATATTACGCTGGGAGCCTCAAGTACATTGGCATCTGGCCAGCAGCCAGCAGAGTTGGACCCCGACTGATCTGATATTGATGACTAGAGTTGAGCGGACACCTGGATGTTCGGGTTCGACGGGTTCGGCCGAACTTCAGAAAAAAGTTCGAGTTCGGGACCGGAACTTGACCCGAACGTGACCCCGAACCCCATTGAAGTCAATGAGGACCCGAACTTTTGAGCACTTAAATGGCTGTAAAAATGTCATGGAAATGGCAAGAGGGCTGCAAATGTCATCAACATGTTGTTAAGAGCATGGCAAGTGCTCTGCAAACATATGTGGATAGGGAAATGACTTAAAATAAGATAAAATACGTAAACAAATAATAATAATAATCTTGATCTAGGAGGACGAGATCCATATGGAGTAGGAGGTTGAGGAGGCGGTGGATGTAGTGGTGTAGGTGGAAGCAGTGGTGGAGGAGGAGGAGGTAGCCTACACTGCTTTTTGGTTTAAAATGTATTTGTATTTTTTTAAATTAGGCTACATATAACCTGTGATAACCCCCTCCAGTCATGCTAAACACACGTTCAGACAATACACTTGCTGCAGGGCAGACCAGCACCTGCAAGTTGTAAAGGGCAAGCTCAGGCCATGTGCCCAATTTGGAGACCCAGAAGTTGCAGGGGCTGAGCCCAGTCAGTCAATTCGTGTAGGCGTGTGCAAATTTACTGCACCACCATGTTGCACGTTCCCGTGATGTTCACAATCCAATTTAATATCTTCTCTGTCAACTTTCGATGTTCTTTTCTGCGCCTACCATGGTGATCACAGGTGGCTGGGAATCGGGGTTCCACGCCGGAGAGGGAGCGTGAGAAAGAGAGTCTACATCCAAGAGAGGATTAATTTTTTTAAAATTTTAAATTATAGAGTTGAATTATGTGACAAATTATTAAAGCATAAAAGTGTGACAACTTTTTAAAGTTTAAGCATTCAATAAAAGGATGTGGCGTGCATTAATTGCTGAAGAATTTATTACATTTTATTCCCTGTCAACTATGCAGAGCAGGGGTTTCTATCCGGCAAAATTTGAAAAATGTCACCTGACAATATAATTGACTTTTTTTTTACATTTATGTTCCTGTCACATATGTAGAGGTGCCCCAGTGACATCCACCATCCATTTGAATATCTTCTCTATCAACTTTCAATGTTTTCTTCTGAACGTACCATGTTGATCACAGTTATCGGCGAATCAGGGTTCCACGCCGGAAAGGGAGCGTGAGAAAAAGAGACCAAATTTAAAGGAGATAAATTCATTTTAAAAAATTGGGATCGAGCGGAAATGTGGTAAAAGCTGTTGAATTGCAAATGTGGGACAAATTGCAGAAGCCCAAATGTGGGCCAGAAGAGTAAAGTGGAATTATGGGGGAAATTATTGAGTTTAAAATTTTGGACAAATTACAGAAGCCCAAATGTGGGCCAGAAGAGTAAAGTGGAATTATTGGAAAAATTATTGAGTTTAAAATTTTGGACAAATTACAGAAGCCCAAATGTGGGCCAGAAGAGTAAAGTGAATTATGGGAAAAATTATTGAGTTTAAAATTTTGGACAAATTACTGAAGCCCAAATGTGGGCCAGAAAAGTAAAGTGGAATTATTGGAAAAATTATTTCGTTTAAAATTTTAAACAAATTACAGAAGCCCAAATGTGGGCCAGAAGAGTAAAGCGGAATTATGGGAAAAATTATTGAGTTTAAAATTTTGGACAAATTACAGAAGCCCAAATGTGGGCCAGAAGAGTGAAGCGGAAGTATGGGAAAAATTATTGAGTTTAAAATTTTTGAAAAATTACAGAAGCCCACATGTGGGCCAGAAGAGTGAAGCCGAATTATGGGAAAAATTATTGAGTTTAAAATTTGGACGAATTGCAGAAGCCCAAATGTGGGTCAGAAGAGTAAAGCGGAAATGTGGGAAAAGCTGTTAAAGCGCAAATGTGGTACAAATTATAGAAGCCCAAATGTTGGCCAAAAGAGTAAAGCAGAAATGTGGGACAAATTATTAAAGCGCAAATGTGGTACAACTTGTTAAAGTATTGAATCAAAGGAGGTGGAGCGCATCAATTAAAGAAGAATTTCTTACATTTTATTTCCTGTCACCTATGCAGAGCAAGGGTTTATTCACGTCTAAAATTGTATAATGTCAACCCAAGAATTTAACAGAAAAATTTGTGAAATGTATTAACCTGTCTACTTGGTAGAGCAGGGGTCTATGACAGAAAAAAAATTGTTTATTGCCCCCTGAAAATGTTAAAGAAAAATTATTGAAATTTATTAAGCTGTGAACTAGGTAGAGGGGGGGTATATTACACCCCAAAATTTGTGAATTTCACCAAAAAATGTAGCAGACAAATTATATATTTTTTTTACCTGTTTACTTGGTTTAGCAGTGGTACATCACAACCAAAAATTGGTTAATTTCACCAGAAAATGACATAAAATAAAATACGTACACATTTTTCCAAAAAATTGATTTATGAGGTGGAGTTCCATATGCAGTAGGAGTTTGAGGAGCGGTGGACGTAGCAGTGTAGGTGGAAGCGGTGGTGGAGGAGTACGAGGTAGCCAACACTGGTTTTTGGTTTTAATTTATTTATTTTTTAAATTAGAGTACACTCCAAAAGAGTGTGAAATATCCAAAATACAAGAATGAGCAATTGCACTGCAGTATAACAATGGCTGGTTAGTGCCGGTATACATGTCTATTGTGCACAAGGTACGGACAAGTCCTGTGGGATCCAAGCCTGGTTCATTTTAATGAACGTGAGCTTGGCCACATTGGCTGTGGACAGGCGGCTGCGCTTGTCTGTGATGACACCCCTGCCGTGCTAAACACACGTTCAGATAATACACTGGCTGCAGGGCAGGCCAGCACCTCTAAGGCTTAAAGGGCAAGCTCAGGCCATGTGCCCAATTTGGAGACCCAGAAGTTGAAGGGGGCAGACCAATCATTCAGTATGTGTAGGCATGTGCACACATACTGCTCCACCATGTTAGTGAAATGCTGCCTCCCGCTAAGACGTTCCATATCAGCTGGTGGTGCTGGTTGTTGTGGCGTGCTGACAAAGCTTTTCCACATTTCGGCCATGCTAACCCTGCCTTCTGAGGTGCTGGCGGTGCCCCAGCTGCGTTGGCGACCTCTTCCTCTGCCTTCACCTTGTGCTTCCACTGCGCTCCCGCTGAAGGACGGTACGTTGTCCTTGTAATGGGTATCCAGTAGCGTGGCCTCCCAGTAATCAGCACAAGTTAGAATGTGGGCAACTCGGCGGTCGTTGCATAGACACTGTAGCATGTAATCGCTCATGTGTACCAGGCTGCCCAGAGGTAATGAAAAGCTGTCCTCTGTGTGAGGTGTATTGTCTGTGTCCTCTGTATCCCCCCAGCGACGCACCAGTGAAGGCCATGAGCTGGACTGGGTGCCACCCTGCTGTGAACATGGTTCTTCCTCCTCCATCTCCTCCTCCTCATCCTCCAGAACTGTGCCCTTGCTGGACAATTGTGTACCTGGCGTTTGTGGGTGCTGGAACCCACCCTCGGAGCCACTTGGGAATGGCTGGAAACCCTATGAAATGATCCCTCTTCCTCCTCCTCCTCCTGTGCCACATGCTCTTTTATCATCCTCAGCAGCGTTTTTTTAAGGAGGCATAGAAGTGGGATAGTTACGCTGAGAACGGCGTTATCGGCACTGGCCATGTTGGTGGAGTACTCGAAACAGCGCAACAAGGAGCACAGGTCTCGCATGGAGGCCCAGTCATTGGTGGTGAAGTGGTGCTGTTTGGCCGTGCGTCCTGCAGCTGAAACTCCACTATCGCCTGCTGCTGCTTGCATAGTCTGGCCAGCATGTGCAAAGTGGAGTTCCACCTTGTGGGCACGTCACATATGAGGCGGTGAGCGGGAAGGCCGAAGTTGCGCTGCAGCGCTGAGTGAGAACGCCGAAAGCACGCACAGATGGCCCGCACTTTATGCAACAGCTCTGACATATCGGGGTAACTTTTAAGGAATCTCTACGCCACCAAATTCAGCACATGCGCCAGGCAAGGGATGTGCGTCAAACCGGCTAGTCCCAGAGCTGCTAAGAGATTTTGCCCATTATCGCACACTACCAATCCAGGCTTGAGGCTCACTGGCACCAATTACTCATAGGTCTGTTGTTCAAGGCCCGTCCACAGCTCCTGCGCGGTGTGGGGTTTGTCCCCCAAACAGATATGGAGCTGGTAGAGGATGAGGGAGCAGAGTAGTAGGAAGAAGCAACAGGAGGCAAACTGAAGCGCCCTACAATCCTCGGTGGTGGAAGGACATGCGCCAAACTGTTATACGCCTCAGGCCCAGCCGCCACTGCATTTAGCCAGTGTGCTGTTATGGAGATATAACGTCACTGACCGTGCTTACTGGTCCACGTATCCGTAGTGAGGTGCATCTTGCCACAGATGGTGTTGCACAGTGCACACCTGATTTTGTCCCCTACTTGGTTGTGCAGGGAAGGGATGGCTCTCCTGCAAAAGTAGGCCGCAATTAAAGATTTGTGCACCAAATTGCGGTATTTCAAATACCTGAATAGAACCACACTATGTAAAGGCTGTATATCACAATGACATCTGCGGCAAGGGCTGCAAAATAAACTTTTTTTTCTCTCAAACTGGTGTTAGTTTAATAACTGAATATGACAGCAGTAGATAACCCTGGAATTTCAAACGTGCTGATGCTGCAAGGCCTGAAAAATTGTGTATTTTGCCCCAAAAAGGGTGTTTTATTAATAGAAGAATAGAAGCCCTGTATTTAAAGGGTGTATTTCATACGCCCTGATCCACACTAGGACGCTATCAAAGAATTGTGCCCAAAATGGCTTTATTTTGAATAATTTAATATAAATTGAATAGAAAGACAGTATGTAAAGGCGGTATCTCACAATGACATCTGCAGCAAAGGCTGCAACTAAATTTTATTTGCTCAAACAGTTTTATTTTTTTTATAATGAATTATATATGAATTTGACATCAGTATATGACCCTGGAATTTCACACGTGCTGATGCTGCAAGGCCAGAAAAATAGTGGAATCTGGCAAAAAAGTGTGTTTTTAAAAATCCAGAAAACGATGGCTGTATTTCTAGCTTAAATTGCACACTCACTAATCCAGATGTTGTATATTGCCCGAAAAGTTTTTTTTTTGGGTAACAGAATATGAAAGCTGTATATATTAAACTTGAATTTAACACTTGCAGATCTGGAAAATAGTGTTTTTTGGCAAAAAAGTGTGTTTTTAAAAATAAATAATGGCTGTATTTCTAGCTTAAATTGCACACTGACTAAGCCTGCAAATGCAGCAGATGTTGTAAATTGCCCCAAAAATTGACAGATTATTTGTCCCGTTTTTAAAGCTTGAATTTCAATGTCCCAAAAGCTCAGATGCAGTGCTGGTTCACTGAGCTTGCATAAAATGGGCACCTCCGCCGCCCACCTAACTAAATTATAAAGTTTTTATTTTTTTTTCGGTCACTGGGCTCAGGGCAGGATGAAAAAATTGTGCCCTGCACCCACACAACACAATGTATGTAGATCGCTGAGTTAGATTTACGTTTTGAGCAAATATTCTCTCCTATTCTCTCCCTGAAAACACCAGCAGCATCCTCTCCCTACACTAAGCAGAGCAGAGTGACGTGCAGCGCTGCACGACTCCAGCTTATATAGAGGCTGGGTCACATGCTACACTGGCCAATCACAGCCATGCTATTAGTAGGCATGGCTGTTATGGCTTCTAAGGGCACACAGTTAACCACTTGTTGATTGGCTGCTCTGCAGCCTTTCAAAAAGCGCCAAGGGAGCGCTGAACACCGAACCCAAACTTTTACTGAAATGTTCTGGTCCGGGGTCCAAAAATCCTAAAGTTCGGTACGAACCCGAACTTTACAGTTCAACCCTATTGATGACCTATACTGAGGACTGGCAATCAATACAAAATCCTGGTGAACCCCTTTAAAGATCAGTGGTCCAGATTTACTAATATTATAGATGGCCTACATGTAAACAGACGATGTAGATCTTAGGCCTCTTTCACACTTGCGTTGTCCGGATCCGGTGTGTACTCCACTTGCCGGAATTACACGCCGGATCCGGAAAAACGCAAGTGTACTGAAAGCATTTGAAGGATCCGTCTTCAAAATACTTTCAGTGTTACTATGGCACCCAGGACGCTATTAAAGTCCTGGTTGCCATAGTAGGAGCGGGGAGCGGGGGAGAGGTATACTTACAGTCCGCGCGGCTCCCGGGGCGCTCCAGAGTGACGTCAGAGCGCCCCATGCGCATGGATGACGTGCCATGCGATCACGTCATCCATGCGCGTGGGGCGCCCTGACGTCACTCTGGAGCGCCCCGGGAGCCGCACGGACGGTAAGTATGCTGCTCCCCCGCTCCCCGCTACACTTTACCATGGCTGCCAGGACTTTAGCGTCCCGGCAGCCATGGTAACCATTCAGAAAAAGCTAAACGTCGGATCCAGCAATGCGCCAAAACAACATTTAGCTTAAGGCCGGATCCGGATCAATGCCTTTCAATGGGCATTAATTCCGGATCCGGCCTTGCGGCAAGTCTTCAGGATTTTTGGCCGGAGCAAAAAGCGCAGCATGCTGCGGTATTTTCTCCGGCCAAAAAACGTTCCGTTCCGGAACTGAAGACATCCTGATGCATCCTGAACGGATTTCACTCCATTCAGAATGCATTAGGATAAAACTGATCAGGATTCTTCCGGCATAGAGCCCCGATGACGGAACTCTATGCCGGAAGAAAAGAACGCAGGTGGGAAAGAGCCCTTAACCAGATTTATCATTGTGAGCTGGATGATAAATGTGAAGTAGAACTAGATACTTTTATCTAACCCAATATAAACTAATGGTTGGCTTACTTTAATATATAATTTTATGCCAGAATTGTAGAGCATCCTAGATCACGTCTCTTTCATGTGAATCCACACCCCTTGTGACTAGGCGCAATCTTCTTTTTAAGCAAGTCAAAATAAGTGACAAAATCCTAATTGAGCCAAATTATTCCAAAAGTGTGTCAATTTGTGCCACATTTTAGACAGCTTCTAGATACAGACACAACACATTAGTAAATCTGGGCCAATGTTTTTTGTTTCTACGGGTCTGCTGTATCTGCACATGAAAGTAACTGAAATTATTTGATGGATCCACCTTCATAGACTTTATTGACTCCTATGAAGAGAATAGCAATCCATTGCACGTAACTCACTGCATGCTCCAGTGCCACAAATCAGATCTGAAGTTATGAATTGCAAAATATTTGCTCCTCTTTTGCCAAGAAAAATAGGCATTTTATCTGAAGATTATTGGGATTTTAGGCAATTATTATTATATAGCTAAAATTTTATTTTATTGATAATTAGATAATGTGTGTGTCTACCAACTCAGTACTATATAAAGCATTATAGTTTTATATTTTAGCCAGTGTGGGAAAAAAAAGCTTGTTGAGAAGGTTGTTGCCATCTGTAACCATGGGAAATAAGAAAACTGTAAATGGATTGAAATTTGACAACCCGTTTTATAGACTTTTATACGTTCTGGACATAAATTCAGTTTACAATTTGATAACAAATTCCTCTTGTTTACCAAGATATGGTCCTACAATAATTGTCTTCTTCCTAAGGGAAGTTCAGAATTCTCTGTTGATCATGAAAATGATTGTTTGACAATAGAATATGCAACGTCTAGACGTAACCTCTCCTCTACGAACAGTGTACCCTGTCATATCATGTACAAGGGAGACCATTTAATCATTGTAACAGTGATCACAGAACAGATAGTAAAATTAAAGTGACATTTGTTTGCAGGAATGATTACTCTTTCAAAGGGCATTTGATCCCTGTAGGGACTCTTGTTGACACTCTCATGTTCTGTTCATTTAATCAAGTTTGGGACTTTAGAAAGCATCAGACATATTTCCGAGTACTCTTTAGAAAATGTCATATCTCTTCCTGCATTAAAATGAGTCTATCGCCTAACAAATGAGTCCATCTCCTAGGGTCAGACTTGGTTACAATGTGTTTTCTATATATACTGTATATATTTTAGAAATACGGTAAGATGTTTTTGAGATTCTTATTTCCAAGGCCAAAATCTTGACTCTTGTGCAAAAATCTACTTTATAGGGGTTTTCAAGTGTGTTAAATTTCTAGATCTATGTATATTTTTAGATGCCAAGAATTTTAAAATGAAGACACACTTTAAAGAAACAGATGTGAATGCGTATATTGATAAAACTAGTTGCCATTATGACCCCTGGCTGAGAAATATCCCTAAGGTTCAGCTCAAAAGAGTATCGCTGAACTGCACTGATGTAGTGGACTACAAGATGCAAAGTCAAGTTATTGAAGAAAGATTTGTAGAAAAGGGGTATGAAGAGTTAGAATGTGCATGAAAACTATTAAAGAGGTTGTAGTTAAATCAGAAGAAAAAAAGAAAGGAGAAAGAGATTTTCGTTCTACATTCATGACACAGTTCAACACAGATGTAGTTTTAAAAAAAAAAATGCTATTAGAAAAAATTGTTCAATTTAAAAAAATGGAAAGAAATCCCTGATCGCCAAGAGATTGTGTATAAAAAAAGCTCAGCATCTACGTATGCACTTAGTGCATAGTTCCATTCCGATAATAAAATAAAAAAATAAACATCCACAGGTTCACATGGTGAGATTTTGTCACACCTGTGACAGGTGTTAGAAGGTCTCAAAGACTGACTACTCATGAGTGATCTGACAGCCTCTTTTGGTTTCACTTTGTCTGTGTGTTGCTGGTATGTCCACACCTCTTGGTCAGGTGTGGATCCTGCGACCTTTATCTCTCCCTATTTAGCTGGACTTTGCCCATCACTCCTTGCTCTGGATAGCTTCATTTGATTTTGGAAGAGCTGGAGTGTGGTACTTGTTGAAGTCCTGTTCATCCAGCATCCTCAGAAGTTAAGTGTTAGGCTTGTTGTGTTTTGTATTTTCCTCTTGCCTGGTTGTTTACTAGGCCTCAGCTAGACACTAGTTCCTTCACCAGGGAAGGAACAGGTTGTCTCTGCCCTGTCATTACCTTTAGGGCATCCGAGGGTCACCAGGGCTTTCTAGGTTCCTGTGTATGGGCATCTCTACTATCGAGAGGTGCCCATACGGATAGGAGTTAGGGCCAGGAGCAGGGTTTTATGGGTGGTGACCCTTTTTCTTCCCTAGCGGTGAGGCCTAGTGTATTTCCCCTTCCTTCTTGTTGTCTTTTGGTGTTCTCCCCTACTACATCAGTGACAGGTTTCTGCCTTGGATGCAAGAATAGAATTGCTGCAAATAGGTCACAGCATGTTGAGACTGTAAAATTGACAGTAAATGGCAGGATTTTAAAGTAAAAGGAGGTCTGTCCTGTGCCAATGAGGGGGTTATATATGTATTGGAGTGCCCCTGTGGCCTCCAATATGTGGGAAGGGCACTAAGAAAACTGAAATTAAGGATACAGAACCATATAAGAAATATAAAAAAATATTTTTACACACAGTGTCTCATTGCATTTTAAATAGCACCATGAGAAAAATCCGAGGGGTCTAAAATTATGGGGGTTGAACTAGTTTAAAAGCATTGGCGAGGTGGAGACCCTGTACCGCAAATCGATAGGCGCGAGGTCGAGTGTATCTAAAGGCTGAACACTCTGCAACCTAATGGGATGAATATAGATTTTGACTTAAAACCATGCTTGATGTAATTTTGAACACATATACTTGCTGGTGGTGCTGTGTCTCAATGTGAGTAATCAGTGAGTAGTCAGGAGTGGCCAGAGACAGAATGACATGGGAAGCTGGCCTTATATTGGTGGATTGAAACATGATTTGAAATAATGAATGGGGAGAGGACATGCATTGTGATTGGTTAAAAGAAACATGTGACAAAGTGATGAATGGAGAACTGGGTTCTAATACAGGATAGGTATTAAAATGAGCTTTTTATAATATAAGTGGGTGAATAATGGTGAGGATTTGGAGAGAAGATTCCAATTTTGTATGTGATGTAGATATTATATAAGATATGTTATATGGGAAGTGGGAAATGTTTTAGGGGACATTTTACTTGTTTGTTCTGCAGGTGTGCTGTTTGTTGAACATGACATAATTTTCCTAGCCATGTGACTTGGGGGGGAGGGGGAGAAATTAAATAGCTTCCATTCCTATCAATGTTAAATTTTGCCCCTGACAAAGCCGTGTGCGAAACCCGGGTCGGGCTGTGATGAAAAGTTGTTTTTAAGATATGCTGGCAATTTTAACATGCTTGTTAGTATAATAAAATCTTGGATTTGAATGCATCAAAGGTACCTTACTATTGTGTGATCCTCGACACTTTGCAGAGGAACCCGTAGTGGTTTTGTTCCAAGTGTATTCTGGAAGTATCGACATCTTAGGTCTGATAACCTGGATAACTGCAGTAAAGGATAACGTTTCATTTGATTGAGGAGCAGCGCAGTTCCACCACTATCACATTGTACCATTGTGTGAACATACCTACTTCACTTTTGGGGACCAGCAGCGCAAGTACCATTTAGCCACGTGATTAAAACAATTTTACTGTGACAGTAAGATGTTGTTGGTATTATTATTTTCTTATCTTTTGAGCAAAAATCAACTTTATAGGTGTTTACCAGTGTGCCTTATCACTCGATCAAAAACTTTGATATGTCATAGAGACAAATCAAAATTTGTGATCAATGAGAATAATAGTGCTGAGTCCCCCACTGGTTGATAGAAGGATGAGACAGAGGTGCTCATATATCAAGCTTTATCTCCTCTCTGCAGGGTTCAATAGAAATCTATGGTCTCATCCTGATTTCCTGATTCCATCCTCTGCAGCAAGGAAAGAGCAATATGCAAGTGCTTTTCTCATCTCATTCTAGGGATTTGTTGGGATCTCAGAACTCAGACTCTCAACAATCAAAACTTTTGATATGTCTCTATCACATATCAAAAGCTAATTTTTGAAGGTAGCTACAATGTTGTAATCCTATCTTCTTTTCTGGGCTCTGGTCACATGACCACGTCCATGCAGCTCATTCTATAATGTAGTGTCCATGGGGGGGGCAGTGATAAGGGAGTGTCTATGTAAATAGCTGGGTGGGAGGAGCTATAAACTAGCTGGGGGTTTTAGGGGTTGTGCTGGAGTTCTGGTAAATAAAGGACAAGTGCATCAAGAAGTGTTACATACAGGATGGAAACAAACCAGAGGGATTTGTTTACGTGGAGTAAACTGGTCCAAATTAAAATAAAAAGCATGAAGAAGATGTGCATGAGGTAAACAACTACGTAAGCGTATCTGTTAAAAACCATAGTAGTGCTGGAACACCCCTTTAAGGTTTTCTTAGGCATACAAAATGATGTAAATGGATGAATGATAGTGAAGGTTTGTATTCTGGTAAGGTACCATAGAGGCAGGCCATGCACCTGTTATGGGCCCCATGAAGACAAGAGACAGAGTCCTTGTTTGTCCCTTCCATTTTCTATTTGGTGGCAAACATTTCCCACACAAAGGGAGCTAAATTGTAAGTCAGGGAAAGGGTGTAGAGATGGAATTAATTTGTATTTGTCTTGGAGATAAAAAATTGGTAACATACTGTCAATAGGGACCCATTAGGACCCATGTTTAAGCCACCATAGTGAGAAAAGATAAAATAACATATTGCTTTACTTGTTTTTTGTTTTTTAATTAAGCACTCTACACTGTTCACTCCCAAAGTGCACATACTGTATATATGACGCTAGGCAACAATAATGGATTTTTTCAATAAATAATGATTTTTCATAGTTTAGCTCGAGTGCCAGGATTTTTCCCTATTTTTTGGAAAATGATAATGCTACACAAACAATATGGAGGAGTGTCTTCCATAGCAGTAGCTAAATTCACCCAGTTAGCCATGAACATCAGATTCTCAGGAAGGATTGTTTGTTAGTCGTCAGAAAGGTTGTTGCATTTAAAGGCTCTTTAACTGGCTGTTCGAGCTCTCATGTTGCACTGCACTCTAATAATAAACCCCCTTTCTGGAAAATCGAAATTTTAGATATAATTTACGTTCCTTATGTCAAACACAGACACTAGGTCAAACTTTATAGGAAACAAAGTTTTCTTCTAAAATCTTCAAACAGAACTGAATTTAGAATTTTCCTTTAAATGAAAAATACATTTTCACCACATGTGTTACAGTAAAATATAATGCAATAAAATGCAAACATCTTTGATATTAATGATAATACACAGCTCTATCTACTGTACAATAGGAGTGGGTTCCGCATAATTTTAATGTTTGTTTTTTCTGTTTACAACAGCGTTTCAAGCTGGTTCTAAGCACTAGATTATTGAAGCTGAAAGCTTTTTTCATGGTGACTGCCTGCATTACCAAGATATTGGCATTAGTGACTGTAAACTAATTTAATACTGTTTCTCATTAATGACACAGTTTCCAATGGACCTTCTGTGAGATATCTGTCTAACTATGCCAACTTAATGAACTTTTATGATTTACTCAGTCACTCACTGGTGATACCTAAGAAGCAACAGGAACTCTTCCTATATTAAAATAGAAAACAAAAATATAACAAAATTAATATATATACTGTATATATATATATATATATATATATATATATTATTTTAAGAGGCTCTATAATAAAAATTAAATCAAATTATTTATTGTAGATAAATATATAATTACACAAATTACATTTTGTGCATAAAATGTTTATATTAAATTACAAAAATGCCCTAGGAATAACTCCTATATACTGTATTTGGCATGCCAAAGTTCCAGGTTTAAGAAGCAGTGCTACATTTAGATACTTATTACGTATACATTTTTATGTTTAAAACCCAAACCTATTACATTGCCTTCTAAGACAGTAGGAATGTCCTGTTGCCATGTTAACGGCTCTCGTTTTTGACTTGTCCAAATGAGAGAAAGGTATAGAAAAATCTGATCTTCTGGAAAGGTCACAGAAATCTGAGCCCTAAGCAACATATTTTTTAGGGATAGCATTCAATTGTCTTGGCATTAACATTGTTTTTTTTATCTCCGTAAATGAAAAATTCATCACGTACATAATAAGTATGAGCAGCAATATATTGATTAGCTTCAATAATTTATTTCCATAGCTGAGCTGTTGTCTCCATGCAATTGTTTGCCGTCCCTCTAGGATAAGGTAATAATAATTTAATATTAATGAAATATAGTTGAATGTTATACTTAGAGCTGTAGATAGAGATGAGCTCAGTGACTGAAGTGTAATATTATCCTCAAGCCTTCTTTGATCAAATTGAAAATGTACAGAAAGTAAGAGGTTCATGTTAGTCATGTACAAATTGCTTTCCATTGGTCTCATAGTGGATGTATGTCCTATTGGGTCAATCCAGGCAGCTGCCATGGGGGCCTAGAGAGAAGGTGTCCAATACTGTACCAGTTACGGTGTATAGATGAGAAATCATCTCAGTAGTCATGGAAACTGAGATTTGGGTCAAACAAACATCACGTTGACTTGTCCAAAGTGGCTACATGTATAGTAGCATCTATAGGTAGCATATGGGGCCCCATTATGCTCTTTAATTTGTGATGTCCTCTTACTCTATGTATACCATGGGTCTCATAGAACCTTTCTTATTTTCCTCAGACACAAATAAGGCCCCATTCACATGACTATATTTTTGGTCCACATCTGATCTACACTTTTTGCGGATCAGATGCAGACCCTATCAATTCAACGGGGTCACAAAAAATGTGGACAACAAACCGTGTGCTGTCTGTATCTATATGTCCATTTCTTGGCCCCTCAAAAAAAATAGAGCATCTTCTATACAAAGTCATTTCTAACAAAGAGCGGGATGTACTGATCTGTAAAACGCGGAATGCACACGGCTGGTATTCGTGTTTTGTGGATCAGAAATTTGCAGACTGTAAAACGGAAACAGTCGTGTGAATGGGGCTCAATTTGGATTGTTCAATTTTGTTTCCATATTTCATTATTAACATTTAACATGGTTAAAGAAAGATATAGAACTAATTTTGAAGAACATTTTTGAAAGTTTGAACTTCCTCTTTTCCCTGAAATTCTGTGAGGACATTAAGGGAAGATATGTGAGAATAACACAGAGATGCAAGAGCTGAAGCTGATCTAAAAATAGGATTCATTTTAATTCATTCTTTCATATTACGTTTTCACAGAACCATGCCAGTCTCCATGAAATGAGCAAATTGTTTTGTACATGGCAGGTTCACTTTAATCTAACCTGGTTATTCCGAAATGATTGTAGAATAGTGGTTTCTATCACAGGCAGGGACAATTCTGTTTTCTATCAAATATAAACTATATTAGATAGTGTACTTCTTTTTCTAGCTTGGTATCCTGGGAAGAGTGGGATTCTAAACGGCTGCTGGTTTAAGATTAATTACCTTTCAAAATAAATCAATTATTGCACATCTTTATGTAAGTTCTCCATGTATGTTTTTGACAGAAGAGATTCCATAGGGACCATGGTGTGAACTGTAGGTGCCTGCAGCCGTTATTAAAAGCTGCATATAGCATTTGTACAATATAAGATGTAAGAGGCATTTGACTAAAGATCTTGGAGAAAATTGTGGAAACATTTCTGCTCATTTAGTATGGAAATGTTCTGATATGAGTACTGCCAACCAGCTTTCAACTGGTGTACCATGGGATGTATACCCTACAGATACAATGAAGACACTCTAAATCACCACCTCTTTGAGAAGAAATCCTGCAAATCAGGACCTAATTTTTTGGACAGGTTTACAGTATTGCCAAATACTGTACTATGGATGCTGGCTATTTTCTATGAGAAAACCACCCCACTAAAACACCAACCAGCTTCTAACCGGGGTACCATGGGATGCATACCCTCCAGAAATAATGAAACTTCTGTAAAAGACATCCTTTTTCAGAATACCACTCACAAATCTGTATTTGATTGTTGGTGACAGATTTACAGTTTCACCATATACTATACTATGTATACTGGCCTTCTTCTATGAGAAGACCACACCATGTTTTAGCACAATTTTGGGTGTTCATCCCAATGATATTTAACTGTATACAGAGGACACATTACCCATATAGGCCATTTCATCAACAATGGCTAAAAAATATATTTTTTAAATACGCTGATACTCATCCTC
Source organism: Bufo gargarizans (assembly GCF_014858855.1). Classification (NCBI taxonomy): domain Eukaryota; kingdom Metazoa; phylum Chordata; class Amphibia; order Anura; family Bufonidae; genus Bufo; species Bufo gargarizans. The sequence continues at coordinate 615,020,571 of NC_058082.1, read as the reverse complement.
AGTTGTTGGCCATTGCAAATACATTTTATGGCACTAGAGAGATCACATAATTAGTAAAATGTGTTAGGCTACGTCTACTCAACGACATTTGTCGCGTGACAATAAGTCGCGCGACAGATAGGGCGCAACATTTGTCTTGCAAGATTTTGTTGCACTAATGTCGCGTGACAATTTTTATAATGGCAGTCTATGGTGTCGCACTGCAACATGCGACTGTGTTGCAACAATCGCTGAAAAATCCATCTCGAATGGATTTTCTGTGACTGTTGCGTCACAGTCGCAGCATGTCGCATGTTGCAGTCGACACCATAGACTGCCATTATAAAAATTGTCGCGCGACATTAGTGCAACAAAATGTCGCAAGACAAATGTTGTCGTGTAGACGTAGCTTTAGACTATAGATGATATAATACTGTCATCTCAATAGAACATCCAAAGCTAATTTTATCTTTTATTGGTGACCGTGCCAGCCACCTGACTCCTTCTGGCAGCAATGACAACCAGAGTTGTCACCTTCCTTCCCCTGATGTCTCTCAGTTTGTAGCCACCAGCATCTTGCTACCTCCATCCGCAAGTTCAGTCACCAGAGTAGAGCTGCTCAGTCTACTCCATACAGGTAGAGGTTTACTCAGACTCTCACTGCCTGTACTGTAGGTTGAGCACGTTCTCTCTATTGCTCTAAAAAGGCCAGCAAACACCTTCATCTTCTTTATTCTATGGCGGCCCAACTCAGTGTATTTAAGACACCTTTCCCTGAGAGAAGCTGCCTGAACAATAGTGTTTCTAGCTTCCTAGTTCCCTGCCAAGGTGCACTAAATTACATTCTGGTCTCCTGTGCCCAACCCCTGTCTGATTACTGGATTTGAGTTTTTGCTACCTGACCCGACCTTTGCCTGATTTCTGTATTAAATGTACTCCACCTGCACTGACCTGTCCCTGCCTATGGTTTGACTTTATTCCTTGGTGATCTGCATCCGCCTCTTTAAACCCTATTGGCCAACAACCACTAAACAGAGACTGATCCAAGAGGCAGTGCCCTGCTAGTTACCCGTAGTGAAGTCCGGATCCCTGTATAGGAGTTAAAGGGTGAAGACTATGCGGCCAACACTCTTACGGGTATGCCTAAGTAAAATATGTTCAGTGACACAGTGAATCCACATCATTTTTTTTTTTTTTTTTTATATAAATGGATCTAGAGTTTTACATGTTTGTAACTCAATGTTTGTTTGAAGTTATTTTTTATTTGCTTTGGATGTTATATTATTTTTATAGTATTACATCATCCACCGTCTAGGAATGTGGAATTTTGCAACTCCTTGGAAAGGAAGTTACTTGTAGAACTAATTGTATATCATTAGGAGTAGTAGTGTGAATAACAAGTTTTATTCTACCTGATTCTGCTTTTCAAGTGCACTGGAAGATTAGCTTCACTCCCCTCTGCACTGTGATGGTCTTCTAGTTGGATGCTACAGCCTCAATTTAGCAGAGGGACTGTGGAGCAGCTAAATGCAGAAAGCAGAGTGTACTTCCCAGTGAATCTTTGCCTTCAGTGCATTTGTAGGAGCAGAATGTCTGTATTCCTTGAACAGACTTCACGTGGCTGGTATCGTTTTTGGAGGTTCATCTCTTTATAGGTCTTTGTTTAGTATGTTATATGTGCTTTACATTCAGTTATTCTACATTAGTACGGTATAAGAAAACTGATACTGGGTCGGAGGCCAATATGGGGCGCTATACATAATATTCAGTGACTTTTCTTGATCTTGTCCTTTTCTTTAATTGTTGAGTGTAATGTATCCTTTTAATTACCGTATTTTTTGCTTTTTTAAGACCCACCTGATGATATGACACACCTAGGTTTTAGAGGAGAAAAATAGAAAAAATATTTTGAAGGTGTGCTAAAATATTTACTAAAATAACAATAATAGTTTACACTGTTATGAGGGATCTATGGATGACGCACTGTTATGTGACTATAACCCACCTCATCCTTTAGAATACGTCCATATACTACAGTACATTGGTGTATTCTTAATGATGAGGGGGGTCGTAGTCACATTTAATTTTAGCACTGTCCAGAGATTATAATGTAATTGGCCTGTGTTTATATAAAAATGACTATAACCCTTCTCAGCCATAAGAATGCATCTATTTACTGCAGTAAAATGGTTGTATTCTTAAGGATAAGGGGGTTACAGTCACATTTAATATTAATACTGTCCAGAGACTGTAATGTAATTGACATGTGCTTATATTAAATATGACAATAACCACCCTCATTCTTAATAATGCACCCATGTACTGAAGTACATGGGTGCATTCTTATGGATGAGGGGTTTATAGTCCTATTTAACACACAGTTAATTTTTAGGTCAGCCCCTGAGCTGTCACTTACCAGGGACTTTAGGTGACAGAGGATAGAACAGGGCGATGTAGGCCATGACAACTCCTTCTTCCCTCCTATCTCACAGCAGTTCCATTGGTGGTCTGTGGCAACGGCGCTCACGGCCGGACTGGAGGGAGGAGGTAAGCATATTGGTGAAGGCGGCAGTTCCCACCGGCGCACACCACTAATCAGCAGTACGTGCAGGTGGCAGTGCAGCGGAGAAGGAGAACTACTCTCCTCACCCTTCCTCTTCTATGGAGTGGACCCAGGCAGCAGCAACGTACTATGGACGTGCGGGCTGGCGACATTCAGCTTCAATGAATGCTTCACTCCAGCCTCCCGCCCCACACTTAAATCAGGCTAATTAAAAGCTCCTGCAACCCTGCAATATGGTTTATAAGACATAGTAACTCCCCCCCCCCCCACTTTGGGGGGGGGGGAGTGTCTCTTATAAAGCGAAAAATACAGTATTATATAAATACTTATTTGCTTGTTGACAACAGGAGGTTAATGACAAAAAGAAATCAGGATGCTAATGATCTGGACGTTTTACAGAAATCGCCACTATAAAAGACCATTGATTTCTCTGCTACAGACATTTATATTCAATAAGCTTCGAAAAAATCAGGTTGCTGAGGGTCTTGGAGAATGAGGATAATCGGACACTTGAGAGTTGATCAGAAGTTAAAATAGTTCAGAATTCACTGGGGCTTGCCCTATAATCACTGTAAGCCGTTTCCATTGAAATTGTCTCCATTAGAAACACGCAATACGCAATTTAATTAAGATCCTTGTAGGTATAAAGACCAAGAAGGTTGTTTTAAAGTGTTTGATGTAAATGTCAAAATGAAATGAGTCAGGAGAGAAGCACTGGTTTTGTTTTTGCTGTCAAAAACACAGCAGTTTTCTTAAAATTACATTAATTTTATTTGGTTCGCCTTTTCCTCAGTGGTGACTTTTTTTGCTTATAGTTTACAGTAATAATGTTCTCTTGTGAGCTTGTGGTGGGCTTGTGCTAAGCAGAGGTGTAGCTAGGCTTTCCTGCACGCCTCTAATTCCGCCCAATGGATAACTATACTGGTACCAATACACCTTGCAATAAATCAAAGAGCCAACTGGTCCTACCTCATCCAGGGTGTCACTGGAGTGTCAGCGTGATGGCCGCTGGATCTGGAACAAGGTCACTGTGGTGATAGAGAAAAAAGAAGAATCACATAAGAAAGGGATGGTGAATGGTCCTGTGAAATCTCCAGCAGGGAGCGCTATGCTGGCCTGTAAGACCGAACCATCCCAATGTATAAGAGGGTAATCTAGGGCATTTCATCTTAGTGCTACCACACAGTACTAATACCCATATTGTGCCCCCTCACAGTACTAATACTCACATTGTGCTTCCTTCACAGTAGTTATGCCCACCTTGTGGCCCTTTAGCATTTGTTATGCCCACCATTGTGCCCATTCACAGTAGTTATACCCACCATTGTGCCACTTCACAGTAGTTATGCCCACCTTTGTGTCCCCTATAGTAATTATGCCCACCTCCTTTTCCCCTTCACAATAGTTATATACACCTTTGTGCCCCCTCACAGTAGTTATGCCCACCTTTATTCCCCCTCACAGTAGTTATGCCCACATTTGTGTCCCCTTATAGTAATTATGCCCACTTTTGTGCCCATTCACAGTAGTTATACCCACCTTTGTGACCTCTTACAGTGGTTATCTACACTTTTGTGCACCTTCACAGTGGTTATGTCCTCGTTGTGAACCCCCCCTTTAGCCCCTAGTGCCCTCTCCAGCTCCATGAAAAAAAAAAAAGGTTTCCTGATGATTGCCACATCCAGCAGCACTATGTGCTCCTCCCAAACACACATCACACTTCTGGCTGTGCAGGAGGCTGATTCCCAGGCTTTCAGCACTCCTCCCACACTGCCAGCAGCACAACGTCAGCCCTGCGGGGGAGCGCCGTAGCTCAGCTGAACAGCAAAGTAGAGAGCAGATGGAACTGCTCGGCGGGTGTGCCTCCCCCCCAGCCTTTGCACCAGAAGCAGGTATCCTGTCTGCCCCCCCTTGCTATGCCCCTGGTGCTAAGTCACATCAGCCAATCTGAACAAACAGAGCTCAATGCAAAGCATAAGAGAGGGAGAGGGTTTCGACTAAGAAACAGGACAGATTGTAAACTCTCGGTCCCAATAAACAATGTAGGTAAACCGCACTTACAGATCATCGCTGTGCCAGAATAGAGCAGAATTAAATCTTTCATAGCACCAGAACTTAAAGGGAATGTGTCATCAGAAAATTTAAAACACGGTTTTATTAAATAATTTTTGATGGTCATTTTAAATTTTCCTTGTCACTTTCTATATTTATTTGAAAACCATAAAATTCTGTAGTTTTAGAGAATAAGCCAAATAATAGGCGCCACTTCTTGGTCTCTAGAGGTCACTTTTCTGTAGTTACCTGCTTATCTGTCATTCTTATCCTGCCTGTACCAATATCACCTTTGTGAATAGGTAAGACAAGGTCCACCGCTCACAATATGCGTTTGTCAGAGCTTATTTATTTTTTCTTGTACAATAACCATTGCACAGGTCAAAGAGCATGCCTAGCAAACTCTACCATAGAAGTAGTGTTGAGCGAAGCAGAATTTGGTCCAAAGTTTAGGAAAACGTCAATTTGCAACAAATCTGAATTACTTTGCACTTTGTTGTAGCAAATAAGATTATCCTAAAATGGCGGCTGCACATGTAACAAAGTGAAAGTGAGAATCCCGGGGAAGCAAAATCATCCATAATGGCTTGTAGCCAGTCAATCTGCCATTTTTTTGTGATGTCACAGCCCTATAAAACCCTCATCCTGTGAGTTCTTGCGCGGTCTCCACTATTGTCCTGTGAGCTAAGCATAGGGAGAGACGTGACAAGTGTTCAGTGATTAATAGAAGAATATTGGAGAAGGAGAGTGCGGAGAGACTGCAGTGAGACTTATTTTGCATCAGTTTTATTTATTTATTATTACATTAACGTATTCCTACACCAATTCCGATACCAATAAGATGGAAGCCTTTATTATTCCAATGCCAACCAATACAATCCAGTCTGCACCCCTTAGGGTCAGATCTTATTGATGACCATCCTCATCTTTTGCTGGCTTTATGTTAACCCAGCTTCTTTTACCTGCAATTCTGTCCCAAAGTGCGGGTGCTGGGTTCCTCAATCTTCCCCGCTGCTGCATGCCGTGATGACAGGTGCGGGCAGTTGGGTTCTTAGCTGTGGTCAGCACTCCTGCCGCCAGTGTCTGACTCCTGTCTCTGAGCAGAGCTTGCATTCTGGCTCAGAGTTATTTGTGTGCATTTAGGTTATGTTCGGACATGTCTCTCCTCCTTATGTGAGGCAGCATGTGCATATCTTCCCCAGCCTATAGGTGCTCTACAGGAGGTACTGAAGGTGCCGCCTTCTACAGGAGGACGCCTGAGCAACTTTTGTTCCTAGCCTTGTCTTGCTCCTGTGAGCAAAGGTGTTTTTGTGATTTCTGCCATTACTGTGTACCAGACTCTGCACCTTGCCTTGCTGCTGCCTCCCCTGACCTTGTATCTTGTCTTACAGATTTTGCTGTCTTGCCTTCTGCCCTGTCCTAAGACTCTGTATTCAGATCTTGCATTGCCTCTGTCTGATCAGCCTCTGGCCACATAGCACCCTCTGGGTGTTCCGTACCATCTGGAGGCCAGTCCAGTGGGTCCACACCCAGGTTCTCATTTCCTTGTGTTCCAACCCCCCTCAGAGGTAGGGCCTGGTGTAAACCTCAGGAAAGTTTATCCTCACCAGAGGAGGTATTGTGAAGAACCCAGGGTACACTCAGTCATTCCGCTCTGAGGAGGTCGGTCATGTGGGACAGCAGGTTCGCACTCACTGACCATTAGACTTTACTTTTTTAAAATCATCCTTCAAAGTCTCCATGTCATAGAAAAGTCCACAAGATGCAGAGAGTGGTGGAGCTGGATGTTCCTGATGGCATATCCTCAACAATACTAGTTGATGTGGAAAAGGAGGAAAAGCAGATGGCAGAAGAAAGGCTCCCACCTGTAGGGCAGAAGAGCGCTGGGGTTGGAGAAGTGGGTATGCCAGAGCTGATTAATATTCCGTGTTTACTGTAAAATAACCTGCAGGAGATTGCAGGCCAGAACAGAAATAATATGCATATTGTCCCCCCACCTAACCAGCCAAACCCCATCCCATGGACATTAAAAATGAAGAAGGACTATGTAGTGTGATTGTAAATGAAAGGCAGCTGTGGGCTAATTGGCCATGCGGTTCTTCACCGCAGCATGGTCACAACTCGCCTGCAGCATGGCCACTTTGTGTGTCCATACCCTGTATCTTGGGAAGTGATCATGATTCAAACACCTAATGCACATCATGTGAGATATCACTGCAGCCTTGTATAGCCGTTTTTTCAACACTACCTTCATCTAAATAAGAGTGCCTTTGACATAAATCATCTGTAAAAAGGGCACAGGTGTTGATAAGAGTGCTGCTCTATTTGGCGAATCAATGCCTCCTTATACATCGATGCAGACCGTCAGTGGAGAGCTCTGTTGTCTTTAAAGCTTGGGTCTTAAGTTTAAACCTTACCACGAGTAACGTCTGCCAGACTGTACTGATTCTCCCTTTCTCCAAAAACATACTGATATATTATTTGGGAAAGGGAGCCCCATTGGGAACAAGGATGAAGTGAGTGATGACAATCTCTGAACAGGGCTGACCTGTGTGAAATAATATCCTCCCGGAGTGTCTTTCTGGCATGTTTGGAGACTCAATGATGCCTCATGGACCTGCACTGATGTCATCTGTCTGTCTTGTCAGAAGGTCACGTTGGGTAGATTTACTCTTTATTAAACTGACAAAATTGCTTGTATTTAATTTCAGATTGAATTATTGTGTGAAGATCTGCTCTTTCACCTGCACATCACCACTTATTGTGGTTGGGAATGAGATCAAGCCTGATAATAAAAATTGATTAGATAATTAAGCTGGCAGAGCTCATAAAGTAAGGTGACAATTGGATTACATCTGTGGTTATTTTATGACCAATGCAAAACATTTGGTCAATTGCCCCAAGAGCTAAAGTGTCAGATCAGATCCTCTTCATGAAGTATGTAAAGTATGAAGCCTAATGATAGAATGCCCGGTCTAGAAGCAGACTATGTCTGCCCAGGTTAGGCTCTCCTTTGGTGACTGTATCATTGCTTCAGTTGTCAAAATGATCATGACCATAGCATTTCTTATAAGATGTCCAAACAACTGTCGGCGGAGGAAACAATTACAGCACAGTCATTACTTATTCAGAAATAACTGCTACATGATGAATGCTGTTGTCCGAGGACATTTAGCTTCAATTAGTGAAATCTACATATGGAAAAACAGGAAAGTGTCTAAGAGGTCATAGATACTATAACTTTGTAGTTGTTGTGACATGAACTTAATGGAAATTGTTTTCTTAGTCTTGATAGGAGAGGCACATTGTGTTTCATGCAGCATCCACCAGGAGGCAGCACATATGTTTATCTGGAGATTGTCTTCCTATGACCTTGTTCACATTATGCCTGTATGTATGGTAAAATATAGTGACTCATTAAAAAGCTGTACATTATATCAGAGAATAAAGGACAATATCTATATCTATCAATCCATCTATGTAGGAAAAATTGCAGCACTCCAAAATGAGATAAAAAATAGCAAAGTGTATTAGCATAGTATAATAGCAAAGATCTATCTCCTATCTATCTATCTATCTATCTATCTATCTATCTATCTATCTATCTATCTCCTATTTTTATTTATTTATCTATCTTTATATATCTCCTATCTATCTACTGTATCGCCTATCTATTTCATATCTATCTATATATCTATCTATCTATCTATCTATCTATCTATCTCATATCTATCTATCTCCTATCTATGTATCTATCTATCTCATATCTATCTATCTATCTATCTACTGTATCTATCTATCTATCTATCTATCTATCTATATCCTATCTATTTATCTATCTCCTACCTGTCTATGAATCAATAAATCAATCGATCAATAAAGCTTTATTGGCAGGTCTAAAATTATACATTAGTATTGCCAAAGCATGTGGGAAATAGGGGGGGACACCCCGGGTCAGGGTATAGGAGTCCGTGGTGTATCATGACAGGGGGGAAGGGGTGCAGACACACCCCGGGTAAGGGTATCGGAGTCCATGGCATATCAGGCTCCTCTCCTCTTATATATTGTGCTGCTATGTCCACAGTCTTCTCTTCCTCTCCCATCCTGCAGTTTCTCTTCCTTCTCCATGGAGCTGAAGTATGGGAGTAGATCAGAGAGTTTCCTAAAGTGGATGTCCCTTACTGCTAAGTATTTGGGACAGTATATCAGGAAGTGGGCCTCATCCTCCACCGCCTCCAGGTGGCACTGCGGGCACAGTCTGCTTTCTCTAGGCATGTAGCTCTGTCAGTGCCGTCTGGATTCGACAGCCAGGCTGTGGGCACTCAGTCTGTAGCGGCTCAGGATTTTCCTGTCTCTGGGGTTCCCTAGTTTCTCCAGATATGGGGCCAGTTTGTAGTCTCTCTGCAGGCTCTGGTACACCGTCATCTTTTGAGGTGCTCTCAACTCCTTCCTCCATTCACTGACGTATTCCTCTTGTCTCTTGTTTACTGTGTTCCTGATCCCGACTTTTGTGAGGTGGTGTGGGGTGATTTTCAGGACGGGCTGGGTTTTAGTAAGTTAATTTTTGGGCTTTGCCTTGCTTGGGATCCCTTGGTGTAGCAAGGCTTTATGGTGTTGGGAGCCTTCACTTATACAATGTAGATGGCCCCAGAATGATATCGCCCTCTTTTAAATTGTAAAGTGTAGAGGGAATCTGCCCAGCTCCCCTCGACAGGCACTGTTAGAGGTGCTCTGAAAGGACCTGGAGGAGATGCTTACAAAATCTCAGGTGGAATATTTCTGTTGGGCTGGAATCCCATCTTGACCAGTCGAGATACGTGTGAGGTCCCCAGACTTAACTGCCATACAGGAGGATTGGTGCAATAATGGAGTCAAAGATTTTAAGCCAGCCCCTCACGGGTGGTACAGTCGTCTTCTGATGTTATAGAAGGTCTTGCATGCTTTGTCTGTCAGCTCCTCAATGGCTGATTTGAAGCTCCTAGTTTGGTCAATTATCAGGCCCAGGTAGGTGTACTTGTTGGTGGCTGTAAGAGGGCGGCTGTGTAGCGTCAAGGTAGGGGGCCCGGCTGACATTGTTTTTCTTCTCTGGAACACCACAGTGTTGGTCTTTTTTAAATTGATGGGAAGGGCCCAGGTGGTGCTGAATTTCTCCAGAATGACTAGCTTTTCTCGAAGGCCTATCTATCTAGATCATTTATTTTGCACTATAGTTAGGGAGCCTGTTAGAGATGTTACATTGTGGTCAAGGATCCTCTAATTATACCTCTGTATTCTATTTCACATATACAGTTGCAAGAAAAAGTATGTGAACCCTTTGGAATGATATGGATTTCTGCACAAATTGGTCATAAAACAATAGACAATCACAGTCTACTTAAACTAATAACAAACAAAACATTAAATGTTACCATGTTTTTATTGAACACACCATGTAAACATTTACAGTGCAGGTGGAAAAAGTATGTGAACCCCTAGACTAATGACATCTCCAAGAGCTAATTGGGGTGAGGTGTCAGCCAACTGGAGTCCAATCAATGAGATGAGATTGGAGGTGTTGGTTACAGCTGCCCTGCCCTATAAAAAAACACACACCAGTTCTGGGTTTGCTTTTCACAAGAAGCATTGCCTGATGTGAATGATGCCTCGTACAAAAGAACATAAGACCTACAATTAAGAATTGCTGACTTACATAAAGCTGGAAAGGGTTATAAAAGTATCTCCGAAAGCCTTGCTGTTCATCAGTCCACAGTAAGACAAATTGTCTATAAATGGAGAAAGTTCAGCACTGCTGCTACTTTCCCTAGGAGTCTCTGGCATATGGTAACATCCCTGTTAGCGAATCAACGATATGTAAAACACTAAACAAGAATGGATTTCATAAGAGAATACCACAGAGGAAGCCACTGCTGTCCAAAAAAAACATTGCTGCATGTTTACAGTTTGCACAAGAGCACCTGGATGTTCCACAGCAGTACTGGCAAAATATTCTGTGGATAGATGAAACCAAAGTTGAGTTGTTTGGAAGAAACACACAACACTGTGTGTGGAGAAAAACCTCATCATGGTTTGGGGATGCTTTGCTGCGTCAGGGCCTGGACGGATTGCTATCATCGAAGGAAAAATGAATTCCCAAGTTTATCAAGACATTTTGCAGGAGAACTTAAGGCCATCCGTCCACCAGCTGAAGCTCAACAGAAGATGGCTGTTGCAACAGGACAACGACCCAAAGCATAGAAGTAAATCAACAACAGAATGGTTTAAACAGAAGAAAATACACCTTCTGGAGTGGCCCAGTCAGAGTCCTGACCTCAACCCGATTGAGATGCTGTGGCATAACCTCCAGAAAGCGATTCACACCAGACATCCCAAGAATATTGATGAACTGAAACAGTTCTGTGAAGAGGAATGGTCAAGAATTACTCCTGACCGTTGTGCACGTCTGATCTGCAACTACAGGAAACGTTTGGTTGAAGTTATTGCTGTCAAAGGAGGTTCAACCAGTTATTAAATCCAAGGGTTCACATACTTTTTCTACCTGCACGGTGAATGTTTACATGGTGTGCTCAATAAAAATACGGTAACATTTAATTCTTTGTGTATTATTAGTTTAAGCAGACTGTGATTGTCTATTGTTGTCACTTTGATGAAGATTAGATCACATTTTATGACCAATTTGTGCAGAAATCCATATCATTCCAAAGGGTTCACATACTTTTTCTTGCAACTGTATATTCATTTATTCTCTCTCTCCCTTGTGTTTATGAAATATGAATATCTATTATATTATCATTTGTTTTTAGTTCTGTCTTTTGTTTTATTTAGACCTATGACTGCTGTAGTCAATGAGTGAAATACTATAAACTGATACATTGTTTTTCTTATAATATACCATCAAGTGTCATTCTTTTTTGCTGTGTACTGTTAAATGGAATGACATATGGTGGCATATCTTGAAGAAGTTTTCCCCTTTTTCGAAATTTACGGCAGGACTCTTAGACTAGCACCTGTCTTCAGCTCTTATCCCCAGTCCAATGGCCACCGATAATAGAGCGGATACTACAGCATGATTGCTCGGTTGTTTTCAGAAATGAATAGAGAGAGGCGGACACGTGTGTTACCTCTCCATTCACAACAGTTGCAGGATTGATATCAGGGGCCCCCATTGATAAAGATAGGTGTGAGTCCCTGAGATTATGTATTCAGTTGGAGAATTTCTTCACATGACACACGTTAATTTATGTACAATTTTATATTTAAACTTCTAATCCATAGATAACTGTGAACCCTTCTATGTAAATTCATGTATTTCTCCTTACTACTATTTATAGCATTATGTAATTTAATAGCAATATTAACAGATTTTTTTTATTTTTTTATTTTGCAGGTAATGTCTATGATGTTTTGGTGTTTTCAAGTAATAGTAAGGAGTTGCACAATATACTTTTTTCAGCAAAATTGTTTACATATGTATATAAATATAGAGTATGTAATGTACTCTATCTATCTATTATCTATCTATATTATATCTATCTATTATCTATCTATATTCTATCTATGTATCTATTATCTATCTATATTCTATCTATGTATCTATTATCTATCTATTATCTATCTATATTCTATCTATCTATTATCTATCTATTATCTATCTATATTCTATCTATCTATCTATCTATCTATATCTATCTATCTCCAATCTATCTATATATCTTATAGATATTATCTGTCTATCTATCTATCTATGTATGTATCTATCTATCTATCATCTATATCTATCTATCTATGATCTATATCTCCTATCTATCTATCTATCTATCATCTATCTATCTATCTATCTATCTATCTATCTATGGTCTATCTATCTATCTATCATCTATATCTATCTATCTATCTATCTATCTATCTATCTATCTATCTATCTATCTATTATTATCTACTTGTCTGTCTACCTTTATCTATTTCCTGTTTTATATCAGTATGTTGACATATTTTCTATAAATCAATGTAAACTAACATTCTTTATCCAAACTATTAGTCCTACGGCTATCAGTATTAAGATCTAAATGAACAACAGTCGGGTAGAAGCTGAGAACTTTTATGTCAGCATCTTCCCTCTTTCATTACTGTCTTTTGGCATCTATCATGAGCAGTAATTCAATTTTCTTTCAATGAAAAAATGTGCTTCCTGCTCCAGTGCCCACAATCTATCTACTGGCATCAGTCTAAGACCCAGTGTCCAATGTTCACTTGTGGCCCAAACCCTGCCACACAGGTGAGCTTCCAAGAATATTGTTCATTCCCTTCACTCACCGCAGTCCCTGATGTTTGCTCAACCTAAGAGGCAGTAATCCTTTTTTATCATAACATGTTATTTCAATGTCACAGCCATAATAGAAGCTACAGATATGTAGATATGTAATATATAAATCACATACATGTTTTCTGCTAGACTCATGATTTCCAAATCAGACTTCTACAGGGGCTGTTATCTCACTATTAGGGAATCTATAAGAATCACGTTAAGACATTTATTTTTGCTACAGTGACATTTGTATGAGTTTGATGCAAAGATAACACTAAATACACTCACCGGAGATGCATACAATAAACATATATTAAAGGAATGTCCAAGATAATTAAAAATCTTCAACATGACCCTGAATGGTCTAAAATAAAAGGTGATGGCATACTTACCTCCATTACTAGCATTGTGTCCTGCCACAAGTCAATTGCGTCTATGGCTGTAACGCACCTAGTTGATCAGTTAGGATCTCAACTGCGGAAGCAATGGACATCCACTATTATCCCAACACCCTTGTGTTTGGCTGTGGGATTCGCGGTTACTCAGTATGTACCCCAGGCGTCACTCTCAGTCTTAGGCGGAGAGTTTGGGGTAACAAAATCATTTACCGCTATCCATCCAATTAGTTTTACTGATGGCAAGGAGGGACTCCCAGAATTACAGGAGTCACAAGTTAGTATAAGCTTGTGCAACGTTCAGAGTTAGCATCTAGTATGCAATAGCTTCAGAGTTAGTATATAGCATGTCCTCAGTTTAGTATATAGTATGCCATAGGTTCAAGGTTAGTATATAGCATGTCCTCAGTTTAGTATATAGTATGCCATAGGTTCAGAGTTTATATAGCATGTCCATAGTTTAGTATATAGTATGCCAGAGGTTCAGAGTTAGTATAGCATGTCCACAGTTTGGTATATACTATGCAGTAGGTTCAGGGTTAGTATAGCATGTCCACAGTTTGGTATATACTATGCAGTAGGTTCAGGGTTAGTATAGCATGTCCTCAGTTTAGTATATAGTATGCCATAGGTTTAGAGTTAGTGTAGCATGTCCACAGTTTGGTATATACTATGCAGTAGGTTCAGAGTTAGTATAGCATGTCCACAGTTTGGTATATACTATGCAGTAGGTTCAGGGTTAGTATAGCATGTCCACAGTTTGGTATATACTATGCAGTAGGTTCAGAGTTAGTATAGCATGTCCACAGTTTAGTATATACTATGCAGTAGGTTCAGAGTTAGTATAGCATGTCCACAGTTTAGTATATACTATGCAGTAGGTTCAGAGTTAGTGTAGCATGTCCACAGTTTTGTATATACTATGCAGTAGGTTCAGAGTTAGTATAGCATGTCCACAGTTTGGTATATACTATGCAGTAGGTTCAGAGTTTGTATAGCATGTCCACAGTTTGGTATATACTATGCAGTAGGTTCAGAGTTAGTATAGCATGTCCACAGTTTAGTATATACTATGCAGTAGGTTCAGAGTTAGTATAGCATGTCCACAGTTTGGTATATACTATGCAGTAGGTTCAGAGTTAGTATAGCATGTCCACAGTTTGGTATACACTATGCAGTAGGTTCAGAGTTAGTATAGCATGTCCACAGTTTGGTATACACTATGCAGTAGGTTCAGAGTTAGTATAGCATGTCCACAGTTTAGTATACACTATGCAGTAGGTTCAGAGTTAGTATAGCATGTCCACAGTTTGGTATACACTATGCAGTAGGTTCAGAGTTAGTATAGCATGTCCACAGTTTGGTATATACTATGCAGTAGGTTCAGAGTTAGTATAGCATGTCCACAGTTTGGTATATACTATGCAGTAGGTTCAGAGTTAGTATAGCATGTCCACAGTTTGGTATATACTATGCAGTAGGTTCAGAGTTAGTATAGCATGTCCACAGTTTAGCATATAGTATGCCATCGGTTCAGAGTTAGTATAGCATGTCCACAGTTTGGTATATACTATGCAGTAGGTTCAGAGTTAGTATAGCATGTCCACAGTTTGGTATATACTATGCAGTAGGTTCAGAGTTAGTATAGCATGTCCACAGTTTAGTATATACTATGCAGTAGGTTCAGAGTTAGTATAGCATGTCCACAGTTTGGTATATACTATGCAGTAGGTTCAGAGTGTGTATAGCATGTCCACAGTTTGGTATATACTATGCAGTAGGTTCAGAGTTAGTATAGCATGTCCACAGTTTGGTATATACTATGCAGTAGGTTCAGAGTTAGTATAGCATGTCCACAGTTTAGTATATACTATGCAGTAGGTTCAGAGTTAGTATAGCATGTCCACAGTTTGGTATATACTATGCAGTAGGTTCAGAGTTAGTATAGCATGTCCACAGTTTGGTATATACTATGCAGTAGGTTCAGAGTTAGTATAGCATGTCCACAGTTTGGTATATACTATGCAGTAGGTTCAGAGTTAGTATAGCATGTCCACAGTTTAGCATATAGTATGCAGTAGGTTCAGAGTTAGTATAGCATGTCCACAGTTTAGCATATAGTATGCCATAGGTTCAGAGTTAGTATAGCATGTCCACAGTTTGGTATATACTATGCAGTAGGTTCAGAGTTAGTATAGCATGTCCACAGTTTGGTATATACTATGCAGTAGGTTCAGAGTTAGTATAGCATGTCCACAGTTTGGTATATACTATGCAGTAGGTTCAGAGTTAGTATAGCATGTCCACAGTTTGGTATATACTATGCAGTAGGTTCAGAGTTAGTATAGCATGTCCACAGTTTAGTATATACTATGCAGTAGGTTCAGAGTTAGTATAGCATGTCCACAGTTTGGTATATACTATGCAGTAGGTTCAGAGTAAGGCCTATTGCACACGACCGTATGGCTTTTTCAGTGTTTTGCGGTCCGTTTTTCATGGATCCGTTGTTCCGTTTTTTGTTTCCGTTGTGTTTCCGTTTCTGTTCCGTTTTTCCGTTCCGTTTTTCCGTATGGCATATACAGTATACAGTAATTACATAGAAAAAATTGGGCTGGGCATAACATTTTCAATAGATAGTTCAGAAAAAACGGAACGGAAACGGAAGACATACGGATGCATTTCCGTATGTGTTCCGTTTTTTTTGCCGATCCATTGACTTGAATGGAGCCACGGACTGTGATTTGCGGACAATAATAGGACATGTTCTATGTTAAAACGGAACGGAAAAACGGAAATACGGAAACGGAATGCATACGGAGTACATTCCGTTTTTTTTGCGGAACCATTGAAATGAATGGTTCCGTATACGGACCGTATACGGAACACAAAAAACGGCCAGTAAGCGGGGAAAAAAAACGGCCGTGTGCAATAGGCCTTAGTATAGCATGTCCACAGTTTAGTATACACTATGCAGTAGGTTCAGAGTTAGTATAGCATGTCCACAGTTTGGTATATACTATGCAGTAGGTTCAGAGTTAGTATAGCATGTCCACAGTTTAGTATACACTATGCAGTAGGTTCAGAGTTAGTATAGCATGTCCACAGTTTAGTATATACTATGCAGTAGGTTCAGAGTTAGTATAGCATGTCCACAGTTTGGTATATACTATGCAGTAGGTTCAGAGTTAGTATAGCATGTCCACAGTTTAGTATACACTATGCAGTAGGTTCAGAGTTAGTATAGCATGTCCACAGTTTGGTATACACTATGCAGTAGGTTCAGAGTTAGTATAGCATGTCCACAGTTTAGAGTTGAATTGGGAGTGTCGCCTCACACCAGCAGTAACCACCCCACTCTGAGTTCCAGGACATTAATCAGAGCAGGTAACAGGCATATACTTGCGGTTAGTTGGTCCTGGCTAGAAGCCTGTGGCAAGAAGGTAGACAGTCCTTCACGATGTAGTTAGGCATCCAGGTTTGGATATGTGGACAGAGTCCTCAGATGCAATGGAGCTAGCAGGGTGCGCACTCCATTAGTGGAACACCCTGCTTAGCACCTGTCTACTATTTAAGGCCCGGGCGGTAAGTGGGGCGGAGTCACAGAAGGCCCGGCGGCCACTGCGTTCCACGCTGGAGCGCAAGCCAGCGTAACAACACAGGCGGTCGCTGCGTTCCACGCTGGAACGCAAGCCAGCGTATCATCGCAGACAGCCGGTGCGTTCCACGCTGGAGCGCAAGCCAGCGTATCGTCACAGGGAGCCGCTGCGGTCCAGGCTGTATTGTTACAATGGCCCATGGGGCTGCCGTAAAGCAGTTTTATTAATGCTTTCTAAATGCTGTCAGCTCAGGCAAGATGGCTGCCCCCATAATCATGTTCAGGAAATTGAACAAAAAAAAAAATCTATAATCAGAAAATAAAAACAGATTACAAAAAATGAGACGTGTTTCTATCTGGTTTAATTGGTAGATAACATTTTTGGTGACGCATGCCCTTTAAAACAGTTTCTATGGAGTACAGCCTGCTCTCTCAGCAAACAAGAAGTGGCAACAGAGCTCCAGATGGAACAACCTGAATCAGATCACTTGCTGTAGCATGATATTATGGCATTAAAGCCATTGAAAGAGTCAAGAAAAAGTTTTTTAACTCGTTAAAGAGTAAATACCTAAAAAGATGACCTAATAGGGCCACGTATAAATATACCATCTAAACCTTCAAACAGTATGTGCGTACCCAGATCACAAAAATGCAAGCATCCACATGTAAGCAAAAATAGAATATTTATTAAAACAACTCAATAAAACACATATAATGGAGTCCTACAAAATTCCATGGGGTAACACAAACATAAGAGAGGAACTACTGGGAAAAGGGGGGGGGGCAGTAGATATTAATATACATAGGAGAACAGCAGATGCCATAAATATAGTTAGCATAAAGGTATGTATAAGGCAATCACCCTAAATTTTGTTACAAAGAATGGGGAAAGAAAAACACAGAAAGGGGTTTCCACATAATGGCCGCTAGCCATGTGAAGTGCATATCAATAGTGCCAAGGAAAACCGCAAAACGCATGTAGCTACTCACTCAGTCATGAAAGCATAATGACGGCCGCATCACCCATCCCAGTGTCCCTCACGTACCCTACGCATTTCGCCTGATGGCTTTGTCAGGGGAAGTTATGTTTGTGTTACCCCATGGAATTTTTTATGACTCCATTATATGTGTTTTATTGAGTTGTTTCAATAAAGATTCTATTTTTGCTTACATGTGGTTGCTTACATTTTTGTGATCTGGGTACGCACATACTGTTTGATCGTTAAAGAGTAACCAAACTTTAGAATAACATTTTTATGAGATGTCCCTAATGCCATTGTAACACTTTTTCTAATAAACCTTATTTAGGCATTTTGTCTTTTTCTTACACTTCCCCCTTCCTAAAGCGCACCATACCCTGTGCGCTTAAATTTGACATTTGGAGTACGGAGATGACACTTTATGAATGGGGCCGCAGAGCAGTGAGTATGCACGTGAGCACACATTGCTGCTCCTGCCCGTGCCCCCCGGAGGTTTACTAACTCCTGGCATAGCACATCTGTACCCAAGTGCTATGCCAGGATTAGGGGAGCGGAGCTCCTGCCTGCTCCGCTAAGCTAAGAGTCCTGCATGTCAGCTCAGCGTAGCGAAGCAGGAGCCGCTCACTTAATCCTGGCATAGTAAATGGGTATGTCAGGATTTACAAACCTCTGGGGGGCAGGGGCAGCAATGTATGCTCCTGCGCGTACTCCCTGCGCCTCCATACATTGCTGAGAAGTCAGCGGTGTACAGAAATGTCAGTTTTAAGCACACAAGGAATAGTGCGCTTTAGGGGGGGAAAGTGTCTGAAAAATCCAAAATGCCTTAATAAAGTATATTAGAAAAAGTGTTACTATGGCATTATGAACATCTTATAGAAAATTTTATTCAAAAGCTTAGTTACTCTTTAAGTGTGAAGATAAGGATTGCCACATTGGTACATACAGAGCCTTATCTGTGTGTATAATGTTCCTATCCTTTGTTATCTAGTCTTCTCTCTGAACAACAGATCTGTCGATAACTCACTAACCCTCTAATGATAGTGAGATGACGCAGATATTACCTGGTCTAAAAAGTAAAGGTGAATAGTGAATTGCAGCAAACGAGAAAAGTCAATCTTTTCTATGTGCTTTTATTGGATTATTTGGAATTTAAATATATAAAAAAAAGTTGTTTGTTGGTTAAATTGACACCATCTTTCTACAAACCGGATTCCAAAAAGTTGGGACACTATACAAATCGTGAATAAATACTGAATGCAATGATGTGGAGGTGCCAACTTCTAATATTTTATTCAGAATAGAACATAAATCACGGAACAAAAGTTTAAACTGAGAAAATGTACCATTTTAAGGGAAAAATATGTTAAATCAGAATTTCATGGTGTCAACAAATCCCCAAAAAGTTGGGACAAGGCCATTTTCACCACTGTGTGGCATCTCCACTTCTTCTTACAACACTCAACAGACGTCTGGGGACCGAGGAGACCAGTTTCTCAAGTTTAGAAATAGGAATGCTCTCCCATTCTTGTCTAATACAGGCCTCTAACTGTTCAATCGTCTTGGGCCTTCTTTGTTGCACCTTTCTCTTTATGATGCGCCAAATGTTCTCTATAGGTGAAAGATCTGGACTGCAGACTGGCCATTTCAGTACCCGGATCCTTCTCCTACGCTGTGTAGAATGTGATTGATGCAGAATGTGGTCTGGCATTATGTTGTTGAAAAATGCAGGGTCTTCCCTGAAAGAGATGACGTTTGGATGGGAGCATATGTTGTTCTAGAACCTGAATATATTTTTCTGCATTGATGGTGCCTTTCCAGACATGCAAGCTGCCCATGCCACACGCACTCATGCAACCCCATACCATCAGAGATGCAGGCTTCTGAACTGAGCGTTGATAACAACTTGGGTTGTCCTTGTCCTCTTTGGTCCGGATGACATGGCGTCCCAGATTTCCAAAAAGAAATTTGAATCGTGACTCGTCTGACCACAGAACAGTCTTCCATTTTGCCACACTCCATTTTAAATGATCCCTGGCCCAGTGAAAACGCCTGAGCTTGTGGATCTTGCTTAGAAATGGCTTCTTCTTTGCACTGTAGAGTTTCAGCTGGCAACGGCGGATGGCACGGTGGATTGTGTTCACTGACAATGGTTTCTGGAAGTATTCCTGAGCCCATTCTGTGATTTCCTTTACAGTAGCATTCCTGTTTGTGGTGCAGTGTCGTTTAAGGGCCCGGAGATCATGGGCATCCAGTATGGTTTTACGGCCTTGACCCTTACGCACAGAGATTGTTCCAGATTCTCTGAATCTTCGGATGATGTTATGTACAGTTGATAATGATAGATGCAAAGTCTTTGCAATTTTTCGCTGGGTAACACCTTTCTGATATTGCTCCACTATCTTTCTGCGCAACATTGTGGGAATTGGTGATCCTCTACCCATCTTGGCTTCTGAGAGACACTGCCACTCTGAGAAGCTCTTTTTATACCCAATCGTGTTGCCAATTGACCTAATTAGTGTTAATTGGTCTTCCAGGTCTTCGTTATGCTCAAATTTACTTTTTCCAGCCTCTTATTGCTACTTGTCCCAACTTTTTGGGGATTTGTTGACACCGTGAAATTTTGAATCAACATATTTTTCCTTTAAAATGATACATTTACTCGGATTAAACGTTTGATCTGTCATCTACGTTCTATTACAAATAAAATATTGACATTTGTCATCTCCACATCATTGCATTCAGTTTTTATTCACGATTTGTATAGTGTCCCAACTTTTTTGGAATCCGGTTTGTATTTTAACCCTGTCACCATAATTTTAGAATCTGATAAGACAATCTAATTTGTAATCCTCTTTTATTATTTGCATCTATGCAAATACCAGATTATGTTCAGCTATAGCATAGTGGTATTTAACTTTTCTTTTTTGCTTTTTAGTTAAATTTTATTTTTCCTCCCACTTTTTGTCTCACTTTATTTCTAATGATGATTGTAAGAATGGACAGAACAAGAAATCAGTTAGAAAACACAACGCCTAAAGTGGGAAAAAAAAAGCAATTAAAGGTGTAGGGTCAGTAAGTGATGTGTGCAAAGAATGTCAGGCCCAGAGAAAAACAATATGATCAACATGGAGTGGGAAGAAATTGTTTGCTTAGCCATAGATTAAGAAATAGTAAGGTTCCAATGAGGTCTTTCCCCAGGGATATCTAAAATATTCAGTGTGCGTTTAAATGGGAAACCATTAAGCAGTTGAGGGCACAATATGTGATGAATAATGACCTTTTAATACCTATCATTCAACCACAATAAGCGTTAAATGCAAAAACAGCTATTTTGTCCCAGCAAAGGTCCCCCAGCCGCAACACCTATTCAGTTCACTTTGCTTCCATAATTGTATGTCAGTCTTAATAAATTCTCTCATAAAAAGGGTATCTACATGTAGGGCAATAAAGTCACCTGCGGTGTTGAAAACAACACAACAGAGGACCCAGTTTTTCTTAATGCTAACAAGCAGAAAAGCAGTAAGTAAAGTACTAAGTTGTTAGAAGGCTTGTATCAAGTCTCTTGCATAAATGTAAGGGTCTGCCTCTTCAGAGACAACCCCTTTAATACAGGAAACACTGCAGCAATCAGCTGATGGCCCTGGCTCTCAAGACCCACACAACATCAGATGTTGCCATCAGCTGCTACAAAGAATATGAAGTTATAGATGCAACTATTTGAATAAACAATTGGCCTTGTAATGTATGGGCTGCCTAGTTCAAACTAAGGCCTCATGCACACAGCCATTGTGCGGCCGTTCCATGCATTGGGGACTGCAATTGGTGGCCCCAATGCACGGGAAACGTCTGTGTGGCGGCTGGGACGGATCGAGACCCATTCAACTTGAATGGGTCCGTGATCCATCCGCACCGCAAAGAAATAGAACATGTTCGGCACGGACAGAAACACCACAGAAGCACTCCATAGTGCTTCCGTGGGGTTCCGTGCCTATGTTCCGCACCACAGCTCCGGATTGCAGACCCATTCAAGTGAATGGGTCCGCATCCGTGATGCTGGGAGCACACGGCCGGTGCCCGCATATTCCGGACCCGCTGTTTGCTGGCCGCAATACGGCACCACGGCCGGGCAACAGCCATGTACATGAGGCCTAAGAGTCACTTTTCATTAACGATAGTGATGAGCGAAGAGTGTACAAAAATTTGGTTCTGCTGCTTGGTTGAATTTCACAAAGAAATTCGCTTTGTGATGAATTACTTTGTCATGAAGTGCATTTCTTTGTAAGTAGCCGGTGCAATCATGGGGAACGGCGATTGCACTGCCCTCCCATCATTGAACCCCTCATATTCCGCATTCATAGCTGATCGCGGCATTTGAGCATAATAGTGAGGGAGTTAAACAGTTGGAAAAAAAATACTCACCTTATCCATTTAAGCACGAAGGTGGCATCAAAGCCATCTTGACTGAAGATCCCTTGCAAAATCTCACACAGTCCGTGATGACGTTATCACATTGGCCAGCGGGGTGACCTCATGCGGGATCTTCACTCAAGATGATCGTGGCTGCCTCTTCGGGCTCAAATTAATGAGGTATGTTTTTTTTTTTTTACTGCCATTTCAGGGAAAACTGATTCGTTTCAACGAAGCACTAGAAAATTTGGCTTTGTGGCTAATTGAATTTTTTGCTGAACTTCGGATACTTTAATTCGCTCAACCCTAATTAGCAGCATTCCTCCCAGGCTCATAAAAAGGTTTCCAGAGCAGGCGACCCTCCAGACATCCATACAATATAATAAGAGTCAATAAATCAACCCCTTTAAGAGCCACAGCAAAACCCAAAAACTATTTTCTTTACTTGTTTAATTTGCATTTGTTTTGTTATTATAAATGTATCCATTCTACACAGTATAACAATAAGTAAATAAGGTTATCATTCAATATCTTTCATAATTTTCGGAAGATGCTCCTCTAGCTGTTCATATCCCAATGAAAACACTAAGCTAAGAAATTAAGAGGAGGAGGAAAAAACACTTTGTCCTATAAAAGTGAAATGCTAATCGTATGAGGCTTGTAACTCTTAAATATAACTTACTTGTTAAAGTCATTATGATTTATTCATTGCGAACATCTTTGCAAAGGCTACAGATTCAGCTCAGCTTCTACTATACTCTGGATAAGTGGATAATTAAAAAAACTTCTCGTTCAAGCATTATTTAGTTGATAAAAGATGTCTGCAAAATAATAACTATAGTATTAATATAAACTAATAAAGTGCCACAGTTTTTCTTTCCAATCCTGTATGATGTCATCAGAGGGTCTGATATAGTGACGTCATTATGGTACAACTGCTCACACATCATGTTGGAGTATTGTAGGCTATGTTCATGCTGACGTTGTGACTCCTGCTTATAGTAGAAATCAAGACAAAATGCCAAGTCTGTCACATGGCGGATATCACCAGTGTATGGTGGATCAAACTAACTTATAATGGGTCCATCAAGTTCCTTTAAGGTGCCTTAAAAAGGAATTAGAATCTCACAGATTAATGGCATATCCACAGGATATCAGATCCTACATCAGGCAATTCTCAAACACCTTTTTTGAAACATCTCAGCTACACTACCACTACACAATAACTTCTCGTTCCTTATCACTCATTCTATGCTAACATATTTTACAAAACATGGGACTATTTTAATAAATGCAGGTAAACAAGGTATAGACATGATCAAAATTGTCTGGGGAAATTCTATATAGTCTGTATCATTGTAAGACAGAGGGATAACACAAGCATATTTTTTCACCCGGACACCTGCTCTGAGATGAGCATTGGAGCATTTAATACAGCGCAGGGCAAGGAATTTTTTGTTTACATTTTTCACTGTTAGGTGATAGCTTCCGCCTAGCAGTGTTGTAGGTGATATCACCGGCACTGATGGGTGTTTTACAGGCTAAGGAGGTGCTAAAGTCCACCCATCAGTGCCGATGACGTTACCGGGCTCACTGCTAGGTGGTAGCCTCTGCCTAGCAGAGACCTGGTATGTCACTGGATCTAAAAAAAAAAGCTCTTGCCCTGCGCAATTCAGCGGGGCTGCCTGGGTGTAAAAGAGGATATGTCCCGGTTCATCTCTGATCCTGGACAACCCCTTTCAGCAAATAAATATTTCAACATCTGCAAGTAAAAAAGCTTTTCCCCTGCAAACTTGCCGCTGAAAATACCAGATAAGTGGTCCTACAAGCTGCCTGTACAGGAACATTTAAGAGAATGCATCACAAGCTAAATACATGATACATATTCGTCCATTTATATAAGACTCCAGCTGTGTAAATTAATTTTATTCCAATATTTGGAATGATCAACATAATAATTTATAATGAACATGGTAGATGTCTTGAAGAACCATGTCAAGGTGAAGAAGAACTTATTGCTGGCTTTATATCATTACTTTGTAGAACATTTGAAGAACAGTAAGCATGAGATCTGTGGAGTAAGTTTACCACAATGACCATCAAAGGTCATTAACGAGGCCAGTTGCTTGCTGGAAACATACAGCAGGTAGAGGTGATTACACTGTGCCCTGCAGTTTTGCTACAGGGGATATCGCAATCACTCAAGGAGAAAAGGATTAACAAGGATTTATTGCCCATCTGTTTTGACAATGGGTGGTTTCTTAAGTAAATAATTTCTATGTCCAGGTTCATGAGGAGTATTTTTTCTTTGCATGTTTATACACATTGGGATTTGTGAGAGGTCACATTTCTAAAAGTTTTATATTTTTTTTAAGGTTTCACAAGGATTCAATAGCACATGTCCTTGTAAAACAATCTTTACCATTATCATAAAGTTCATAGAAAGTATCTATCTCCTATCTATCTATCTATTTATCTATCATAATCAAATACAGTTGCAAGAAAAAGTATGTGAACCCTTTGGAATGATATGAATTTCTGCACAAATTGGTCATAAAATGTGATCTGATCTTCATCTAAGTCACAACAATAGACAATCACAGTCTGCCTAAACTAATAACACACAAAGAATCAAATATTACCATGTTTTTATTGAAGACACCATGTAAACATTTACAGTGCAGGTTGAAAAAGATTTACTTCTATGTTTTGGGTCGTTGTCCTGTTGCAACACCCATCTTCTGTTGAGCTTCAGATGGTGGACAGATGGCCTTAAGTTCTCCTGCAAAATGTCTTGATAAACTTGGGAATTAATTTTTCCTTCGATGATAGCAATCCCTCCAGCCCCTGACACAGCAAAGCAGCCCGAAACCATGATGCCCCCACCACCATACTTCACAGTTGGGATGAGGTTTTGATGTTGGTGTGCTGTGCCTCTTTTTCTCCACACATAGTGTTGTGGGTTTCTTCCAAACAACTCCACTTTGGTTTCAACTGTCCACAGAATATTTTGCCTGTACTGCTGTGGAACATCCAGGTCCTCTTGTGCAAACTGTAAATGTGCAGCAATGTATTTTGGACAGCAGTGGCTCCCTCTGTGGTATCCTCCCATAAAAAAAACTATTTTTGTTTAGTGTTTTACGTATCGTAGATGTGTTTTTTTTTATAGGGCAGGGCAGCTGTAGCCAACACCTCCATTCTCATCTCATTGATTGGACTCCAGTTGGCTGACACCTCACTCCAATTAGCTCTTGGAGATATCATTAGTCTATGGGTTCACATACTGTTTCCACCTGCACTGTGAATGTTTACATGGTGTGTTCACTAAAAACATGGTAACATTTAATTCTTTGTGTGTTATTAGTTTAAGCAGACAGTTATTGTCTATTGTTGTGACTTAGATGAAGAACAGATCACATTTTATGACCAATTTGTGCAGAAATACATACCATCCCAAAGGGTTCACATACTTTTTCTTGTATTGAGTAAGTGAAGAGTTAGATTCATTTTTGATTCCTTTATAATTGAGTGTGTGTGTCATACTCTTACCAAGTGACTCTGTCTTAAAGGTTTATGCCAGACATTCATCAGATATCCATGAGAAAAGTGAAAAATGTTAGGCTATTGTAGAACCTTCACAGTAGAACTGAGGATCCATGTCCCCTGCCTTCCCTACCAGAGCAGCTGCAGGGAGGAGGAGTTGTGAAGAGCGTTGATGTTGCTGCCTGCTTTAGCTATATACAACTCTGAGATGTTTCTGTATCTCCCATACAGTTGAATTTCATAACTACATGTAAAAAGTTAATGTCTGGTATATCTCTTAAAGTGAAACAGAGATTACTTCTGGGTAATAAATCAGGAGATGGAAGGTGGGGTTTGATGAATGGTCAACTCAACGGTCAACTGCTCATGAGGGAGGATGGTGCTTTCTTAGCTCATGTCCAACTCTTAGGTCAGTAGAAAGTTAAATGTGACAACAGCAGGATCAAAAATCAATAGCTAATAAATAAATACATTTAAAATGTTTTTTTGCCTTTTATGACCAATTTATTTTTGCTCTCACAGTGAAAAAACAAGAGTTGTCATTTGGCTTAGTTTTATTGATTCTGGTACATGGTTTGCCATTCACCAGGTTCATTACAAGGGCATATTACTTTCTTTATTTTTATGTATTGACCCCTTAAGGCTACTTTCACACTAGCGTTTTTCTTTTCCAGCATTGAGTTCCGTCCTAGGGGCTCAATACCGTAAAAAAATAAAATAAATCAGTTTTATCCTAATGCATTATGAATGGAGTGCAATCCGTTCAGGATGCATCAGTTCAGTCTCTCTTACAATTTTCGGCCCAAAAAAAATACTGCAGCATGCTGCAGTTTTCTCTCTGGCCAAAAATCCTGAACATTTGCCGGAATTCTGTATCCGACATGAATTTTTATTGATCCGGCCCCAAGTGTTTTGGCAAAATGGATCCGTTCTTCCAGTCCGCGCATGCACAGACCTTTAAATCTGTGGAAAAAAAAAAAATGCCGGATCCGTTTTGCCGGATGACACCGAAGAGACGGATACGGTATTTCAATGCATTTGTCAGACGGATCCGGATCCGTCTGACAAATGCCATCCGTTTTCGTCCAGATTGCCGGATCTGGTAGGAAGTTCCGGCGACGGAATTGCCTGCCTGGATCCTCTGCCGCAAGTGTGAAAGTACCCTTAATCTTTTATTAATACTACATTGGTAAATTGCTACTTAAGCATTGTTTTCAATCATTTATCCAGTATTTTTCCTTTATATGTGCCTACACATCAAGTAGATTGTATCTCTTTATGGGATATTTTACATTCGTATATGATTTGTGATAATGCAAGCTTTTAAAGGGAATCAAAGGTCTTCATATGCCAATCAGCACTTCACATGTATCACCATTTCAGAATTTTCCCATTTCAGACACACAAGCTGCACTAAAGCGATCAGCAGATGTCTAGTGCTCCACATAGTATTAGAGCCCTGTTCAATAACCAGAACATCTGAGCTGCAACTGGAGACTCTTTCATCAATGTGTAATATTCAGTATATGATTTTTTTTCTTTCCAATGTGAACTAGAGATGAGCAAAGTTTAGAAAGCTTCGATTTGGCACCTTTGCCGAATTTCACAAAGAAATTTGTTTTGTGATGAATTACTTAGTCACGAAGAACATTTCTTTGTGAGTAGCGGGCACAATGACGGGGAGCGTCATTAACCCCCATTATTGAACCCCTAAGATGCTGCTTTCATTACCAATGATGACATCTGAGATTAAAAAAGTAGGGCTTTCAGGGGTTAATCAGTGAAAAAAAAAAAATGCTCACCTTATCCATTTGAGCATGAAGAGGCTGCCACTGCGTGAAATCTCGCGTGCGCTTGATGACGTTGTCACGCTGTCCAGCGTGGTGATGTCATATGTCATCAATTAAGATGGCCGTGACAACCTCTTCACACTCAAATAGATGAGGAGAGTATGATTTTTTTCTTTTTACCGCCATTTCTGGGAAAATTGATTTGTTACCACAAGGAAATTTGGCTTTGTGGCGAATCGAATTTTCCCTGAAATTCTGATCGAAGTCCACTTTGGATACTTTGATTTGCTTACCACTAATGTGGACCTGTCACATCTCGACTTGTCTGTGTTATTAATTACTTGCATCCCGCATAAAATAACCATTCTAGAGCCTCTTTTCTCATCTCACTGCATAGTTCCATCCTTTGTTGTTCCTCCTAAATATTTATGAATTAATTGACATCTGGGTGTTACCGTTCCCATTGTCAAAGGGGTGTGTACTAGACGATCTGACATCATCAGCAGTTATTGGAACGCTGGAAACGCTCAGTTATCATAGTTACATAGCGGCATAACTGGTAAGGTTGGAAAAAGATACAGGTCCTTCAAATCCAAACTATAATTCTATCACGTTGATCCAAAGGAAGGAAAAACAACAACAACATAAGGCCAGGAGAAAATTACATCCTGACTGGCTGCTGCAGGTGGGCATGGCCGTATATGACCAGCCGTACCATCTGGCACTACCCTAATTGACATTTTGCCGCATTTTACTACAAGATCTAACCACAATCCAATATGTAAATGTGGGTAAACATACATATATCTCCCTTTATAGTTTCTGCATGAAACTGGCTGTATACGTTCGCAATCAAATCTGTTCGCAACGAGTTAAGAGCCTGGCAGAGGCAAACGATGCTAAATAACTGCAGGTCTTCTTGGCAACCGTTCTTTTGATGTGTGTGTTTTAGCTAGAGCTGCCTAAGACTTGCCTAATGAAGCAGACAAGCTCCTTACTTCAGCTCTCAACCATTACAGGTGTCTATCAAGTATTTACCAAAGAAAGTTTAAATAACAGAAATCAGGGCAGAAGGTAGAGTTCCTATTTTGAGCTATATGATATGACATGCAGATGGAGCAGAGCTAATTTCACATTTGGTGTAGTGACTTTAGGTTTGGGTCTTGGAGGGAATCTGAGTACATTTTAGAAGAAAATTGTTAGATGTATGCAATACTTAGTAAACCTGGGCCATATTTATCGAGTACAACTCATCATGACCAGTTCATATAGTCTGCATCACTATCAAATTCTGGCTCATTTTGCATGAAAAATGTTGCATCGTGTTTTAAATATTTTTATTCATCAATTAAGCCCCCAAAGGAGTACAAGTGCAGACCCCCAAAACCAGAGGTGTCTGTAATCATTGACAGCAGAGTGAACAGCTGAACCGCTGCATTAAAGACACTACTGTAATGTGAGGGACTACAGCGCATACACCCATCACCCAGACTACTACTAGGCCAGTTACAAGTCAAGTCTAGACCTGATAGTGGACATCTACACTCACAAGTGCTAAATTGCATCCATCCAACCTGCCTCCATATTCCTTCCTGGTGTCAGAAATTGCACTTGGAATCTGCTGCTGTTGAATGTCCCAAATGTTATATGCTGCAGTTAGTAAAAAGACACTGTTATACGTTTACTTCTGGCCTCATTCTTCAAACTACATTTCCATGGCACCAATTCCTAGAGAGCAATGGCGTTAGGGAATACCCCGGGACACAACACTTCACGAGGGCCACTACCACTCCTATCTTCTGCACCAGCTCCTCAGGGGCTCAATGCACAAGTACTTGGCTATCTCTGCCAGTGCCAAAGAGTGGAATGGAGCGGCAGCGCACATGGATTACTGCCACTCCATTCCAATTGGAGAGCCCCCATTCTTGTGATTTCCAGGGGCCCCACCGGTCAGACCCGACTGATCGGACATATCTGGCATATCAAAATTTGATTTGCACATGACAAAAATAAGTCAGTAAAGAATTTCAAATCTGCATCAATCCTAGTCTGATGCAGTACAAAAGGTGAAATCGGCAGTAGGTCAATATGTAATGCATGAAAGTTTTTCTGCAGTTTCAAAGAGAAATGTATGGCAGTAGTGTAACTGAGTTTCCTGAGGCATTCCCTAACAGATGTATTTAAACATTATTGTGCATAGACATAATTTACTGATATATTAGGCAAAAAATATAAAAAACAAAACAAAAGAACGGGCAAAAGCAAAGAAAGTACCAAACACCAACCAGAGTTTGGTCCAGAAGGGGTTATTCTAGCAGAGCCAGCTACGTGACACCTGGGCAAAGACTTCATTTTAGAATACATGTGTATGTCGACTATCACTATTATTACTGGTGTTTATAATGTTGTATGTTCTCCAAGCGCCACCATCCTCCACTACGTTAAGCAGCTTTGAAATCCTGATTATCATGTTTGAGATAAAGTAATCTCGGTTTTATTTTTATTCATTTGTGAATTGCGTTCACCAATGGTGCTCAGGGTTAGACTGTTGTAATACTCACTGGTCATGCCCATGAGACATGCGAGAAATAAAAAGTAATCTTGTGCTAAGCTGGAGAGCCTGGACAATTTATTTTACTAAAGCTATTATGCTGGTATAATGTGTATGCAATATGCAACCAAAAGGTGTGCTGGAGGGTCTGCTGCAGTTCATGCTAACGTTGTTACATAGCATGATTGAAGACCAGGGAGGCCACAGAAACTGCTATTTTTCATATTCAGTTTTTTTGTATTTTAATTGAATTTAATAATTTTTTTAAATGTTTGCACAGACTAAAATTGTTGACAAATTATACAATTTTTGTTCTGAATTTTAACTTTCATTGCTAACAATGTTTAGGCTCGGTTGACATTTGTGTCGGACGCTTTCACTAATTATGATTTCACAGTAAGAAAAAAGCTGACCATATACTAAATATATTACATAGTTACATAGATAACACGGTTGAAAAAAGACATAAGTCCATCAAGTTTAACCAAGGGTTAGGTTGGGATGCAAATGTGATGGGACTGGCCGACCATCTAATGTGCACAGGGCATCACAACTTCAGTTGGGTTTCAACTGCCTAATCATTTTGTTCTCAAAGAACTAAGCTACCTCCAGAGGTGTCCGGGAGCAGATTATTCACCTCTTGCTTTTCAGGACATGCTTGCTTGGCTGAACTGAGCATGCACGTGTATGGGGAAAGTCATGAGAAACGGACTTTAGACGAACAATCATTACATTTCATACTTCATAAATATTACCACCAAAACAACAGAACCCAACAGATCCCATTATAAGTTACAGTGGTTGTGCAGGATCCAAAAAAATTTAAACCTCATCTAGTCTCCTACAGAGCATATTGGTGTACCTGTCAACTTCTCCCAAGTCTTTAACTTCACTCTACTGTACATGCTCCGGCTGAGCTTCATTGTTTACAACCCAAACTTCCAGGTTGTGTGTGTAGATGAGCTGCAGCTACAACAATTCCCATAGTGCTGTGTGCAGCCACAAATATGAATGCCTACTACACCCTTCCCTTGGCCAAAAACTCCACCCACTACACGCTCCATCGCCCCCCTTGCGGTCTCCTTGTAATGGTTCCTCCCACACAGCTTCTATATGACCGTACTTGTGGATTTAGACCGTTGACCAAACCATGTCAAGATCACAAGTTGCAAGGCCTGGCAGAAGAAGCACAGGGAAAGTGAAAATATTCTACCTGGATAACCCCTTTAATAGGGTCCATTAGGCACAGATACAGCACTGTGTTTTGGTTTACATTATATAAAAAAAGCATAGCACAGAAGTGAAATGAGCCACACAAAAGGGCGTAGCTATTGGGGGTGCGGAGGTAGCAGTCGCTACCGAGCCCAGGAGCCTGAGGGGCCCAAAGACACTTGTGTTGCATAAGAAGACACTAGTATTATAGAAAGTGCATGCTGGTCAAGTTACAGCTCTGGCTTGACAGAAGGGGTTAGGTGCAGAATTTGGCATGGGGGGAAAGGGCGCTGTTTCAATTTTTGTCTCAGGCAGCACAAAGACTTTGTGCTTCCCTACCCCTGGGCACAAAGCACTGAGGGAAGGGGGGAGCCCAAGCTGAACTTTTGCACCAAGGCCCATGAGCCTTTAGCTACGTCCCTGGCACATTCTTTGTACCAGGGTAAAAAAAAATCTGCATTTCTGCATTCTTCGTGCACTGCCCCGAAAATAAATATCAGATTTGTCCCGGACAAGTGCCTCAGCATGGCCAAGCAACATCACAGACTGGGGGGGGGGGTCAACTGACCAACTTGTCTTTGACTGTATAGTAGGCATGCTTCCATCTCTCTGTCTCTAATGCACATGTTCTGAATCCAAAGACGATGACATCCACGGAAGATTATACGCTAGTCCACTGTCTCCCTTTCCATTGTGTGTCCAGGAAGATATATCAGTGCATTCCCAGTATTATACTTGTTATATGTTCCATGCAACAATATATATAATTCTGGATGCAAATGAAGCAAATTTAGACAAGATTGAATTGGTGAAAATCAATTGAGTTTGTTTAGGCCAAATTGGTCAATCAAATGTCCTGAAAATTTGTGCTTGACACTTAAAATTTTCTCTTTAATCTCTCACTTAAAAAATAAAAATAAAAAATTCTCTCTCTCTGTCTTTCTTTCTCTCTATCTCTATCTCATGGAATCACCAAAAATGTGGATTTAAATGCAACCTAAATTTTTATAAAATTTGTGTGGAATCTGATTTGTGTGATTTGATTTGCACTCAAACAGGGATTTGTGATGGTCGACAGCAAACTTCTATGATCAGCCAGGTTGGAATATTACATGTGTATGGCATGAACGTCTCAATTAGGCCAATCACTTGCTATTGTGCTGAAGGACTAGAAACCTGGTCAGCCAAGTTAGGCTTGTTTCATATTTGCATTAGATACCTCCGGAAGGCCGTTCCAGCAGGAAGCAGCCTGCCGGAGATGTCTGGATCCAGCACTAATGGACAATTCTTTATATTTGCCGGACCCATTAGCTATAATTATGACCAGTGGAGATTTGGCCACAACCCAGAAAACATGCCAAGAATCGGCTGGATGAAAACGGTTAAGCGCAGGTATCCGATTCTGCACTGGCGGTGGATTGCCAAAGTTTTGAAGAGGCGCTGTATCCACCACCGATTGAAAATGTAAGAAAGCTTCCGAACTTTCTTACAGGTAGACCATTTAATATGCCTAAACCAGACGTAGAAAATGATGAATGAGTAGGGCCTCCCGGCCTGTCCCCTTCCCCGCCCATGTCACGTCCCCTTTTTGTAGACCTGTTGTGAGTGGGGAAGAAGTTGCAGATTCTGAGACAATATGGCGTGTAACAAAAGTAACTTATATCTGTTCGTAAATTACCCTCATAATGTACTGTCTATGGCAGTATACATATATGAATGCACTAGTACAGGATAGAATTGATTGTTGTTTGCTCATATCTTCTTCTAATTGTGAGCCCAACATCTGTTGTTATAAGAGCGGTTCTCTTAATCACTTGTATCTGCATTGATGGGTTTGGCTGCTGCTCTTGTTTATGGTTCTTCGATGACAGCTATACTTTTATTTTGGTTGAGGTTTAGCATTACCTCTCTAATGATTATACACAAGTGACATCATGTTGCATAGTTCATGGAAAAGAAGAGCTGTCGTACAATAAAAAAGATGATGTGTTGGAAACATCTGCCAATTAATAGTACTGTACCATCTGCAGTGTACAGCAAAAACGACCCCCCGTGCTACGTCTGCTGCTTCACTGAAATCACGATTGAATGCGGATTAGTAGTACATTAGTGATTACTTATTACAGTGAGTTATGGAAAATCTATGTATAGTCCCCAGCTTAGTGATATTATTAACAGAAAATATTCAGCTCATGCAATATTTGTTATATGTATAATTTTTTATTATTATTAGTGTTGAGCCAAGCGAAGTGTTCGAATTCAGTGCAACAAATCAGAATTTCCTCCCGCTTTGTGGTAATGAATCAGTTTTTTCTAAAATAGCAGCTGCATGTGTTACAAAGTGAAAGTAAGAAGCCCGTAATGCTGTGCAGCCAGCCAATCCTCAGATCGACCTATAGTGTATACATGCTCCTCTGGAATTCCCTGTATGGCCTATAAGTCTTCTCATGCCGATTAACTCTCTGCTCTGCACTGGTTAGGGGCAATTACCCGGAAACAGCAGATGAGGTGCTGGCTTATTTAATATCTGAGTCATGTCCCAAGGCCTATTTAAAGCGTTGAATATTGACATCTGGTGACATTAGAGACAGAGCTTGTAAAGAGCTCATTTGCATCTCTTTCTTCCTAGAGTTCCAGAGGAGCATAGATGGCCTATAAGTCTCCACACGCTGGTTTAGACGCTCTCTCCCCAAAGGAATACCCCACCAAATGGTAGTGCAGTTCCACACCCCATGATCAAGAATACCTTTGCGATAAGGGCAGCCGTGTTTTTTTTATTTTACATGACCAGTCAATGCTATGTTACCTTTATTTTTACATAGTCATTAAAGTTTACTTAATTGTAGGTGTGTAAGGGCTATTTACCCAAGGTTTGAGAGTGATATAACCTTCCATAGTGAAGTGGCTCATCTTATTTCAGAAAGGATATAAGTAACTCATCTGCAGGTAACTTTTTTAACTTATTTTTTTATGTTATTTAGATTGCCCCAACATATTCTATAGCAGGGATGCTCAACCTGCGGCCCTCCAGCTGTTGCAAAACTACAACTCCCAGCATGCCTGGAGAGCTGACAGCATTTAGGGCATGCTGGGAGTTGTAGCTTGGCAACAGCTGGATGGCCGCATGTTGAGCATCCCTGTTCTATAGCACTGATACAGAGTGTAAATACTCTCCTCAGACTCTGTCTCTACTGAGGGATTAAACCAAGAAACTTGGAATAAAGCTGCAAACTCTATGCTGATATTGCCCTGTTTGTGTTCAGTATTGGTCCCTTGTGCTGATAGGATCAATGTTAAGCATGAGCTTCCATGTTGCCCTATGAGGTGTAAAACTCAATCCTGATATATGTACAAAGGCTCATGTACATGAAAAAATATCAAGAAAATAATTATACAGTGGCTCTCCAGTTTTGTAATGTGGATAGAGGTGCTCTATCATCGCCACACACAAAAGCCGTTTTTTTGGATGAATGTGAATAAGTAAATATATAAAGGCACACTCTCAATTGGAGTTGCACGGAATAAAGGTAGATGTAAACCAGTTGTAAATGAATATATAGGGGCAATATATTGCAAAAGGATAAAACTTTTATTTAACAATATTTAGGGGCAATAATATTGTTAAATAAAAGGTTTATCATTTTGCAATATATTGCCCCTATATATTCATTTACAACTGGTTTACATCTACCTTTATTCCATGCAACGCCAATTGAGAGTGTGCCTTTATATATTTACTTATTCTCATGTACATGGAAGTTGTCTGTATGGACGCTATGCAGCAACATAGTCCCTATGTGTCTGGGGTATAGGTGACTTTTTAAGATCAATAATCTGTTTATGGGTATGAGTCCATCTGGAAAATTTGAAAATTGTAATAGCAAAGATCATACCAGATATTCTGCTATGTTGCCAGGTTTTAGGGCTTGGTGTTGTTTCCCTCTCCTCCCCATGTTTGGTAGTCACTTTGTAGAAGAGTCCTGTTAAGGCTGTCACTACCTAACAGTAAAGGGGATGGGACATAAAAGAACTGAGCTCCATGGAAAGTTAATTGGCTGCCTCTACACTATGTAGGCTCAGCTTATACCCAATTAGATGACTTAAAGGGGTTGCACCACCATTAAATGCTGTTGTAATATAATTCAGCATCATAAAGTAGTTACTTTCGTAATTGACTTTCTGTTACAGAAATGTTCTGGTTGTGAGATATTCTCTTAACATTATTATAATAGCACTCCCTGGTCTATAGCAAGGTGAACATCTACTGAGGTGGTCCCACCTGCTCAATCCTATCCTTTAACTGCCAGTCAGCTGTGACAATTAAAGGGTGGAAGCTGCAACAGAAAGGACACAACCCTGAGAAAGGACATGACCCTGAGAAAGGACATGCCTCCTGAGAACAGACATGACCCTGAGAAAGGACAAGCCCCCTGAGAACAGACATTACCCTGAAAAAGGACATGCCTCCTGAGAACAGACACGACCCTGAGAAAGGACATGCCTCCTGAGAACAGACATGACCCTGAGAAAGGACATGCCTCCTGAGAACAGACATGATCCTGAGAAAGGATATGCCTCCTGAGAACAGACATGATCCTGAGAAAGGCTATGCCTCCTGAGAACAGACACGACCCTGAGAAAGGATACACCCCCTGAGCTGCCAGCCTGAAGAGAATCTAGCAGAACAATTGAAGATATGAGCGGGGAGATCTCTGGAACCATATGAGGTACAGGGCTGGTTCTAGGTTTGTTAGAAAGAAATTGCCATGTACTACAACATATTATGTCTGATTTTCATTTTGTGCTTGAATTATAACCCATTTAAAGGGAACCTTTCACCAGAAAATTCACAAGCCACTCTGTGCACCCTTGCTCCTCCTTCTTCCTCTGTCAGCCGCTCCCTCACTTTTTTTGATTGTTACAGGACTGGGTTCCTGTATAGTCATCTCACTTGGCCCCGTTAATAATAAAGGAGAGGGAGGTTAACTTTATAATGGCTTTTAGATTTTGAATATGAAAAAAAAAATACCATATTTTTTCAAGCGGTGGAATAATGATAAAAACTTACCCTATCGGACAGTCAAGGGATGTTAAATGTTTTCATTGTAGGTTTTGTCAGGGAGTAAAATTCTACTACAGCAAGGAAAGCACTTACATAAAATATCAGGTCAAAAAAGGGCCAGTATTGTAAAAGTCAAATGCTTTCTACAGTTAAAATACAACATATAAAACTATAGATATAAAAGTCTAAAAACTGAATTTATATAAATATATAGAATACAGGTTTCAAAGCAAGTATTCCACTGTCTGGGATAATAGAGAACAGGGCCAGACTGAGATTTAGACAAAAATCCCAGTAGTCCTTGACATTGGTGAATCTTGATAAGTTAGATTCTGAATGCTTTGGTAAAAAAATAAAATAAAGTTCTAACAGCTTGATGTAATGCGCGTTGAAAATATGATTTGAAATACAAAGAACGGTTGAAACAGGGAGGATAGACTGCCACATAAATAACGTGCTAACCTCTTGTGGGAAGTTGTGAAGAAACACCAACCCAGCATCCGAATGATTCAAAACTTGAAGTTGAGCCACCGCTGAGCTTGGTAATAGGTGTCTAAAATTGAAATGAGAACTAAACCATAACATAAGACGTTGTGAAGAAGGAAATTTGGGAGCTATAAAAATGCCCTCATTTTCAAAGAAATGATCAGAAAAGTGCAAGGGATGTGATAATGAAAATAAAAGATTGGTGGAAAAATCCAGCAGAGATTAAGTATTGCAAACTGTTCATTCATGCTGAGATATATAGCAAGGTGTAATAAATCCCAGTGGTATTCAAATAATCTGCAGATAATGAACAATACACAGGAGAGCTGCTTAAAGAATATTGATATATTTCTATACATTGCTACGGATAGATTGCTGTATATGATTGAGATAAATAATAGATGATAGATAGATAGATAGATAGATATGAGATAGAAAGATAGATAGATAGATAGATAGATAGATGTGATGAAATGTGACCAATAAAATGATAACTGCCCCATTGCTTAGTGTTTTGGAAGGAAAACGAATATGAATATTTTTCCTAGAAACCCACCGATAGGCAAATTATAATTATTTCCAGAAAAGACCACTAATTGCTTATCTGATGCAAGCTTACGTAAGATATGTTAATTTGCATATGTGTTTCCCAGAAGAACAGAGCAGAGTTGGCTGGACTACAATACTCCTCATGCATGCTAGATGGTCTCCATAATGAGATAGAGCATCCCTTCCACCCTACCCCACAGGACCCCCCAAGGCCACTCAGCAAACCAGAACAATATATAAAATATATTCTTTCTTTTTCTCTCTCTTTCTGTTTTGGAAGAAGTTGCATGAATGGCTCACTCAGATAACTATATGTCCGGGTCTCTCTCTGATCTTCTAGAACATTTTTCTAAGAGACCTTGAAGTGTTGTATACCAATGTCCAGGGCAATTACAACATATATGGTTCAGGTAGAATCAATTTAGACCTGAATAAGTTTTTTTTTAAGTCCCGAAGTTGGAGATTAAACAAATTTCAAGGTGTTCGCTTATCTCTATTAGGGTTCATTCACACATCCACAAAATGGGTCCGCATCTGATCCGCAATTTTGCGGAACGGGTGCGGACCTATTAATTTTCAATGGGGCCGCAAAAGATGCAGACAGCTCACAGTGTGCTGTCCGCAGCCGCACTTCCGTTCCCCGGCCCTGAAAAAAAATAGAACGCATCCTATTCTTGTCTGCAGACACGGACAAGAAAAGGCATTTCTATTATAGTGCTGCAAAATGTGGAAGGTACATGAGCGGTGTCCATGATCTGCAATTTGCAGACTGCAAAACAGTTGCGGACGTGTGAATGAACCCTTAAATAAATAAACTGCAGCCGTATAAATAGCAGCATGGACTTCCATTGAAAATAATAGAAGGCAGTATCGGCATTGCCACCACATGTTTTCTGGTGCACAAAAACCTCCATGTGGGTGAAACCTATGGCTATGCTCATAGTGTGAATGTATTCATAAGGCCACATCCTTTTGGTATATGTCGGGTTTGTATGTGTCTGCATACTTTTATTTTTCTGCATATTATAGCGTAGCCGACTATAATATTCTAATTCGGCTATACAGACTATATAGACCATCGGAGGTGCAGGTTGAGATACTCCTGAAATATATCTCCGGTGTAAGGCTCAAGCACAGTGTGAACAGAGCCTTGTTCTCCATGACAGTTATATTCTGTGGATTTAAACTTTAGAATAAATAAAATGGAGATAATAGTTTTCCTTTAAGGACAGCTAGAGCAGATATCCGGACTTCCAGAAAAAGATTGATGGAAAACAATATTTCCATCCTACCAGATACCATTTTGGCAGAAGAGATGAAGTCTTCTCATTTATTTCTGTTTTTAAATTGGAAACCACTGGAGTCTTTCAGAGAAACATGTAATCAAGCAATTGTCACAACGAGCTGTTTTTAGGGGTTACCTAAAACAGAAAGCTGAGACAATTTTCCTGTAGAAAAGTGTTAAATTTGAGAAAGAAAAGTTTTGTCAGAAATACAAAGCTGAAGCACAAGTTTCCATGAGGTTACTAGAGCAGCTAAACAACTGTAACCCTATAATGTAATGCATATCATTCAGTGATTCATTCTGCCAAATGACCAGCTCAGCTCTGCTACATCTACAATTTCTGGTAAATGCCTTCATCTGGACACAGTCTTCCTTCTCTGAAGCATTCATGCACTGTATCACTTGTGCTGCGCTCCGACATCTGCGGGATATGGCGCAGTATATACACGGAGGCTGCATCTGCGTCTCTGCATGGCTGAACCTCAGAAAGTAGCACTTTGTATGAAGATAACGGAACATTTCAGGAATGACCAGTCAGGAGTGATTCGTCTTTTGCAAAAGAACATGTGTTACATGTAACCTACTTATACATGTTACTTCACATCCACTAGTTCCAACCGCAAAGTTCTATCTTTCCTTCTGTATCTACTTATCTATATATTCATTATCTATCTATTATCTATCTAATATCTTTCCTTTTATTTCTATCTATCAAAAAAAGCTTTATTGGCAGGTCTACAATTATACATTAGTATTGCCAAAGCATGTGGGAAATAGTTGGTTGAGAAATGGGGACACACCCGGGGTCGGTGTATAGGAGTCCATGGTGTATCATGACAGGGGGGAAGGGGTGCGGACACACCCCGGGTAAGGGTATCGGAGACCATGGCATATCAGGCTCCTCTCAGTCTGTGGCAGGCACTGATATATTGTGCTGCTATGTCCACAGTCTTCTCTTCCTCTCCCATCCTGCAGTTTCTCTTCCTTCTCCATAGAGCTGAAGTCTGGGAGTAGATCAGAGAGTCTCCTAAAGTGGATGTCCCTCACTGCTGATTATTTGGGACAGTATATCAGGAAGTGGGCCTCATCCTCCACCGCCTCCAGGTGGCACTGTGGGCACAGTCTGCTTTCTCTAGGCATGTAGCTCTGTCAATGCCGTCCGGATTCTATGGCCAGGCTGTGGGCGCTCAGTCTGTAGCAGCTCAGGATTTTCCTGTCTCTGGGGTTCCCTAGTTTCTCCAGATATGGGGCAGATTTGTAGTCTCTCTGCAGGCTCTGGTACACCGTCAGCTTCTGGGATGCTCTCACCTCCTTCCTCCATTCACTGATGTATTCCTCCTGTCTCTTGTTTACTGTGTTCCTGATACCGGCCTTTGTGAGGTGGTGTGGGGTGATTTTCTGGTCGGGCTGGGTATCTATCTATCTATCTATCTTTCTATATATATATATATATATCCATTATCTATCTATCTATCTATCTATTAATTGATCTATCTATTATCTATCTATTTATCTGTCTCTGTAAATATAAAGCAGGACTGCATAGATATCTATTTCTTGTTTGTTTTATGGGGTAGGCCGTCTTTATCTTAGCTATGGAGACACCTTGCACAACCCTCCTGGGCTTCTTCTATACTTTTGTATTTATCTGCTAATGATTGATATAACCGTAATCACTGGAGTTGTCATTGCCTAATTTATTAATATGTCTGGTAAACCTTACTGTCAAAATACTTCTCTGCCTGATTATCAGCTACTATGTTTCATTGTCAGCTTGTTTGCATTCAGCATATCTCAAACTCATTACCTTTGATTATTACTCAGGAAAGTTGCAGGGTGGAAGCATTGTAAAGCCCATCGCTCACGTTTCCTTCACTTAGTGAATCTTTGAAGAATTGTCTCTTTACACAGAATGACCTTGATGCTCATATTATTCCTAATGTTAAATGTAGCACAAGCAAATGACTATACAAATGGCGGAGCATGGGAGCGTCGGACGTGTGACGCTAGGCTCCGCCTCCCCGCGCTCCTGCACGATGGCCGCCCGTCCGTCCACCGCCGCCGACCGCTGATTCAATGTTTGCAGCCGCTGTAGATTCCACGCTGTGCCTGCTCTGAGACGCCCTGTGGGACCCCGATGTCGATGCTGAGGTTGAGGTTCTTGTCCGGCCCCGATTTGGTCTGATCACTGTGTCGTTGGGAGAAGTCTGAAGTTGGAAGGAGGTTTGGTGATACCAAATGTTAGTTTGTGGCTTCCCACCGCAGTGAGAAGTGGAGGGGATATACGTCTGAGCCAGCGAGAGCTGTGTATTAAGGTCGGAGCGGCTGGAGAGGCTGGGGCTGCTGTTTCTGTTGCGGTCTTTGATGACTTTTTTTTGGGGCAAGATATACAGCAGCTGAAAATACTATCGGGCCTGACACAGAGGGAGTTTATTGCTCTGTGGGTCTGCTTCTGATGCTCCTTCTAGCTGGAAGGAATAAAGTAATAAACAAGAGTGGAGAGAGGGAAACAAGGAAATAGGGAAGGAAAAAGGAAAAAAAAAGAGAGTGGGACTGAGGACATCTATTGGGTGGGAGACACAGATTGCCGTAGTTGTTATGTTTTCCTCTAATGATATTCTCATATGTGTCCTGACCCTAACCCACTAAAGAAGTTGCTTTTCTTCTAATGGACTAACCCCCTCTTTAATACCGTCAAACTCTCTCGGACTAATCAGGGACCAACCTACCTTTACGCGGCTTTATTCTTGTATTTAAACTGCAAAGTGATTACCTGCTGGGTCACCACTGTGACTTTCTTATTCTTTTTGTTTTCAGGAATTGGAGTTTTTTTTTTTTTTTTTTGTTATGTGGTATTCATGGACATTAGGAAAGTGTCTTAACTCGTTTTTTTGAATTTATCCACCTCCCTCTATATTAACAATCTGTGGCAGTGGGCGCCGATACCCGCTCTGAGACTCCGGCAGCCCGCGGTCTTGTGGGGTCCGGCTTGGGAGATACTGAGACGCTGACATCTTGGTCTGGAATGGATAATCCAACTAACATTCGACTCTGCTAAAAAGAAAGAAAAAAAAAAAAGAATTCTTTTTTTTTTTTTTTTTTGTATTTTTAACCCTCTGCTGGGTTAAACCTGAGGGGACTTTTTGTGCTTTATGAAAAATAAGGACAGCATCTTTAACTCTGGACGTTTTCCCTTGTTGTTTTGTTTGTTCCCATTCTCCCTTCCCCTCTTCTGTTTTGGTGTTTTTTTTTTTGTTTTTTTTTATGTTTTTTTTTTTTTTTTTTTTACTAACAAGTTGTGCTCACTTTGTCTATTTTGATCTGGCTTCTAGGGACTCGGTGGGGGTGGGCGGGAGGCGAGTAGGGGAGGGAGGTAAGGAGATTTCAAAATGCCACCCAAGAAAGGCCCTATGGGGGGTGGTAATAGGAGATCAGTTACGGGATTGGAGACTGGGCCCAAACAGCAGGGCTTAAATAAATTCTTAGCTCCAAACTCGCCTGGATTGGGGTCCCCACAAAGGGAGAGAAGGATAGAAGCAGGGTCCCAAGATTTGGTCCAGGATAGTGGGACTTTGGTGGGAGGGGGGGAGAGGGGAACAGTAGCTGTATTTACAGAAAATGATGCAAAGATGATGAAAGACATACTTTGCACTGTCTCGAGGATGGAGAACCTAATGGGGAATATGGTGACTCAGATCGGGGCAGTGCAAATGGATGTTAGTGTAATACGGGTTGAGATGGAGAAGATAAGGCAGCGCTTACATGAGATGGAAGACAAGGTTCCCGTTTTGGAACATTCGGTACAGAAATTGGAGAAAGAGGTGGTTCTGTTAAAGGAAATGAATACTAGGATGGAACAAAAAATAATAAGTCAAGAGGATAGATCAAGGAGATCTAATATAAGATGTATAGGGATCCCAGAGCGCGTAGAAGGTGATAATTGTACCGAATATATGGAGAGATGGATAAGGGATAATTGTATGGAAGGTGTTCTATCTCCATTGTTTGCTATTGAAAGAGCGCATCGGGTCCCTACAAGAAAGAGAGTTCCAGGAGAATCTCCTAGACAGATATTGGTCAAATGTTTATTAGGCCGGGATCGAGATAGAATATTAAATGATGCAAGAACCTCCGAAAAGTACCAGATACAGGGTGTAAAGATAAGGCTATTTCCAGACTATTCTGCGCACACTAACGCCCACAGGAAAGAGTATATTGTTGTTAAGAAAAGATTAAGGGAAGCAGGTTTAAAGTACAGTTTACTCTTTCCGGCAAAATTAAGGGTGGAATATAAAGGCAGGACTGTTTTTTTTCAGACTCCGGAGGAGGTTAGCGATTGGGCGGATGGGGAGGGCCTTTGAGGCTGGGGGATGCGGAGAGGGAGGGAGCTAGTATGCTAAGTTATGGAGTCGCCCCGACTGCTGTACAGCAGGGAGGGGGGCTATCTGGGATGGGGGGGTGTGGGTGGTATGAGGGAGAGGGAGACGTGTTGTGATTTTTTTTTATTTTTTTTTTTATTTTTTTTTTTTTCTTCCCCCTCTGCTAGATGGTTAGGATTGTTTCGTTGAATACGAGGGGTTTAAGGGAGAGAGTGAAGAGGTATGCTATCTTTGAGTGGATGAAGGGGTTTCTGCCAGCCGTCATCTGCCTACAAGAGACACATTTGGATAAGGAATCTTTAAGATGGTTGCAGAAGAGATGGATAGGGGAAAGTTACCATTCTGTATACACTACTTATTCAAGAGGGGTCTCAATTTTGATCCACAATAAAATAAAATTTGAATGTCTGATGTGTGAGGCCGATGACTGTGGCAGATACCTCTTTCTATATTGTAATATAGATGGGGTTAAAATGGTAATTGCAAATATCTATATTCCTCCACCGTATACGCCAGAGATTTTATATCAACTGTATGAATTCATGCTGGATAGACAGGAAGCTATAATGATTGCGATTGGAGACTATAATGCAGTAATGGATCCACTCAGGGATAGAACCCCTAGCAGAGGGGGAAGAACACAGAAAGTAGATTTTTACAAACTAGCCCATGAATTCAACTGGATTGACGTTTGGCGTCTCCAGAACCCGGATGAAAATATGTATTCCTGTTACTCCAAAACACACCAAACCTGGTCTAGAATAGATATGGCCCTGGGAAATAAAAATCTGATGTCCTATGATAGGAT
This sequence comes from Bufo gargarizans, assembly GCF_014858855.1. Classification (NCBI taxonomy): domain Eukaryota; kingdom Metazoa; phylum Chordata; class Amphibia; order Anura; family Bufonidae; genus Bufo; species Bufo gargarizans. Next base: position 614,976,633 of record NC_058082.1, on the reverse strand, counting down.
TAAAATAAAGTATTTCCCCATGGCTCTATCAGATCATAATGCCGTGGTAATGGAACTAGATCTGAATAAAAAGAAGGCCTTATTACCGTTTAAGTTTAACTCCCATTGGTTACCAATGATCCCAGACAAAGAAAGTATAATGGAAGAATTAAAAATTTTTTTAGGGAGAATAACTACTCCGCAAGTAAGTTAATTGTTTGGGATACGGCTAAAGCATATTTAAGAGGATTGCTTTGTAAAAAAGTGAATCATTTAAAAAAAATTACCAGGGAAAAGGGGATTGCTTTGGAAAAAAAAGTTCAGGAATTAGCAACAACATGTATGAGATATCCCACTGACGATAATAAGAAAATATGGGAGGAAGAACAGGAAAAGTTAAAGGCATATCATATGGAGAGAAGTAGGAAAGAATTAAGGTTTCAAGGGATCCGGCTGGCCACAGAGGGAGAAAAAGTTGGTAAAATCTTGGCAAATATAGCAAGAAATCAAAGAGAGAAAGCCTGGATAGGGGTGATTAAAGATAAAAAGGGTGAGACAATTAACACACCAGAAGGAGTTAAAGAAGTGTTTGTAAAATATTTCCAGGAGGTATACAAGTCCAGGGTACGATACGCAAAACAATAATTAGATTTGTATTTAGATCAGATCTCTCTTAGGGAGATATCCCAGGCCCAAAAGACATTTCTTGAAAAAGAAATATCAATCGCAGAAATAAATAAGGTCCTGGGGCAAGTAAAATCTGAAAAGGCACCAGGAAGTGACGGGCTCCCTTTTGAAATCTATAAAACCTTCTCCCAGGTGTTAGTACCTGAACTAAAAACAACATTGGACGAGGCTAAAAAAATTGGGGACTTACCAGACTCTATGAAAGAGGCAATTATAACATTAATTCCAAAAAAGGGTAAAGAACAACTAGACCCGGGATCATATAGGCCAATATCACTTTTAAATACCGATGTTAAAATTTTGGCAAAAGTTTTGGCCGATAGACTTTCAAGGGTGGTTAAGGGTATAATAAACCTAGATCAAACAGGTTTTATACCGGGCAGAACGATATACTCAAATATAAGAAGGTTGTATTTAAATATCGAAGCTAATAGAACAGAAGCGGGGGAGAAAGCCGTATTATCACTGGATGCCCAAAAGGCATTCGACTGTATTGAATGGGAATATCTATGGGCAGTTCTAAAAAGGGTCGGTATAGGGGAAGGGTTTATAAGATGGATACAGCTAATATATCAGGATCCGCGGGCCAGAGTGATGGTGGATGGGAGCTTGTCCCTGCCCCTTGCCCTATATCGGGGCACTAGGCAGGGATGCCCTCTCTCTCCACTGCTATTCGCCATTGCGATCGAACCTATGGCAAGTATAATAAGAAACGATAGGGAAATTAAAGGCTTTCATTATGATGGAGGGGAAGAAAAATTGTTAATGTACGCGGATGATATTTTACTATTTATGCACAGTACTGGAGACCAGTTTAATAGAGTTATAGATATAATAGATAAGTTTGGTTGTTTTTCTGGATTAAATATTAATTGGGGGAAATCACATATGTTGATGTTGGGAGATGCACAACCACAGGGGTTCTTAAAGGTGCAGGTGTTGGGAAAACAAGAAAACTTTAAATATTTAGGGATACAAATTTCCGGAAACATAGGAGATTATGAAAAATTAAATGTACTTCCCCTAATAAAAGAACTTAGGGCCAAAATACATGTCTGGCGCAGATTACCAATTTCAATACAGGGTCGGGTAAACTTAATAAAAATGGTTTTTCTCCCCAAAATACTATATGTCCTTCAAAACGCCCCAGTCAGGTTGTCGCAGGATATCTTTAGTTTGCTTGATAGGTTAATGGGAGATTTCCTTTGGAAAGGTAAGATTCCCAGAATAAAGAAAGAGATACTTCAGCTCCCAGTGAGAGAAGGTGGACTCGCAGTTCCGAATTGGTTTTTTTATTATATAATTACACAATATGGTCAAATAAAGAGTAGTTTGGATGGGTTAGTGGGTAGTCAGGTAGTAAATAGACTGGGATGGAAAGAAGAATGGAACTTTTTAGAGGTGTTGGAATCGGGCACACTGGGAGGAAAAAACACAGGAAATAGAGTTTTAAATTTAATGGAATATATATGGGTAGAGATTAAAAAAACACTAGAGATTAAAGGGTTTCTGCAATACACACCTATATGGAAAAATATTAATCTTAAGGAACTGCAGGGGATTAAAATGTACATCGACTGGGAGAAAAATGGGATGAAATACTTAAACCATATATTCGAACAGGGTAAATTGAAAGACTTTAATACAATGGTTAGAGAGTTCGGTATACCGCATAAGGACATATATAAATACTTTCAGTTTAGGAATGCATTGAGGTCAGTTATGCAAGAGGATAAATATAAGATGGAAAGATCTGAGATATTACACAAATTTACTAACTTGGGTGAAAGAAGAGGAATAACGGCAAAAAGATATAAGATATTGATGGGGGGAAAAAAGAAACGGGTTACAATATTAGCTAGGAAAAAATGGGAGAATGAACTGGAATTTTTAACGGAAGAAAAATGGAACGATGCATTAAAGAACTATTCTCGAGTCTCAAATAGGGGTTCACACAAAATTTCACAATTTTTTGTGGTTCATAGGTTGCATAGGTCCCCATGGATACTAAAAAGAATGGGCGTTAGATCCTCGGATGATTGTGTAAAATGTGGGGGGGAGAGAGCTGACTTAATGCATTGCTTCTGGAGATGTCCCAGATTGTTTAGATACTGGACAGAAATAACAGATACTATATATCGAATTTTGAAGGTTCAAATATCAGAGGATCCGATGTCGTGTATTCTGGGGGCAACTGAACATCTGGGTTTGAATAGAGATATAAGTATGGTCCTTAGTAAGGTTTTATTTCAAGCTAGACTCTTAATACTCAAGAAATGGGTAGGGGTTGACCCTCCAACAGTTCGGCAGTGGAGAAAAGCAGTAGAGGACATGATTAAAGAAGAACGGGTGATGGAGGGCCATAGTAGAAAAAGAAAAACTATAGATGAAATATGGAAGAGCTGGTTACTTTAGGGCTGGATAGATTTTTTTTTTTTTTTTTTTATTATTATTATTATTATTTTTTTTTCTTTTTTTTTTCGTACTACACGTCTCCCCCTCCCCCCCCTAAGGGAGGTGGGGGGGTGGGAAATTGGAGAGTAAAAATATTTGGGTATGTATGGAATAAGAATGGAATGTTTTTCCTTTCCTTTTTTCTTCATCTTTCTCCGATGGTTGTAAATAAAAAGTTGTAATCTCTATTTGATATATAGATGATTATTTTTGAGACGATGGTAACAAAAGGTTATTGGTAAAGGGGAAGAGGGAGGGTGGGAGAAGGGGAAAGGAAAAATAAATATAGCCATATACTGTTGTTATATATAGTACTTTGTACTGTTTGTATAAATAGCGATGCGCTTGGGAGGGGGGGGGGTTGGGGGGGGAGGTATGGGTAAAAAGTTAATTTGAATGATTATTGTAACGACCCGTTGGACGGTCAGATACTGTATATTTAATGTGCTTTGTATATTAATAAAGAAATATAAAAAAAAAAAAAAAAATGACTATACAAATACATTAGATTCAATACTTAACCATATATTAAGCTTTATGTCCTACACTACTGAGTGTAACTACTTCCCCACTGTTGTATGACTATATATGTTAGCAGTAGGGTCTTCAATGATGGCATCTGCTCCACAGCGGAGTGGAGCCATAGCTGCCAAGTAACTGATGATTCACAATGCAGACACTGAGGGCTAATGTCAATGATTGGTGATAACACCGGTCGCAGACATTAAACCCCTTTCATACTGACCACGACATCTGAAATTTAAAACAAAAACAGAAGCTTGTGCTTCTGGGGTAGAAACAACTTCCACTTGCTGATTTAGGGGAATGCATTCCTGAGCACTAATAGGCCAGAGCCTGTACAAGGCTTCTAAGTCTATGAAAGGTATATTCCAATGCAGGCCTGCAGGTGGCAGCACTGTATTGGACTATACTGCATTTTGTATTCTTTCATTTCATTACTAAATACAAATTATTCTAATAATTGCCTGTTGGGAGCTTCTTGAGGACCTAAAAAGTAAAAAAAATATATAATTTTTAAAATATAAAAAATATTAAATTTCTAATTATCCACTTTCCCCAAAATAAAAATAAAAATAAACAATCAAAAAACGTCAAAGGCCTCACCACATCTAAAAATGCCTGTATTATCAAAATATAAACATATTTATCCCATACAGTGAATGGCGTAATGGTAATATTAAAATGAATAATTAGCCATTTTTTTGTTGTTTTAGCTCCCCAAAAAAATGTAATATAAAAATAAATCAAAAAGTCATACACATCCTAAAATGGTATCAATAAAAATGACAGATAGTCCTACTAAAAATGAACCTTCACAAAGCTCCAAACAGTTAACCATAAAAATGTTATGGGGTCAGAATATGGTGATGAAAATTTTATTTATTTATTTTTGTGATTGGTGATGAGCGGCAGAGGCAATATTCGAATTTGTGATATTTCACAAATATTTTGTAGAATAATTTTCATATATTCTCGAATTTGCGATTATTTTCTTGATTGCAAAAATTGGCAATGTAATATTCGCGTAATGCGCGCGCAATACAGGCGTGGGTCACTTTTGCTACATTTTCTAAGCTGCTAGAAGTTTCCAGAGACTGAAGAAAATGGTTGGCACGGCAGAACATTAAAAATGCCTTTTATATGCAGGTAGAGTGCTTGAATATATTCGCGATTGCGCTAATCGACACTAATGATGCAAATATTTTGACGCAATACGCAAAACTTCACATTTTAGCGGGTTTGACTACTTGTTAGTGATTGGTGCACTAACTATTGTTGTGTCATCACAGCACTATGTCTGTAGCACGTATGTATGGACAGCAGAACCTATCCCACATCAGCTACACGATATCACTATCTAGCCTACTCTGACTATCTCCCACTAACTATCTGTAATATATATATATATATATATACAATCTATCTATCTAATGTAGTGTAGAAAGCACAGAGCTCAGCAATGACACTGCTGTTTCTCTCAGAACTTTAAAAACTGTAGAAAATGGCTGCTCCAGAGGTTCTTATATAGTAAGGGGTAGGCAACTTTCCTACTGGTTGCTAGGGACGTTGCTAAGCTCAGACAAAGACATTGCTGCCTTCTAATTGGCCCACAAGCAAGAAGCAGGGAGGGGTCATGGGTTCAGATGAAAAAAAAACTAGAATATTCAAAAATACGAATATATTTCACTATATTCTAAATATTTGCAAATTCTCGAAGTGCCGATATTCGAAATTAATATTAACCATTCGAATATTTGCACCCAACACTATTTGTGATCCATATCTGGTGGTAAGTCAATGTGACCATGCACTTGCATGCCTTTGCATCATAATATGCCATAGGTCATGTATGCTCCATCAGATGTTGTAAAATGGGCATGGAATTCTGTATGTTTTGCCTATCATATACTGCTGTGTGCATGATGCAACTATGCCACCATGAACACCACACGATCTGTTATTGTGCCTTCATTACACATTTTTCCACAACCCCTTTTAATGATCTCTTTTTCAGATCAAATATTTTAAGTAAACAAAATAAAAATAACTTTATTTTTTCTTCTACACTTCAAATGCTCTCCAGACTAAGCTTGTGTCTCAGACTTTGTCTGTGAGTTTTCCTTATGAGCCTCCTCAACTCTGGGGAAATCTTCAAGCTGTGGTTCACATATTTATTTAGGGGGTGTTTGCTCTGTAGCACACTGGAAAATCATTTCCTTTGTCTGCAGTTATGAAATCCCTCTTTAAACACAGGACAAGTTGACCCCCCTCTTTGGTGCGTGTATGGTTTTCTAGAGCTTCTGCAAATTACACAGCAGGAATTTCTGAATTAATTGTAGTAGGTTTCATAACAGATTTTTATTTGTACAAAATAGGCTTCCAGCTTAAGTCAATACCGGGAGCGGCATTTAATTGCTTGAATTCTTGTTTTATAGACAGAAGATCTAAGTTGACCTACTGTAGTGTGCTTTAATAATGATGTAAGGACATTTCTAACTGTGCAACAGCTATATAACACATGCCTTAGTGGTGTATATACCATATACCATATGTATAAAGATAGATAGATAGTGTAAGAAGGTACCTGGAACCATCGTGGATGGAAGGTATGGTATGTGTCACCGAGGTTCCTTGACTCAGTATTTTATGTGTCAGCAACAGCTATTGCTAATTAACACCTTGAGATTTAGCATGGCTGTCATAGCTATTCCGGGATGGCTCTTACTGGGAGTAGTCAAAGTGCTGGGTGGGTGACTTCTCCCCATGTTCCAGGACGGTTTTGCCAGGCATGAAAACCAGCCAGCACTGCCAGGTGTGGTAGATTTACCTCCCTCTTACAGTGGAGCTCAGAAGTCTGTGTGCTGTGAACTGAGGGCTGTGCTGGGATTTGAGGTTTGAGCCAGGCTGGAGGACTCAGGCCCCTCTAAAGGCAAACAGGACACCTATGGACTTGATGAGGATAAACTGCTAACAGGGTGTGAATTAACACCCAGGAGAAAAGGTGACTTTTATTGTTCATGGACTTTCCTTGTGTGTGAACAAACACCAAGCCACCTGCATTTTGTGACACACCTTATCTGCATTGGTGTTGCTATTTTTTTTATTGATTTTCCAAAATCATATACGTTTAATGTATTGTATTTAATGACATGATGCTCATTTATGATTTTATTTCACAGCACAGTATTGGTACTATTTGGAATTAAAGTGTTAACCAGTTGTACTCTGTTCTAATTTGATCCAAAAATCGTTCATACAACACTATACCACAACGTCAAAACACATTTTTGCTTTTCAAGACAGGCGTGCTTACTCATAAGGCCCTTTCTGAGGACCGATTCATCTTAAAATGCTCACTGTCTTAGAAGTAATTCCAAATGACACAAGTGCCTCTCCCAGTAGCTATGATCAAAAACCGTAGATTTTTTTTGCTGCTATATACTGTATGAAGTACTCAATCTCAATCCATGGGGATGCGAACTTTAAAAAAAAATGTGTTTTGCACAGAGGGAAGATGTAGTAAATCAGTGTAAAAGTGATGTATTGTCTGAGGAAAAAGAGTTATGGATGCGCAGTTCCGCTGCAGTCTTCAAAAAACCCACACATATTATAATGATATGTTAGAAGTAAAAGATATTACAATCTAAAGAGTGGATCTTTTATGTAAGTTGTATCCTGTCTGATGGGTAGTCAACCATAAGTTGTGTGGAAAACAGTGTTCAATAAAGGAAGAAAAAGATTCTGGAAGATTATATAAAATGGGTATATTATGATGGGGAAAAAATGTTCATGGATATCCACTTTAATTTGATACAACCCACCGAGCCTATTGACCATGTTGACCTGACCATTGATTTCATAGTGAGGCGACTGAATGAAACACAGTCTAACTCAAGAACTCTCTAGCTATACAGTGAGAACCACATCTGGTCTTTTGCCAAATTTGAGGACCCATTCGGTCAAGAACCAGTTGAGGGTTCAAGCTTGAAAACACAGAGAGATTTATGAAGACTGGAAATTTTTATGCCGGTTTTGATGTTTATGATGAGGTGCAACCTCTTGCAGTCCATGCACCTAGAATCAAATCTATGGCAGCTTGTAGGTGGTGTAGATTACATTCATCATTTAAAAAGAGAAAAATGGCATAAATGATGACTCTGCCATTTTCCCTTTTTTGAAAGAAGCAAGGGCAGTGTAAAACACAATCTTTTTTCATCTCATACATTTAAAAGCGAAAAAAATGAGGAAAGGCTAACAATAACTGGAGTGGATAGAGGCAGCATTTTATGAGCATGTCCTTAAAATGGCCTGTTGCTTAATACAGTATAATTCTGATATAAAAACAGTCCATAACACTATGACTTAAGAACACTAAAAACAAGCACCAAGCAACGAGCAAAACACAGTCCTTATGAGAACATGGTGCAGAACCCAAAAAAGTAATGTCCTCTGCAGGCCTCCTGAAGCCCTTCTATACGAAAAGATTTGTTCTTAGGCTGAGGACAAAAGACACTGCAACTTGGGGGCTATGGGACTATTAAAAGATCTTAAATGGGTATTCTCTTTAGGACTTTTATGGCATATTCATATGACTTTAATTTCCGATAAGTATGGTTCCTATCTCTGGGAATCACTCTTACTGTATCTCAAGAACAAGGCAACACTGTGAATTGAGACCAAGCTGTGTATGCACGACCGCTCCTCCATTCACCACTATAAGACTTCTTAAAATAGCCAAGTGGGTCCCAGAGGTGGACTCCACACCTACAGACATAGTTAGTTACATTGGTAATACGGTTGAAAAAATACATGTCCATCAAGTTTAACAAAGGCATTCCTATCAATATGCCATAAATGTCCAGATGGGGCAATCTCTCCAAAAGACAACGTACTACTCAGGCAAAGAAGAACTTTCTAATAAAATAATTAAATATTTTATATGCAAAATGCCCCTTGAGCAGAAAATTGCCAGTTTTGTATGATAGAAAACCGACATATATCTTTGATATATTTCCCCATGTGTGTTTTGTTTTGTGTCTTTTATTGGCATTTTTAAACCCTTTCATGTTTCTTCCAAAATACAGAATTTTCTCAGTGTAGTGTTTTTGAGGGTGTTCCGCACCCATAGACCTCTTTTTTAATCTAAAACAGTTCCAAACACCACTGTGTATATCTAGAGCATGATGGATGGGCCCAAAAAAATGCACCAAAAGTGAAGAAAATGCACACAAAAAACATTGTGGGGAATTTATTGAAAGGGTTTTTGCAAGAATGCTATATTGATGAACTATCCTCAGGATAGATTATCAATATCTGATTGGTGGAGGTCCAACACCGAGAACACTCATGCGACACTCAAGTGAGTGTTAGGGCCTCTTCTTAGGTCAGTAACGTCACATTCATTGGTCATATAGACTATTTGCAACTCTGTCCCATTTAAGTGAATGGGCCCGGGTTGCATTACCAAGCACAACCACAGCTTCTTCAAACAGATGATTTACAGGGGTACCAGCTGTAGGATCCCCAAAGATCAAATATTGACCACCTATCCTAAGGAATGGCCATCAATATAAAACCCCTTTAATGATCCTACAAAGTGTCATAGAAAAGTTGTAAATTATCTGGAACATTCATTCCAAAATGTTCAACCATTGTCATTTTTAACACTTTTCTGGGTGGAGCGTGGGCAGTGGATAATGGGAACTATGAACAACTACGGTGTAAGTTTGACCTGAAAATTAAGCCAATTGCTAGTAAAGGCGTGAGCTTATTAATAACTTTTCAAAAAAAATAAAAAATAATGCATGTGTGAAACCTCCCTAAAGTAGGTTCAACATATAAAACTGAAGTCCAAGTTTGTGAAGGCTAGCATACTCGAAAGGCCATTTAAAATTACCTTGCAATGGCAGCTGTCGATAATGGCAGCAATGCAGACTTTCCATTTTCACAATCTAGTGTAGTGGGGAAGGCAATTTTGTGCTGATTTAGAAGGTTATATTCTCGTAAGGTATGGAGAAAAAAGGGAAAATGTTTTCTGGTTGAGTTTGGCATATTGTGATTTTTTTAATTTTTTTATTATTTTTAAACCATAAGTAATATTTCTGCAAATCTTTTGATGGCACGATAAACAGCCAAATATCTAATCTTCTATATACAGACCTGAAATGTGATCTCATAAAAGGTTAAAAATAGTTGGGGCTGATTTCCTCTGCATGCCATCCATTGCTTCAAATATCAGTTTCTCTTCTCGACTCCTCCGCTTACTATATTTCATGTCCTTACAGCATTTTAGTGCATTGTTACAGCTGGCTGATTTCAACCCTTTGCCCTGCGTGTGCTAGATGGGAACTGATTGAGACGTGTATAAATGTGATGAAAGTGTTCACTTTTCATGTCCCTTTCCCTGTCTCTTGTGGTGTATTTAGTCAGAAAGAATGGCTCCTAACTGATTGTTGAACTATATTTCTATTGCAGTGGTGTTTTTTTTTTTTTTTTTGTATTTTTTTTTCCGTTTTTGATGGTGGGGGTGATTAATGGTGCCTATAATGTGAATCTGTGGGCGTGAAGAATGTAAGCAAAGGGCTATTTAATGAGTAGTTCTGAGAACGTAAAAGGTTCATATCTCAGAAGGAAGCATCTTGATATAATTAGGAGAGTTCTGCCTTGTTACCTACAGCCAGGAATGGAAGATAGCTGTCTGCTTAGATTTATACTAGTGTAGAACTTAGGAAGAAAGGAGTTAGAAAAAAATGTCTCAATAAGATTTTGTCAAGAAAATCCAAAGAGTAGAACAGCTCTTCATTTTAATTGCACTTACCCAATTTTCCACTTACCCAAGTACTGTATAGCGATACAGTAAGAAAATTTTCATTTAGGAACATATACAGTGGGGTCAGTAGGACAACCTTTACGTATGTAACAGGAGAAAATAAGAGCCGATATAACTCACTGCATTGTGGCTTAGTTAATATGGGTCATTAATCACCCGTCTGCACTCCCACCCACACAGGGTATGGTGCTCCTCTATTGCTGCTACAGATCTCTGTGCCTAGAGGTCATTCCAGTGCGAGAAGATTATGTATTTCATTGCAATGACACTTCCGATAAAATGAATCACAGTACCATTAGCACCAAATAAGTATGTTAAATGGATGATGAGAGATGACATGACAAGTCACCACTGGTGGGATAGCCATCCTGTTCTAAAAAGTGTTAAAGTAAAATGACAGCCAAGTAATACTTCTAAAGCCATTTTTCAGGCCAGACAGTAAAGGTGACGGAAAATCAAGTGACCCCAGGAGGTGTCCGTGTATACGCACCAGCAGGCATTTATTGCCAAAAAGCAAAACATTTTGCACTTAAAAATATTCTGACACTGCATTGTATAAAGAGGCTCTTTAGTTTTGTTAACCCCAGCACCCATGTAATTACCCAAAGCTATATATGGCTGAGCATTAAAGAGCTTAAGGCCCCTTTCACACAAGCGAGTTTTCCATCTGGGTGCAATGTGTGACGTGAACGCATAGCACCTGCACTCAATCCTGACCCATTCATTTCAATGGGTCTTTGTACATTATTATTATTTATTATTAAAGTGCCATTCATTCCATAGCGCTGTACATATGAAAAGGGGTATACATACATAATACAGACAATTGCACTAATCATAAATAAGACGAGTTACAAACTGGAGTTTCACAGTTCAGAGAATAACCCATCTGCGGGTCTTATGTGTTTGGGGTGGCAAATTCCAATTAACAATGTCACAGGTAACCACCCATAAAACTTAACTTTTAATATCTCTCTAAAATAGCTACAAACCTTCCAACACAAACCACAAAACAGTAAAATAAGAAAACAAGATGGAAGATATCATTAGGTTGATACTTAGCTTTGGGGCTAGGAATGGCAGAGATTGGGCCTAATATATAGCTATGGGCTCTCTCCCTATAGCTGACCCTCTCTCTATTTGTGCCCTGCCTATAAACAGAATAGCCGCCCCGATAGGTGCGATTCCATATCAGGAACCTCCTGAATGCCCTGGATGGCCCTGATTCGGGATGTCCCTGGTAGCTATTGTATGCTAACCTAAAAGTTAATCGTTATTGTAATAGCTAACAACTAAAGGTACAAGAAAAATAAAAAATAAATATATATCATAAAAATTCATGAAAGTTTAGAGACAGATCATGAAATGATTAGTCTATCTCCTACTTATACTTGTAGATACATACTATTAGTTGTCAGATAGCACATAATCCCATATTCTAGTTAAACAGATTGTTTGACATCACCCAGAGTTGGTGGTATCAATATCTCTTTATTTCATAGATATTATGATGCCATCCAAGTTGATGACACCATTGTTCCGACGCGTTTCACCTTTACTGTACTCGGGTTCATCAGGAAACCAGATTGCATTCAGAGACAGGGGTATAAATAGTGCCTTAGTATCTAAATGATATTTAAATTGGTAGTTATGACTTATATAAATATTTGTCTACTTGCGCATCACGGATGATGTTATTATACCCAATATCTCTATGTAGTAGCAGCCACCTGTAATATGATGTAATATAAATATAGCACTATTTTGCTTTTAGGTGCCATAAATTAGCATACAAATTTTTTTTAGGAATTGGATACCTGGTTATGGTTGGCTTTATGAGTTGCAACATGCAGAAAGATGTGTCTGTATTGCCGTGTATAGTACTGACTAACTGTCATGGTCCAATAATCAGAAGGACATAATAGTACTTCAGTGGTGTCTCCTCTGACCTTTTAGATGGAAAATCTACGGGACCCAATCCATGTATGATAACTCTGAACCAGTGACACTGCCGTCTATAATACATTAGCAATGATATTGTTTCTGGGCCAGTTTACCTTTAAAGCAGTGTTTTCTGTCAGCATGCGGCATCTGCATCTGCAACATTACAGAGCGTCGGTCAGTCATGTCGGGTGCTATGAAATAGCCGCCGGCTGATGACGTCACCAGGTCACATGATCTTGTTTGGCCTCAGTATTGTATGTCCCAATCACTCTAATTAGTTCTTGTGATGTATCTCTTCTTTTTGATTGGAACAGTGACAACCGTTCCACTGATTGAACATGGGCCCAAGCCTCATAGAGGCAAGAGTCCGGGTAACCTCTGTTTTTAAACCGATTGAACAGTTTATGTGCCTCCGCAGAAAAATCCTCTTGTTAGAGCAATTCCTGCAAATTCTCAGGAACTGTCCCTTCGGTATACCCCTCTTTAGTGGGACCGGGTGGAAACTGTCCCACCTCAAAAGACGTGGATGTCTTTTTACCAAACAGGGTGGTTTTGATGGAATCATTGTCCCCCACATTCAATTTAAAATATCTAAAAAAGTGATCCAATCATGTTGGAGCTCAGACGTGAAGTAAAGGCTTATATGGTTACAGTTGAAATCACTCATGAATAGATTGAACTCTGCCTCCGTGACTGCCCATAGTAATAGAATGGCATCAATAAACCTGGACCAAAGCACAATGTGCTTCGTCCAGTGATACATTGACCTGCGAAAACCAGTGTCTTCCCACCAGCCCAGGAGTAAATTTGCATATGTCGGCACACAGGGGCTACCTATCGCGATGCCCCTGAGCTGGTGGTAAAAGTGGTCCTCAAACACAAAATTGTTATGTGTTAATTCAAAGTTCAATAGTTGAATGACAAAATGGTTGCAATCAGACAACTCTTTGGACCTTGTATCTAAAAAGTATTTAACAGCTTCCAGACCTTTGTTATGAGGTATTGATGTGTATAATGTCTCTACGTGTTTGATTCTATGGTAATTCCCTCCAGGCGTTCAAGAAGGTCAGTCATATCCCTTTAGATATGACGGTAGGACTGTAACGAAGGAGCGAAGGATCTGATCAATATAAGTCCCTGTGTTTTGTGTGAGGGAATTAATCCCAGACACTATCGGGCTCCCTTTGAGGGGACATAGACCTATGTGTATTTTCGGGAAGGCATAAAAGGTGGCCACCTTTGGGGCTCCAGGTCTAAGATATTCAAACTCCTTTCTATCAATTAGTTTTTGTTCAAGGGCCGCTTAGAGGATTTAAATGAGTTCAGCTATTATTATTTATTATTAAGGCTCCATTCATTCCATAGTACATATGAAAAGGGGTATACATGCATAATGCAGACAATTGCACTAATCATAAACAAGACAAATTACAAACTAGTACAGAAGGAGAGAGGGCCCTGCCCATGAGGGCTTACAATCTACATGGTATGAGAGAAGGACACAGTAGCTGTGGTTGAAGTTGGTCATTGCGGTATAGAGGTAGCAGGGTCACTGGTTGCAGGCTTGTCTGAAGAGGTGGGTTTTCAGGTTTCTTTTGAAGGATTCCACTGTAGGTGATATGTTGGGGTAGCAAGTTCCAGAGTGTGGGGGATGCACGGGAGAAATCCTGGAGGCGATCGTGGGAGGAGGTTGTAAGAGGAGAGGAGAGAAGGAGGTCTTGTGAGGATCGGAGAGTGCGTGTGGGGATGTATTGGGAAAGTAGCTAAGAGAAGTAGGGAGGGAACAGGTTGTGGACAGCCTTGTATGTATTTGTTAGTACTTTAAAGTGAATTCACTGGGCAATGGGGAGCCAGTGAAGGGATTGGCAGAGGGGAGGCAGAGGAGTAACAGGGAGAGAGGTGAATTAGTCGGGCAGCAGAGTTGAGGATAGATTGGAGGGGTGTGAGAATGATAGATGGAAGGCCACAGAGGAGAATGTTGCAGTAGTCTAGGCGGGAGATGATGAGGGCATTTACAAGCATTTTTACAGATTCAAAGTTAAGGAAAGTGCGGATGCGGGAGATGTTTTTGAGTTGGAGGCGGCAGGTGGTGGAAAGGGCTTGGATGTGCGGTCGGAAGGAGAGGGCAGAATCCAAGGTCACTCCAAGGCAGCTGACTTAGTTGACCGAGAAGAGTGTGCAGCCATTGATCGTGATAGATAAGTCTGTTGGGGGAGTTGAGCAAGATGGGGGAAAGATGATAAATTCTGTTTTATCCATGTTAAGTTTTAGAAAGCAAAAGGAGAAGAAGGATGATATAAAAGATTGATATTTTAGGATTCTGGATAGTAAGGTGGTGATGTCTGGTCCAGATAGGTAGATTTGTGTGTCGTCAGCATAAGAGTGATTCTGACAGCCATGGGACTCTATGAGATGTCTTAAGCCAAAGGTGTAGATAGAGAAGAGCAGGGGTCCTAGGACAGAGCCTTGTCTCTTTAGCACCACCAATAGTCCTTCCTTGCCTTTCCTCTTGGTTTGAGATATCCCAAGGTGAGTGGGGCAAGAGGACCAGTCTTTAAAAAAAAAAAAAGGATAACTTCTAACGAAGGAGAGTCGAAGAACAGTTAAGGCTAGTCCATCATCCTTTGCTAATAGCTGTGTGTACTTATGTAGGACTCTTTGACCATATCATGAAGTGTTGGCACAAAGATCACATCAAACCTTTCTTCTACTTGGATGGAAAAAAATGGGTTACACAAACAGCAGACCTTTACATCCCAGGGTGTGGATGCATAAACCATTAGCAGAAGAACATATCAATGTCAGTGGTGCTTTAGCTTAAGAACTGAGCAGCCCTTTCAATTGATAAATTGAGGAGGCTTCTATACGCAAAGTTTGTAACAAGACAATGTATGTGTCTAAGTTTTATGTGGTTAGTGTAATGTAATATATTTAGTTGCAGTGTTTTATACCACATATGACATTGTGCAAAATGCAAACACCTGATTTGTATTTATTTAAGGGCACCCTAAACCTCTTTAGGATATTCAGGGTATCCTCAGTTTGTAAACTTCATCTTACAAACTGAAAGATCATAATAATTTATGTCAGACTAGAAGCAGTAGATGCTCGCTCAGCTTATTTAAAAAGGTCTTGCAAAGTTCTTATCTTTTGTAGGAGTGTTGCAAGTCCTCAATCCATTAGGCAATAAACTCAGCATCATTGGATCACAGCTGAGCAGAGCCAGTAGTGTATTCAAATTCAATGCCATAAGCAAAATGATACAGATGAAGATGTTCACCATAGACATAAACATTACTACTACCAGCAGGGACATAGCCTTTAACAGCCAAATCATCTGCTGTGGGCCTTAACAAGAAATTTCTGCTCAGTATAGCATCCAGTGCTCTTGGTGGAAATGCAACTAAAGTATAAAACAGAAGTAAATATCATATACATGCAAGTGGAATTGTAAAATAAAAATCAACTTAAAGAAACTGCTGAGAACTCTGACCCCCTGCATGAGTGTGGATATTTAGAAAATAAGCAATTGGAAATGTTGAATATTTTTAAGCAAAAATATTATTTTCTTCTTTTTGTTGCATAATATATACAGGTGAAACTTGAAAAATGTGACTATCGTGCAAAAGTTCATTTATTTCAGTAATGCAACTTAAAAGGAGTTGCATTAATGCAACTTAAAATTAGAATATTCTGAAAAGGCTCAATATTCTAGGCTCAAAGTGTCACACTCTAGACAGCTAATTAATCCATATGCCCTGAGCAAAGGGTACCTGAGATTGTGACTTTGGGGTTTTCAAAAGCTGTAAGCCACAATCATCCAAATTATAGCAAATAAAGGCTTGAAATATCTCGCTTTGCATGTAATGAGTCTATCTCATATGATAGTTTCACCTTTTAAGTTGCATTACTTAAATAAATGAACTTTGCATGATATTGTAATTTTCGAGTTTCAAATATATATATATACAGACGTGGACAAAATTGTTGGTACCCTTTGGTCAATGAAAGAAAAAGTCACAATGGTCACAGAAATAACTTTAATCTGACAAAAGTAATAATAAATTAAAATTCTATAAATGTTAACCAATGAAAGTCAGACATTGTTTTTCAACCATGCTTCAACAGAATTATGTAAAAAAATAAACTCATGAAACAGGCATGGACAAAAATGATGGTACCCCTAGAAAACACAGAACATAATGTGACCAAAGGGACATGTTAATTCAAGGTGTGTCCACTAATTAGCATCACAGGTGTCTACAACCTTGTAATCAGCCATTGGGCCTATATATATGGCTCCAGGTAATCACTGTGTTGTTTGGTGATATGGTGTGTACCACACTCGACATGGACCAGAGGAAGCAAAGGAAAGAGCTGTCTCAAGAGATCAGAAAGAAAATTATAGACAAGCATGTTAAAGGTAAAGGCTATAAGACCATCTCCAAGCAACTAGATGTTCCTGTGAGTACAGTTGCACATATTATTCATAAGTTTAAGATCCATGGGACTGTAGCCAACCTCCCTGGACGTGGCCGCAGGAGGAAAATTGATGACAAATCTAAGAGACGGATAATCCGAATGGTAACAAAAGAGCCTAGAAAGACTTCTAAAGAGATTCAAGGTGAACTTCATGCTCAAGGAACATCAGTGTCAGATCGCACCATCCGTCGTTGTTTGAGCCAAAGTGGACTACATGGGAGACGACCAAGGAGGACACCATTGTTGAAAACGAATCATAAAAAAGCAAGACTGGAATATGCCAAACTACATGTTGACAAGCCACAAAGCTTCTGGGAGAATGTCCTGTGGACAGATGAGACAAAAATCGAAGTTTTTGCCAAGGCACATCAGCTGTATGTTCACAGACGAAAAAATGAAGCATATCAAGAAAAGAACACTGTCCCTACTGTGAAACATGGAGGAGGCTCTGTTATGTTCTGGGGCTGCTTTGCTGCGTCTGGCACAGGGTGTCTTGAATCTGTGCAGGGTACAATGAAATCTCAAGACTATCAAGGAATTCTAGAGAGAAATGTACTAGCCAGTGTCAGAAAGCTTGGTCTCAGTCGCAGGTCATGGGTCTTGCAACAGGACAATGACCCAAAACACACCGCTAAAAACACCCAAGAATGGCTAAGAGGAAAAAATTGGACTATTCTAAAGTGGCCTTCTATGAGCCCTGACCTCAATCCTATTGAGCATCTTTGGAAGGAGCTGAAACATGCAGTCTGGAAAAGGCACCCTTCAAACCGGACACAACTGGAGCAGTTTGCTCATGAGGAGTGGGCCAAAATACCTGCTGAGAGGTGCAGATGTCTCATTGACAGTTACAGGAAGCGTTTGATTGCAGTGATTGCCTCAAAAGGTTGCGCAACAAAATATTAAGTTAGGGGTACCATCATTTTTGTCCATGCCTGTTTCATGAGTTTATTTTTTTACATAATTCTGTTGAAGCATGGTTGAAAAACAATGTCTGACTTTCATTGGTTAACATTTATAGAATTTTAATTTATTATTACTTTTGTCAGATTAAAGTTATTTCTGTGACCATTGTGACTTTTTCTTTCATTGACCAAAGGGTACCAACAATTTTGTCCACGTCTGTATATATATATATATATATACTTTCCAAAAAACGAGGCAGCACTTCCAGATTTCGGTGATAGGGTGAAGACCCCAAAACTTTATTCCCAGCAACGTTTCGGCCTACTCAATGAGGCCTTTGTCAAGCTATTGATAGCTTGGCAAAGGCCTCATTGAGTAGGCTGAAACATTGCTGGGAATAAAGTTTTGGGGTCTTCACCCTGTCACCGAAATCTGGAAGTGCTGCCTCGTTTTTTGGAAAGTACGTATCGTGGAGAAGAAGCCGACCTCTGTGAGGAATTGCACCCAGTACACGCGGTCTGACTGTGCTGCTGCATTATTTGTGATTTTATATATATACATATATATATATCCAATCTCTTGACTTCACCTTCACCTTCACATATCAAGGGCTTTTGGTTCTCAGTAGTAGAAGGGAGCAAACCTTGCTTAAATAATTCCTAATGCTAGATTGTGCTGGCATCTCTCGTATCAGAACAATCTCATATTAATAGGTGTTTCCTCCATATTGTCAATAAAGTGGAGAAATAGTCTAAGGGCGTACATATCATTAAGACACCCCATGCAACTGCTGTTTAGCCCATGGAGAGAAGTGTAGGCCTGGTGAGTCCAATTCCATTTAATACTGGGTGGTAAAAAGCTTCACAGAACTCTTGTCTCCATGAATACATTATTTTTAGCAAGCAAAGGGATGAGGAATTAGTTCCATGGGGTAGGAAAAAAATCATCAGGTTCTTTTGTCCTGTAACCTCTCTTGCTATGGGTCCCTTCTCCTCTACGCACACAGTTTTGGTTGCCTGAAAGTCAAGATGAATTGCTATGACTACAGCTGAGATCATGCTGACCCAAAAAGACACAAGATACCGAGGTTGAATACATCTAATCAGTCCTGACATCATTTCCAACATACTTGTCCTATGATCAGTTTTCACACTTTTTCCTAAGATCATATCAGTGACATTCGATGTCTATGTAGCAAATTTTTCTGATGCCCCCTTCCACCCCCCAAATCAATTTAAAGTGACCTTAATTTCTAATAAAGAGATTAAAACATATCTTAAAAGAAGCAGTCAAGAACATATACCCCTGTATATAGCAAAATATGAGTTCTATATTTATTATATTATTATAGCTGAAGAGTTTCTCTTTGCTTAGTTGGCAGTACATCTGCTTATTTGTGCTGCTCATTTCAACTGATTTCTACAGGGATTGATTATGGGCAATTCCCCTCAAATAGAAGTCTTGTATTTTCCTAATAGAGCCTTTGGTATCATGGCCATCTTAATTCAAATAGTAATAAAGTCTTTGATAATCATTTCAGAAGTATTTGATGCTGAATTAGTCATTCCATTTTCATTAAGAATCAAGGTAAACTCATTTTGCAATCAACTGTTTCAAAGATAATACTTTTAATGACTAACCAAAGGGAAAAATGCTAGTGTTTGGATCATTTACCTTCTTGAAGCAGGTGGCTCCATGTAATTTTACAAACTGCTTCTTAATGGCACTCAATTTGAAAACAGAGCATCATATTTCTTGATACACCGTATAACCAAAATAAGTCAATTTGGACAGAAAGTGCGTACCAGCTGTTCCTGGAGGAATTGACTCTGATAGTCATTGTGTACAGCGAGCGGTTATCTCTTACTGAGACACACCATTCATTTTCGGATGATCCTTAAAATATATATTTTATATACAAAATCAGATTTAGGCACTGTTATAGTAGATTAGAATATCTGACGGATCTCCATGCAATGTACATAATGCATATATGCATTGCATCATTTCATTTTGAATGTTCCCCGGCTTTAAGGTATAGGTAGTAGGATGTCTGTATAAATAATAGATCATGATGTTTTATGCTATGTAAGTAGCCTCATTGAAATGAAAATGAAACTCATCACTTGTTTTGTTGAGTTCCTAGAGGCCAAATTGATGTTTAAATTTGGAAGGTTGTCCAGATTAATCGTAGGTAGCATTGCCTCTCTCTGAATCTTAACAAAAATTAAAAAAATCATTACGCTGGTCATTATGGGCTCATTTATTTTCTAATTTGTTGAACACAAGTGTGAATGTTAACTCTTTGACTTTCACTAGAGTACAAAAATGCCCACTGTCTTTTTACAGAATCAATGATGAAACATATAAAAACAACAAAAGTAGCTAAGAAGTTAAACCAATAAAAATGCTGGAAAATTTACAGAAAAATACTGATCTTGACCCCAAATAAGGAAAAAGTTCCCCACATGGCCCAAACTCCAAATGAAATCCAAATGTGGCTGATCCCATTTTTCCCCTTCTTTTTATGTAAATCAGCATCTGGTGGACCTGACATGTATACACCATGAGGTATCTGCTGGGAAAATTTACTTTTACGTCCAAGTTCCCCCATATAATACAACTTATCTTACTCTCAAGGAATGTCAAGAAAAATATAGGATAAGACAAACCCTTTAATAAATTATAACATGTACCTTTGAGATAGCTATTCCACTCTAAAAATGGACCATTGCTTTAAACCTTCAGATACGGGAGACATCAATTTTCTGAAACATTTCAAAATGAAAGGTGGTTCTGATGTAAATTTTTGGAGTAAGAAACATTAACATGATGTCCTGTATTGTATATGTGATTGTAATGAGAGAGCCATCAATATTTTTAGGAGACAAAGTACTTTTTCAAATGGAGAGAGGTTTCATAGACCAAGAATAATAGGGTAGTACTGTATGCAGCAATGTACCTTCAAGGAGCAAATATCAAAATGTTTTGTTTTTTTCCACACAAATCAAAAGTGCTTAATGTCTATGTCCTGTTCATGACATTTGGAAAAGTTTTTCACCCCTTTGTTTGCTAACAATGCAGTTCCCGCTAGAAAACTGTACAGTGCTCCAACAAGCAGTAGCACATGATAGGGCACCAAACAAAGATGAGCTCGCTTTTATCAATGGGCCCATATTAACTGCATTGTCTGCCATTATAGTTATATATCTTTACATAATGTATCTTAAAGGGGTTGACTCAGATAAGGGGGGATCCTCAGATAAGGGGGGATCCTACACCTGGCAACCCAACCGATCAGCTGTTTCACACAGCCATAGAACTACACACTGTACAGAGCTTTCTGCATACTGGTGCCTTGGCTGCCCGAGGGGATTCTGGGTGTCGCACCTCCACTGATCTGATTTTGATGACCTATCCTTAGGTTAGGTCATCAATATATGTAGTTTGGACCACACTAGAACTTCACCCAATTTTATTGACCCAAACACTGAAGAGGTCTATGTGGTAGTGTCTGGATCTCATCACATATATGTGCTCTTACATATAGTGAATTATAAGCAACTTACAGTAACCACAATAAGCACATCACATATAACTATGGACACTCCTATATTAGTTTACATGGATCAGATGTGCAGAAGAGAGATGCTTAGATATTTATTTCCTTATCTATGGATGCACTCTGTGATGTTATAGCCTAATGGGAATGCATCATCCAGCCAGAAAAATACATGGTCTGTGAACAATGAGAAAGAAAGTAGAAGGACTTCAGTACAAAAAAAAAGGATTTTAATAGAAATGGTCAGATTCATCAATAAAACAATGATAAAGTGCCAAAGTGATAGATGATAACATTAGGCTTTGAACCATCTGAGAAATGTAAAAGGTTAACAACACAAAATTTTTCATTGTTTTGACTTTTTTAATAAAAGAGTGAGAGGTGTGGGTAAAAAAAAAATCTATGTTTAATTACAGTGATTAATTTAGTGTTCCTGTGCAAAGGTCAATTTCTGACTGGCTTGCCAAGGGAAGATGTGGCTCATGCCCCTATTTCCTTTACTATATAGAATAACGGAAACATTTGATACACGGCTATTATTTCTGGAGCACTGCATCACTTACAAAATTGCCCATTGAATGAAAATGACCCAAGTCAATTTGTTAGCATTATATGTTCTCTCATTTTTGTAAAGCTATTTGCTATAAATATTCTGATTATGTTCTTTTGTTATAATTACTGCTCTCAAGGCATGAGATAGCATTACTGTTTTTCATTCCATTGTATAATTGGTGTAATGTAATCCGAACTGAAATTATATGGTTGAGTCATTTAAAAATATAGGGCTTTTTGAGTGCATCCATATTTAAAGTGCTACATGTACTACTTGGACAAAATGTGTGGAGACAAGTAATTATGTAAGTTAAAGTGTAAAAAAAAAAAAAAACTTTTCAAAAAACTTTTAACATGTCTGAGTAACATAAGAAACTTTTTTTATTGATGGGAGAGTGCTGAGACTGAGCTCAACTTCAGTACTTGCTCTGGCTCTTCTGCCTCCTCATTTTAGCAGTCGGCTCCCTAACCCTCACCAATCAAAACTTTTGACATCTTCTTATGACATGTCAAATATTTTTGAAAAGACAGATATAATATTTTTTTTATTCTTGTTTATTTCACCTAACATATCATAACCCTTATTTGAGGTCATGAGAATTTCTGATTAAAGCCAGTTTCAGAAAGCTATTAAAATATTACAGCCTTAAAGGAGTCATCCAGCAAAAGATATTGATGATCTATCCTAAGGATAGGTAAAAGTAACAGATCAGTGGGGGTCTGACATCCAGCACCCCCCACCAATTATCAGCCTTGGTGTTAGGAGCTACCCAGTTTTTGGTGTCTTTTGCATTCCAGCACCATGGCTGCTGATTGGGGATTCTGGGTGTTGGATCCACAGATATCTGATATTGGTGACCTATCTTAATGATAGGCGATTAATATCTGCAGTCCGGACAATTCCTCTCTTCCCCATGAATAACATTATGATGTTGTTTTGCACACCAGGAAAACTGGTGCCACTGCTCTAAAAGTCTATCATGGTGCACAGAAAGATGGCACTGGAGGCTGGAATGGAGGTCTACTCTCTTAAGCGATGAGCCCTGTTTTTGTCTCAGATGCAATGATAGCATCAGGTAAACTAACAACTTGGTGCTACAGTGGTTTTGTTGTGGAACCAGTGCTATAGCCATTTCTCCATAATGTCTTAGTATCCATTTTTCAACAGGACAGTGCCAGACTGGGAGTAGCTTATGTGACCTAGATGTGCTACCATGTCCTACCTACAGTATCTACATTTTTTCCTTTCCCTGCCTAGTGCCTACAGGCTCTCTGTAAATGTTCAGAAACTTTTGAGTAACTAATAAAATAAAATAAATCTTGACACAGTGACTGAAGAGAAAGAGATGAATGGGTATCATTATGGGCAGACTGGCAATAGACCTTACAGGGAAATTTCCCAGTGGGCCTATTTCCAGAGGGCCTCCCAAACCCTTCTCTTGGCTGCTAGCCAGATACATAAAGATGGGAGGCACACAGTATTAATTAATGTAGGAGCATAGGACACTTATGCACCTGGAAAATGGCCAAAGGTACCCTTCTAAATTCAACTATATTGTCCTCCTCCGGACTATAATACAGTTTCATACTCTGGCACAGGTGGCAGGATTTTGTGCAGTACTGTGGTATTTAGTTTTCCAGGGGCTGTATCTTGTGCTGCACTACTGTATCTGGATCTGCTGGGGTGGTATTTCTGCACATCATGTTACTGTTTAAATCAGCCTTTGTTCAGAACTCATGCTGTGAGAGGGCATTAGAAGCAGTAAAGGGTGCCCAATCAGCACAGGTATAGAGGAAATATGTATAGAAATAATGTAGACGGAGGGAAAAGATCAAAAACGGCTGACTGTACAATAGATAATTCAAAATAAACAGGTCCCCAGGGAGGGGTTCTCTTTTTTTGGGGCAAATGACAAGTTCTAAATTTGAGAATCATTTGAAGAAGAATATACACTTTTATTTTAACATTGTCGTTTAGATCCTTCACCTCCTTAGACCTTGATCTCCTTCTCTTTGTTCTCGGAAACAGACAGTTAATATTGAATTGAAATTCCTATGGCTTTCCACTCACATGCACGCAAGGACTATGGAAACTACATACATTATAAATGATTAAAATTGCCTTCTAGGAGCTTCACAAAATAGCTTCATGTTTATGTGACTCTACAAATAACTTTGCTATCACGTATCTTCTAATTCTCCTCCAACAATAAGTTCTTGTGCTCATAATTGCTATTACAAACCCACTTTAATCAATGGGTATCTTTGTGTGAGTTATCTCAAACAGTTAAAGCAGAATGCCATAGATAAATGAAGCATGCCAATGTAATAAACCAAGAACAAAAAAGAAAACACAGATTATGTAAGTAGCACAGCGTTCTCCTCATCTCAGATATTTCTCGGGACAATTTCTTATTTAAAAACTGTCAAAGGCCCACTCTGTTATTATTTTCATAGAACAAAGGGCTCTTAGAAATCAAACCTAGTTTTTATTTCCTTTACTCTCTATTCTGGAGAGATGTCATTGTTCTATGTCTAATTGGATTGCGAGATGCATTATTAAAAGGCATATGCCTTTGTGAAGGGGTGAAAGCATATTCAGAGTGAAGCGCATCAGATTTAGGAGCCTTTTGAGGAGAGGTACAGAAGGAGTTGGATGTATGAAATCTCCTGAACAGATGCTTTAGCTATAATTTCAGGCCTTCCTTCAGAGGCCGTTAGTCACAAGACTGCGCAGAACAATATGTTCTATGGATCTGATTTATTATTGCAGTAGCCATAGGGCTATACCTCTAATAAGTCAACATATGAACTTTCCTGACAGCTTCAAAGTATACACAGTTATTATTTCCTGAAAACTAGTGCTTACTTTAATTGAATCTAGAGATAAAACAGAATGCAGACATATGGCGGCAACAGCCGATTTTTGGGCAAATAATTACTGACCAGACTGTTTTCCTATTGGTATTCCACAGCAATTTATTATAGCAGAATCTCCCAGACACTCCAATGTGTTTGGGAAACTTTAAAAGCAATTTATATCAAGTTGTACAAATGGAGTACATCATAGATTAACATGTAGTACAGTAATGAAGACTTAGTAAAATACTGTGGATTTTTAGAGGCTTCATAAACTCAAACCAATCAATGGGTATAAAAAAGTATTCTAAGTTTTCAATACATGTAACAATACATATATAAATACCCTAAATAGAAACATATAATTCATATTAATATAATATATATTACCAAACTCTATTCCTCTATCCCCATTTTCTTATGGATATTTTGCTGATATTGAACCTTACAACCTTAACCTTTACTAAACCTGAGCCGTAAAATAAAGTGATGAAATAACATTTACCATCAATCCATATTGCATTCAGAATGGGGCTAAGCTGTACCTAGTGCCGGTGCTGCTGCACTGTTTACGTGCAGTACTTATCGCAAGCTCTCTCTGTTAGGCTATGTGCAGTGACCAGGATACGGGTACGCTGACGCCACTTTAATGCAGTGGCTGGGTCAGGTGGATAATAGTCTGTATTTGGTTGTGACGCCAATTGCAGCGTGCGCAGGGTACTATCCCAGGGCCCTTCCAAGGTATTATAACGCACATCCCAGATTAGGAATGCCAGAGTGGTGTAATGGCCTATAATGTCTCTATAGGTGGTGATAATTGTGTCAATGGTGTCTCCTACCTGGGTATGGCTGGACTCCTGGCTCACTGGCAATAAATTTGCGTGTAGTGATTTTGCAGCAGAAATAAGGTCCAGACCTTTAGGTGAAGTTTAAACATTTCTTTAATGAAGGTAACTTGTATCTAAGCAGTATACTAGTGTAATGCTTTAGTTTAAATGTCAGTTCTTGTTCCTCTGTCCATGGCATCTAGGATTGCTCCAAACAACATTTCATTGTATTGTACATTGTATTACATTGTATTGTACAGTGACAATAAAGGCATCTTATCTTATCTTATACAGCTTTGGTCTCTGGTTCCAGCAGGTTTTGGCAATCTTTGGCCGGAATAAATCTTCTGCAATATTTATGGACCTGACTGTATGTATATCATTTTCAGTACCTGGGCCCTAATAGCTCCTGATGAAGTGCCCGCCACAGAGCCACTAGAAACGTGTTGAGCAGGGGGATTTGTTATTAGCCAGACTTGATCATAGCGGTAGTTTAGGGTCCTGGGAGGTCTAATATCTTGATACCCTAGATTAGGTCTCAAAGGATACACCACGGACCCTAGTGTTTTGTAGTGGTAACAACGCTGGGACTGCACAATTCAATAGTCCCAGATTAGTGACTGTTACTACCCTCTTGGTGGGATTTTTTTCACTGTGGATTATTTGTGGCTCACCGTGGACACCATAAAAAGTTTGCTGATTTTCCACAGTGTTTGTTGGGGGATAGGTATATTTTTCTCACCCCTATTTGTTATTTACTCATCTTAACCTTGTTTTTTATATACAGAAAATAAGGGATTAGTCATTTTTTTACCAGTATATTAATAAAGTTTTGTTATTTTATTTTTAAACCATTCATTCCATTCAGTGATTTAGTTTAAATCTGTGACGGTAAACACATTAACCTTTGCCATTCTGTGACGATTTTGAACTGTACCTAGACCACATGATGGATTGTCATGATGTCACTTGCCTAGAGTGAACAGCGAGAAGGCCAAGGAGGCTCGCAGTAGTGCCAGGGCCTTCTCAGACAGCTGGTCAGGTGTCGGACCCCCACTGATCAGATCTTGATGACCTTTCCAGAGGCTAGGTCATCAGTTAGGCCTCTTGCAGACGAACGTGTCCGGATTAGGTCCGGATGCGTTGCATCTGCGATCATGGAAAATTGTGCAAGTAGGTACGCAATTGCAGTCAGTTTTGACTACGATTGCGTTCCGATGTTTAGTTTTTATTGCGCGGGTGCAATGCGTTTTGCATGCGCATGATAAAAAACTGACTGTGGTACCCAGTCCTGAACCCGGACTTCTTCTCTGTAGTTCCGGTTTGGGATTGGTGTTCTGTATATTTTATTATTTTCCCTTATAACATGGTTATAAGGGAAAATAATAGCATTCTTAATACAGAATGCTTAGTAAAATGAAGATTGAGGTGTTGAAAAAAGTCAAAAATAATTAACTTACCTGTTCCAATTGATCGCACAGCCGGCACCCCCTTCTTGCTTCTTCTTTCAGGACCTGCAAGAAGACCTTTGGTGACGCAATCACACTTACCACATGGTGAGCGTGATTACGTCACCAAAGGTCCTTTTGCAGGACCTGAAAGAAGAAGCAAGAAGAGGATGCCAGCTGCTCGTTCAATTGGAACAGGTAAGTAATATATTTTTTTTTTTATGCACCTCAATCTACATTTTACTAAGCATTCTGTATTAAGAATGCTATTATTTTCCCTTATAACCTTGCAGATTTCACAGGGATCATTTTAAGTTGCCATGTCACATTTGATGACCCCCTTATGCACCCCTAGAGTATGTAAACTATGGAATGATGTGACAGTTTTATTGGTACTATTTTGGGGTACATATGATTTTTGATTGCTCGATATTACGCTTTTTGTGAGACAAGATAACCAAAAAATGGCTGTTGTGGCAGTTATTATTTTTTGTTTTTTTTACTGAGTTTTCCAGACAGGATAGATCATGTGTTTTTATAGACCAGGTTGATACGGACGCAAAAATAACAAACATCTGTATTTTTTTGTTGTTTCAGTTTTGCATAGTAAAAGCATTTTTGAAAACAAAAATAATGTTTTTGTGTCTTCATTTTCTGAAAGCTACATTTCTTTAGTTTTTCTGCTGATGGTCTTGTGCAGAGTTTTTTTTTTTGCATAACTAGCTTTCTTCTCCATTGTTTTATTTTCAGCATTCTGCTTTCACCATAGTGACCCATCAGATTACATAACTAGCTTTTGTAAAACAGATTACAAACTGAATGCAGAGACCTGATTGTGACCCATGGAGCAATGCTCAGTATTCCGCTAAACGATTTGTACGTTTTTCAGCGAACTTTTGCTCATGGGATCACCATGTTCTGGATTAGATGGATTCGTAACACCAGGGAATTCACTCCAATGCCTCATTCACACGTCAGGGTTTTCCATCAGTGATTTTGAGCCAAAACCAGGTGCAGATCTTTAAATTATGTCTGTGGAGGCTCCAATCCTGATTTTGGCTGACATGTGAATGAGGCTTAAGGCAGAGGATTCTTATTCAAACTGGCTTCAATTCTGATTCTTAAGGCAATTTACATCAACAGAACAAAGAAAATCCTAATCTGTCTGAACACTAACTACATAGCTTCCATAGCTATCAGGTGAAATCCTTTTTTTAAATTATATTTATTTATCATTTTCTTCTTCTCATTAAAACAGGACAGAAGTACAAAAGTAGGGGGTAGACATTACAAATATACACATATACACCGTCATTAATTACAAAGTTGCGCCCAAGCAAATTTTTTCCCCCATCCAATTTACTTTTGCTTCACAATAAGTACCAAAACCCAGAAAAAGAAAAAGAAAAACCTATCAGGTGAAATCCTTACTGCTTGGCACCCCACAAACTACAGATATGTCCATGCCATTCACCAGGACTCCCACAAGTTAGTGCCACCTTTTCTTCCCCAAGCTGTGAATCCTGTCTCTTTAAGAATTTGGCTCCTAACTAGACTGATTAGAGAGCCCAAGATATGGCATTCAGTCTTCTCTTTTGACTCAAAAAATTGGTCCCTTTCTAGGTTTTCACACACCAAAGAAAGAAAGAAAAAGACACTTTCTGTAGCACAACACATGCCAATATCACACTTTTTTTTACATGAATCTGCACTGTTACAGCATAGCCTTTCATCATAGGAATGTTTCAAGAGACCCCTCCGAAATATATCAAAAATTTACGTATATAGCACCCACTAATGCAACCAGCTGGCATGCTAGAGTTAAAGTAGCATTCCTATGATATTTACACTTGTGTGAATGTGGAAAACCATGCTACAGAAACAGTGTCTAAAAGTTTATTAAATTACACTAATAAAGTAGTGAACTAGATGTTTGTTTAGTGACTGTAACATAGTTGAGCTCTTAAAGGGGTTATCTACTGATTAATGTCAAAATGAAAATCAAACCACATGTAGTACACAACAACCTCTTTCTAACAAAGCTAGAACCAGCCCATTGCTCCAATTGCTCTCCTAGATATATTTCAACCTGACGGCTTAGGGGATATGTCCTTTTGCTGTTGAAGGAAGGAACTGAGCACGTGCATCCATCTCATTGAGGTGGACAGAGAAATTTGCAAAAGAACAAAGTTGGTGCTATACAAATAGTTTTTTATTGATTAACTCAATAGCTATAATACATTTTTACTTACATGCAATTATAAAAAAAATATTCATATCCAGATGTTGTTTTGAAAAACATAGAATATTTTATTATGGGACATCCCCTTTAATGTGATGTGAACATACAGACTTAGGCTGGTTTCACACGGGCGTGACGGATTTGATCCGGATGCATTCAGGGTTCGTTCAGTGAAAATGCTGCGATTTTGGCACTAAAACAAGTCAGTTTTGTCTGCGATTGCGTTTAGTTGTTCAGTTTTTTCCGCGCGGGTGCAATGCGTTTTGATGCGTTTTTCACGCGCGTGATAAAAAACTGAATGTTTACAAACAACGTCTCTTAGCAACCATCAGTGAAAAACGCATCGCACCCGCACTTGCTTGCGGATGCAATGCGTTTTTCACGCAGCCCCATTCACTTCTATTGAGCCTGTCCTGCGTTACAAACGCAGAATATAGAACATGCTGCGATTTCAAAGCATTGCAGAAGTGATGCGTGAAAAAAAACGCTCATGTACACAGACCCATTGAAATTAATGGGTCAGGATTCAGTGCGGGTGCTATGCGTTCACGTCACGCACTGCACCCGCGCGGAAATCACGCTCATGTGAAAGGGACCTTAGTAGAGTCTGCTCTTCTGAGATGCTTTCTGAGATGTGTTATCTAAACTAAGCAAACACCTTCAATTGATTTTCAATGGCTTTTGTTTCAAGAAATTTGAGTTAAGAGTTTGAGTGATAACCCTGCTACATCTGTAGCTTATGGCTTACCATAAACCTGAGATATTGTGTAGCCAATAGCTACCCATCACTCCTGATCCCAAATAACATGTCTTCTCAGCTTCACTCAGATTGCACGGGTTCTGAATGGAGAAAGGGGATAAAGTTGCTTCCAGACACATCCCTGAAAACATAAGGACCAAATCAAAATCACCCCTGACATTTGCAGCCGGGAGAGTCCGGAGGCCCCCCATTCACATTTCATGGTTAGCTGATCCAGCCCAAATCAGTCAGTTTAGCTGACATTTTTATAATATGTATGACCAGCTTTAGATTGTCTAATAACATGTTTCAGAATGAAGGATAGGCTTTATCTGGTCAAGGATCCACCTGACGGTATAGCAATTTTCTTTCCAAACTTCAACCAAACATCTGTTCTTCCAGAAAATTAATAGCCTATACCCCCTTCACGCATTTTGACGTACAGGTCGCTACAGCCAGCATCCGGCCGCACTGACAGGAAGCTGCGATCGCACCACCCCTGCCATTTAACCCCTCAGGTGCCGCGATCAAGGCTGATCGCGGCACCTGTGAAGTGATGCGGCTCCATCTTCCTTCCGATCGGATCCCCCACAGTGAAATCACAGGGCTCTGATCAGTTGCATGGCAGCCTGGACACTGCTGAAGCGATCTAGGCCTGCCATGGCTTTGCCATACTGAGCTATGCACGAAGCATAGCGCAGAATGGAGTGTGTAAAATTCCTATTCACCATATTAGATCTCTATTATGGTGAATAGGTGAGGGGATCAAAAGATCCCATGTATGATGCCCCTATTGGGGCAAATAGTTGTTAAAAAAAAAAAAAAAAAAAAGTTTAATAAAGTAAAAAATAAATACATTAAAAGTTTGAATCACCCTCCTTTCCAAATTTTACATATAAAAATACATAAACAATACAAAAAAATAAACATATTGGGTTTCGCCGCGTCCAAAAATGTCTGAACTATTAAAATATTTTTTTAAAATTCTTGTGCGGTGAATGCAGTAACAAAAAAAAATATGAAAAACACTCGATTTGCCATTTTTTTTTTCATTTTGTCCCCCCAAAAAATGGAATAACGGTGATCAAAACATTGTATATACTACATAAATGGTGTAAATGAAAACTACAGTTTGTTACACAAAAAAACAAGCCCTTATAAAGCTCTGTAGACCGCAATATAAAAAAGTTATGGCTGTCACAATATAGCGATGCAAAGAAAATCTAGATTTTTCTAAATTTTTACTTTTTTTTTTAAGTAGTAAAATAAAAAATATAAAAAAATAATTATACATTTCTGTTTTTTGGATCAATTTTTCCAACTTTTAAGAAGTGGCACCCAGCATCCGTTATGTAGATAATGTGTTAACCTTGAAATGGAAATGCAAAGAAGCCAGTTCAGTCATCTGCACACGAACACTTACTTGTTAGCCTTTAGCCGTGCAGCTTACAGTTAATTGCCTATTGTTCTGAAGCAAATCTTTATGGAACACCCAACAAATTAAGGTTATTGCGAATAAACAAAGTTCATTTACATTTCACATCTAGTTTCAGGCCTTGGATAAATTGATTACAGTTTAAAAAAACAACAACTTTTTATTCTGTGAATTTGTATTGTCAGATCAATATAAGGTGGGTGGTTTCACAATCAGATGAGCAATTAGTTACAGCCTTGTTAGCACTGCATGAATAATAAGTAGAGACATACACCATGTAGCTAAAATTTTTCCTTCAAAGCTAAACTTTTCATTTAGTTCATAAGATTTCTGAAAAAAAAAGTTTATTTTTTTTTCTTATTTCATACAAAACTAATTAAAGTAGGTAGGGGCATTATTGGCAGCTCTCATCACCAGTTCATCACCATTTGGTTTGTTTAACCCATTCCCATCTCTTCTTATCTTAAGAAGCATGGTGGCTTAGTGGTTAGCAACAAATCAAGGTCATGGAGTTTGCATGTTCTCCCCGTGTTTGCGTGGGTTTTCTCTGGGTACTCTGGTTTCCTCCGGCACTCTAAAGACATGCTGGTAAGGAACTTAGATTGTGAGCCCCATTGGAGACAGTGTGATGCTAAGGTCTATTAAGTGCTGTGAAATATGTCAGCACTATATAAGTGTGTAAATCAAATTACAGAGAAAAGCCAGATGTTGTGATAGTGTTAAAGAGTTTTTATGGGATTTTACTTTCATGGCCTATCACTAGGATCGGTGATGGTCCCACACCTGGGACCCATACTAGTCAGTAGAACATAGGGGCATCACCCCTACATTTTGAATGCTACTGTTTGTTCAGTAAAAAAAATAAGGCTGCTGTAATTCTTCTCAATAACTCCATGAAAAAGCATTGCACGCAAAGGCAAATGCAAACATTCCAATGGTATTAAAGGTGTTGTGCCAGGTTTTGAAGTTAATCTCCATCCACAGGATAGGGGATAACTCATTGGTTGGGGTTCCTCCAATCTGATGGCACAGCAGGCCAAGCATACCCCCTTCCACTTTTTTTTAGAAATATCTTTAAGGTACCCTTACAATGGACAATTCAGCAGGCATTTTTCGGGAAGGAAGCATTCCTTCCTGGCAATCGCCTGCTAGTCAGGCCGAACAAGCTTAACACTGGTATGAAAGAAGCCTAACACATTAGTCAGACCCTTTTAACACTTTACTTTGAACACTTTTTATCTACAGTATATATATAGATACACTAAACTTTTGACTTTCAAGCTCAATATCTCACCGCTTCGAATGTGAGACTACTATAATTTTATAGACAATCATCTTGGCTATCTCATACATAAATTAGACTTCTAACCAAATAGCATATGATTAGTATTGCATATTCTTGTCATGTAACTGCATTGTTACTGTTTTGCTCCTGGTGGTGGAACAATCTTTTTATTCTTGTATACTACAGATTACAACTTGTTCTCACATTCCCTAATAGCTCAGTCTGTTATTAGGTTGATTCTCAAGCAAAAGGTCACTGATTCAAATCCAGGAGCACCCATGAAGAAGATTTCCCAAGAAAAGAGAAACTGCATCATCCAGCTCATCGATAGCTGCATCTCGGCCAAGAAAATTAACAAACTGCATCCTGTGAGTACTATAACAGTTGGAAGAATACGTCATGAAGTCCGTCAATTCCAAAGCCAAGAGTTTGACGTCCAGGCAAAATATCGTAGTCAACAAGTCGGCTCATGACAAGGTCTATCTGTTCTGGTGCGACAAACACGGCAGTGGAGGTGGCTCGTATGCTGCGTAATAGTGAGATCACAGACATCTATGCAAACACTATGTGATGCACATTATACAACTCTGTAATGGAGGCCCAAAAAAAGGTGAAGCCTTGACTTCTATATTGTCATAAGAAGCGTCGGCTTGAGTTTGTAAAAAAGTACAGTGGACAGTAGAAGATTGGAAATGGGTGATTTGGAGCAATGAGACTAAACTCAATATACTGGGTCTCCTGGGTGCAAATGGGTCTAGAAGAAACAAGGGAAAAGGAGGCTAACAGATCGAGAAATTGAAGGAAATGTCAAGTTTAGTGGAGAAAACCTGATGATATGTGGCTGTTTCAAAGACAAATGCGTTGAATACTTGACCTGGATCAATGGTGCTCTCAATGCTGAGCTATATGTGAGTATCCTACAAGACGAGTAACTTCATACACTCGAGTACTCTGGGCATGAAAAGGATGACATAGTGTTTTAGCAGGTCAACAACATGAAGCATATGTCAAGACTGGTGAAGAAATCGTTCCATGACCATGAAGTGGAGGTGCTGGATTGGCCCCCAAAGTCCCCAGACCTCAACCCAATTGAACACTTGTGGGAAGAGTTGAAGATAAAGCTGTATTCTTACCCAAATGAGTTGACCAGTATGCACCAACATTGGGAACATGTAGAAGAGAGTCTAATTTTGTCCAATTTTGTATGACATAGCCCAGCTGATTGTCTATAAAATGATCCTAGTCTCAAGTTCGTAGCTGTAGTTCAGGGATGGCCAACCTGAGGCTCTCCACCTGTTGCAAAACTACAACTCCCAGCATGCCCAAACTGCCTACGGCTAGCAGCCTACAGCAGGGCATGGTGGGAGTTGTAGTTTTACAACAGCTGGAGAGCTGCAGGTTGGCCATGCCTGCTGTAGTTGATGATGAGATCTGGAGCCTGAAAGTCAAAAGTTCAAAACATTGTTACTCTTTTACTCATCAGGGTATGTCTCATAGTCAATATAATCACATGCTTTATATAAGTAGACATTATAAATAATGAGCTGTTTATGTTTTTGTCTTGCTAATGTTGTGGATTATACACGAAAAGGAGAATCCACATAATGTGCAGGAGTAATTCACTTAACTCAAGAGCACATGTAGTAAAGTAATTCACTGTGACCTTTGCTTAGACATAGATGCCCTTGATAACAACATTAGAGAATAGCTCCATTTTGCTCTCTTTTGTTTTCCTTCTAATAGTACATTAACCTTTAGCTAGCCTAGACAATATGCTAACACCTAATGATAGATGAAGGACAAGTAATCTTAATGGATATAGTTCTGTGTATATATATATATATATATTTATTGAAATTCATTTAAAAAGTGTCAATGACACTAATACAAACAGTATATATAGTGAGAATTTCCAAAGTTTGCCGCATCTATAACTCCCAACTGAGGAGCGGTACCCTCATCCATATCGCCACCACACAGGTATAGACAAACTTTAGATGTGGTTTATTCATATGCATTAGTCACTTTATCTCAATCAGACCCACATACTGACATCCGTGCAGTTGAACATAGCAAGGATTGTACATCCTGCAGTTTCATATAGTCATGCACATAGTATGTCTACCTTATACTAGTTAATGATTGTTGTAGTCTCATTGCAATAGTAATTGGGCGTTATAGATGCGGCAAACTTTGGAAATTCTCACTATATATACTGTTTGTATTAGTGTCATTGACACTTTTTAAATGAATTTCAATAAATATATTTTATTTAAGGAATCACATATACTCTCTTGGTTGTGGCTGTATTGAATTATTGAGTATTCCGGTCACGTTAGATCCATCTAACTATAGACCCTGTTGTGTAATAATGTATTTGGGTACGGCAATCTTGTAAGCCAAAACCAGCAGTGAATAAAAAAAAGAGAAGGTGCATCTGAGCTTTATACTTTTTCTCCTTTAATGATCCACCTCCTGATTTTGGCTTCCAAAACTGCATCAGGAAACTTGAACGTGTGGCTGTAAGCTTTGTCTATTCCCATACACTACAAAGAAGATAACCACATGCATGGCCACCTTTTCAACTCATTTACTCCTTATGAGAGTGTCTCACATGGATGAGAAGACCTCCAACGGCCAATATGCGACTTTCAAAGATATCTACATGGTGCACCATTAGTACATACCTGTCCCTGCTCCCACTTTATGCACCATTCCTCTTCTCTCTGACATGAAAAAAATCACGTAAGCGGCCACCAGACAAAGACACACAGTATGGGATCATGGGCCGCATGTGGCACCTGGGCCACAGACTGTGCACCCCTGCCCTAGACAATAGGCAGCATTGGATTGGCTCAACAGAGTACAAGAGAATCCACCATTTGGAGGTGTCTTTGAAGACCTATATAAAACAAAATTGATAGACCAGTGATGGCTAACCTTGGCACTCCAGCTGTGGTGAAACTACAACTCCCAGCATGCTCCATTTATTTCTATAGAGTTATGAGAGCAGCCAAGCAAGGGGGGCATCTTGGGAGTTGTAGTTTTACCACAGCTGGAGTGCCAAGGTTAACCATCACTGGTCTATACTAATGATATGGATTTAGACCCTGAGAATATTTTACTCTAATGGGTCCAAGGAACCCCAGTATGACCCTGACAATAATTCATTAAAGGGGTTTTCTGAGATTTTCTTACTGATTACCTATCATCTGAGTAGGTCATGAGTATCTGAATGGTGATTCCAGCACCCCTACCGAAAAGATCAGTATTATAAATAATCGGTTACTGATTTTGCATTGGGTCACAGGGGCTTCATGTTAAGCCTCTGACTTTTCACCTCTTATAGTATCTTGTTACAGTAGAGAAATTGCCATACAATCTACTTTAGCCACAAAACACAATTGTGTAGCAGAGTTTCAAGCGAGTCTCTTATTGTCACTGTTATCTAAGCAGTACATTTAAACAAGTGGATTTTTAGCTCAGCGCCTCTTGCCGCCGGCATCAACACATCCAGTACATCGGACCGTCCTTGTTACCTAACAATTCATTCAATTATATACAGTACATTTTCTGTCGCCTTCCTAAACTAGTCGTTGACCAAAAATAAACCTATATACCATTCACCGTGGATTAAAGGGATAATAGGGCATTGCTTGTATTGATTGGTTTTGTAATTATTTCTGAAAGAAGTGCTATAAACCACAGACAATAGCTTTTTCTCTCCACACAGACACAACATTATGCTGACTAGATGTCTGCTCTTCTACGCCTCCTCTTACAAAACAGCTAACGTGTCCAACACTTTACTGCACAGTATTTTGGTTTATATTCTTCTTATTTTCAGTGAAGAAGTGACTTTGTTACCGTAGGGTTTATCTTTATTATATTCAAATTAATATAGAAAATACAAACTAAACTCTGAGCATGAGCACCAGGACCAGAATTGACAACTACAGTATATGTAAGAAAATTTCTTCTCAAGGCACTTGTCCAGTTCACTTTAGCTTCATATAGTGGCCTTTATGACAGAATCGATGTTTGCGATCCTCCATCTTCTTCTGAGAACTATATTGTGGCAGTACAATGGGATACTTGAAATGTATCCAGTGTTGAAAGACGTGATGGATGGAGCTCTTGGTTCACTAGCAGAAAAGGGTCTAAAGGTGGACATTCTCATTTATTAATTTAATATACTTTATTGGACATGGGACAAGGAAGTATAGCAAAGCATAGACTCTGAAAAAGTGGACACCCCTGGAATTTAACTAGAAAATCATTTAAATATATAGAGAATTGATTACACATTTCTTGTGTTGTTGGTACCATATGATGCCTCTGCATAGAGCTCGATTAAGGAAGTAGTCTGTAAGGTCCTGTTCACATCATCTCATGGCCTTATGCTTGGCATAGAGGCCATATTAACAAGTGTGTGGATGCCACTCTTCCCAGCAGGAAGCAAGTGGATAATGCCATGTCAAGTGCAGAAGACATCCTAGTATTCACGTTATTCAGTTTTTCCGCTTTTTTTATTGAGTCAAAAAGCAAGAACAGAAGACACATTTCAGCATTTGCAATATTTCACAAATATTTTGTAGAATATTCATCATTTGTTCGCAAATTCGAGAATTCCTGATTATTTTCTTGATTGCAAAAATCGGCAATGTAATATTTGCATAATGCAGGCAGAATACAGGCGTATTTTCCAAGTTGCTAGAAGTTTCCTAAGACTGGAGAATATGGTTGGCTTGGCAGAACATAACAATGGCTTTATATGCAGATAGAGTGCTCCAATATATTCACAATTGCGCTAATCAGCACTAATGATGCTAATATTTTGGCGCAATACGTGAAACTTCACATTTTAGCAGGTCTGCATGTATGTATGAACAGCAGAACCTACCTGACACACTGGACTGCAACAGCTACACTATATCAGTATATAACCTACACTGACTATCTCCCACTAACTATCTGTATTATATACAGTCCTGATCAAAAGTTTTAGACCATTTGAAAAATGGCAAAAAATCATATTTAGCATGGCTGGATCTTAAAAAGGTTCCAAGTAGAGCTTCAACATGCAACAAGAAGAAATGGGAGTGAGACAAAATTCATTCAATTTAATGAAAACAACAAATAAACTGACACAGGCTGTTTTTCAGCTGATCAATAGTTTAGGACCACGCCTCCCAAAAAAACTAAACCCCCCCAAAACAGAAATCCAACTTCCAAACATGAACTCAGTAATGAGTAGCTCCGCCGTTATTGTTGATCACTTCAAAAATTCATTTCTGCATGTTTGATGCAAGCGTTTCCATGAGGTGAGTGGGAATATTTCTCCAAGTGGTGAAGACGGCCGCACGAAGGCCATCTACTTTCTGGAACTGTTGTCCATTTTTGTAAACTTCCTTTGCCATCCATCCCCAAAGGTTCTCAATTGGATTTAGATCAGGAGAACACACAGGATGGGCCAAAATAATGATGTTTTTTTTTCTGGAAGAAGTCCCTTGCCCTGTGGAAATTGTGTACTGTAGTGTTGTCCAGTTGAAAAACCCACTCATTACCACACAGACGAGGGCCCTCAGTCATGAAGAATGCTCTCTCCAACATCTGGACATAGCCAGCGGCCGTTTGACACCCCTGTACTTCCTGAAGCTCCATTGTTCCACTGAAGGAAAAAGCACCCCAGACCACTGTGGCACATAGAAAACATCTCAAACTTTCTTCCACCTTTGAATGTCTCATGTTTGGTGCTCTCTTGCAAAGTCCAAACGAGTAGTTCTGTGGCATTCAAGGAGACGAGGTCTTTGAATACGTTTTTTGTTTTTGAAGCCCTTCAGTCTCAGATGCCGTCTGATGGTTATGGGACTGCAGTCAGCACCAGTAAGGGCCTTAATTTAAGTCAAGGATCGTCCAGGGTCTTGATGGACAGCCAATTGGATCCTCCTGCTCAGTGCTGGTGACATTTTTGGGGGTCTTCCACCCTGCTTATGCAGTTCAACAATCTGACCACATTAAAAAAGGGAGAGTTTTTTTGCCTTTGCCATCACAGCGTGTGACTACCTGACAGAAAATGACATTGAATCCACATCTTTGCACATATTTGGCCTTTTAAAGGCATGTGGTCCTAAAATTTGGATCAGCTGAAAAACAGCCTGTTTCAGTTTAATAGTTATTTTCAATTAATTGAATGCTCAAAAAATGTTTTGTCTCACTCTCATTTCTTCTTGTTGCATGTTGAAGCTCTACTTGGAACCTTGTTAAGATCCAACAATGTAAAATAGGATTTTTTGCAATTTTTCAAGTGGTCTTAAACTTTTCATCAGGACTGTATATAAGCTATATAACTATCTATCTAAGGTAGTGTGGAAAGCACAGCAATGTCTAGTGTGGAAAGCACAGCAATGGCTGCTGGGGAGGTTCTTATATAGTAAAGGGGTAGGCAACTTTCCTATTGTTCGCTAGGGATGTTTATAAGCTCAGACAAATACATTTCAGCCTTTTCATTGGCCCACAAGCAAGAAGGGAGGTTATGAGGGTATGAATATATATCACTATATTCTAAATATTTGCAAATTCTCAAAGTGACAATATTCATGATTAATATTCACAATTTGAATATTTGCACCCTACACTATTTATAAGCAGTTGTGATAGGCATGAAGGCCGGGCTGAAGATTATCCAACGCACTTGCTTCTAGGAGCAATAAACTAGCAGAAAAACTTGATAACGTGAGAGCTGTGAGATCTTCTTTAATGGTGTTTATGCTAAGAAAGGCTCCAAATGTATGCCAAGCATATTCATAGTGCAATATGCATTTTTTTTACAATGGGAGCTTATGAAGAATGCATTCCACTGACATTTTATATAGTGTTATATGCATTAGCTTTATGTTAGAGGTATCTGTTGGGGTTTTTCTTTGCATATAAGCTAAATGGAGGCAGGAAAAGAACAAAAAAAATTCTACTGTATTATTATTATTTATTATTAAAGCACCATTCATTCCATAGCGCTGTACATATGATAAGGGGTGCACATACACAATACAGACAATTGCACTAAGCATAAACAAGATGAGTTAGACTGGTACAGAAGGATAGAGGGCCCTGCCCATGATGGCTTACAATCTACATGGTATGGGAGAAGGACACAGTAGGTGAGGGTGAAGTTTGTCATGGCGGTATAGATACAGCAGGGTCACTGTATGTAGGCTTGTCTGAAGAGGTTTTTTAGGTTTCTTTTGAAGGATTCCACTGTAGGTGAGAGTCTGATATGTTGGGTTAGCGAGTTTGAGAGTGTGGGGGATGCACGGAAGAAATCCTGGAGGCGGTTGTGGGAAGAGGTGATAAGAGGAGAGGAGAGAAGGAGGTCTTGTGAGGATCGGAGAATGTGTGTGGGGATGTATCGGGAAAGTAGCTCAGAGATGTAGGGAGGGGACAGGTTGTGGACGGCCTTATATGTATTTGTAAGTATTTTGAAGTGAATTTGCTGGGCAATGGGGAGCCAGTTAAGGGATTGGCAGAGGGGAGAAGCAGAGGAGTAACAGGATGAGAGGTGTATTAGTCGGGCAGCAGAGTTGAGGATAGATTGGAGGTGGGCAAGAGTGCTAGATGGAAGGCCACAGAGAAGAATGCTGCAGTAGTCTAGGCGGGAGATGATGAGGGCATTTACAAGCATTTTTGTAGATTCAAAGTTAAGGAAAACACAGATGCGGGATATGTTTTTGAGTTGGAGGCGGCAGGTGGTGTAAAGGGCTTGGATGTGCGGTCGGAAGGAGAGGGCAAAATTGATAGGTCTGTTGGGGGGGTTGAGCAAGATGGGGGAAAGATGATGAGTATGGAGCTGTAAAACAAGCCTTGTGAATAAGGCCTTCACCTGAAATTTGTAAATTCTGAATTCTATTGTTCTGAACATTCAAGAGACTCATAAGGTGAAACTGTATGTATTCTAGGTACAGGGCATTGAAGTTTTTAATAAGATACATTAACCAAATTATAAAAATGCTTGTGCTACCAGGTTAGAAATATATAAAAAATATACCACTCTGCTTGTTACAAGCTGTAATCCCTTGTTGATTGCAAAAATACCAAATTTTGACAACAATTTAGCAGTGTAATTAGTCTTTTTAAAGTGGTGTAATCATGTCAAAGTAAACATTTGCCTGTTTTGATTTCTGATGGCATTGAGTGGTATTTTCCTTACATGTCAAAAGTTTGCATCATTTAATTGTTTTCTGTAAACTTAAATAACACTAATCTAGTGGAGGAGCTGGAGACGTGACATGATTGATGTGTTTAGCACCCAAATTTTTACACAGGAGTCAAGAATTTATATTACATTTATTTGGTATGCAATTCTTTGTATTTCAAAAACAGCAGTTGTAAATGGATACTAAACAACTACTTTAGGGGAAATGTTTGCAAAGATTTATGGAAATGTAACACATTTATCAGTTCATGCATTTTAATTGAAGTGATTCATTCTGGAAAAAAATGTATACTCAGTGATCTCTGCTATGGGGGAGCACAAGCCTTCAAAGAGTAGCTGTCACCTCTCCTAGCATGTCTTTATTAGTAACTAATTAAATTTCCCACGTAATAACAATTCTGCAACATCCTTTCTTATGACTATTTTGTGCTCTTTGTTGTTCCTACTTCAAGTTTATGAATTGAAAAAAAGTCCAACTGGGTGTCACCAGTGGAGGGGTGTCCTGCCCAGGCTTACATTGGTGACTATAATCAGAGAGTAAGGGTACGTTTACATCTCTGGTGAGCATTTCCGTTCATCGGTCCGGTGTTGCTGATTTAAACAGACCACCGCCTAATCCCTATTGACTATAATGGGATCCTGCGGTGATCTGGCTGATTTTTGGCATAAATGCCGGGTTTCGTCCAAATAACACTGCATGCAGCATTTTTTGTACGGCCATCATCCGGCATTTATTCCAGATCAGGCTTCCAGAAAATCTCCAATAGAGATGTAAACGCAGCCTAACAGACTGTGTATGAGCAACCACCCAACTGGTAACACCCAATTGAAACTATTGCAGGTTTTGGTAATTCATTCATAATATTTTATTAGAAATCATAAAGGAATTTCACAACATAGAGTCATAATAATAGATGCTCAATAATTGATCCCATATGGGGATTGTAAGTAGTCACTAAAACTGACATGTTACGCGAGTTGACAGGTCCAAATTTAACAAATGGGATTCAATTTAGGGACTCCTATCCCACTCATGTTACTAGCCAAGACCCAGAGAAGCAAGAATGAAGATTTCTTCAGGGAATCACTAATTACCTAATTACATTAAAACCACCTATTACTGGGTGGGTATCACTTGCATCACCCATTATCTCTAACCTGTTGATGCTTGGGCTCCACAAGACCTCTGAAGGTGTCCTGTGGTACCTGACATCTAGATGTTGGTAGCAAGTTCTATAATATGCAAGATGGGACCTACAAGGGTTGGACTTGTATTTTATTTTTATTTTTTTATCACATCCTATAATTAGTTGATCAGATTGGGATGTGGTGAATTTGGAGACCAAGTCAACAATTTAATCACTTTGTTATTTTCCTCAAACCATTCCTGAACAATCTTTGCAGTGTTTGCTGGGAAAATTATCCTGTTGGAAAAGGCCACTATCATTAGGTGATACAGCTTCCATAAAGTGGTGTATCTGCAAAAGTGTTAAGGTACATGTCAATATGACATCCACACGAATGTCAGGACCCAAGGCTTCCCAGAAGAACATTGCCCATGGCATCACACTGCCTCCCCCAGCTTGCCTTATTCCCACAGTGCATCTTAGTGCCTTCGCTTCCCCAGGTAAACGTCACACATGTACCCAGACATCCACATCATGTAACTAAAAAAGATGATTCATCTGACTCATTGGTCCATAGTCCAATTTTGTCAATTTCTGGTGCTTATGCCAGTTATTTACCCATCACAATTTATCACTTAGATCCTTACACTTGCCCATTTCTCCTGCCACCAACACATTGCATTCAAGAACTGACTGTTTACTTTCTCTCTAATTTATTTCCTCCCTTGAGAGGTGCCATTGTAACAAGATAATCAGTGGTTTTAGCATTTTGTCTAATAGGTGTATATGTGGCAGTTTTCTAGCATAAAGGTGGTTTTACACAGCACATTAGTGGGGCAGTTTATCATGATGAACCTTACTACAATTGCTCGCTTCCGATCACCTACTGACCAAGTAAAATGCTTGTTCTGGTGAAATTATCTTTCCCGCAGCACAGTATATCATCATTCCTGGAAAGATGATCATGCTGTGTAATTAGCAGTCTTCTGCCCCTATTCATTTTTTATTCATATTTGTCAAGCCCCTGGAACTTCTTATGACACCTTCAACATTTTTGTAAGGCATCATATGCTCAGAAAAGCCATGTGAATGAAGCACAAGAACTCCTTTAAAGGGTTGTTCCAAGACTTAAATGTAGTCCCTGTCAACACGATTGAAGATGTGTCTGATCAGAGGAGATCTTACCACTGGGATACCTACCATTCACGCCTGTTATGTATGGAACTATTCTATCACCCTGCATAAATGGAGCGCTGGTCAAGCCTGTACACTGCTGCAATATTCATCTCTATACTACTGCCGGAGATAGCCGAGAGCTGTACTCTGTCTCCAGCAGTCTGAGCCGGTATTAGGATCATGTTTTCTACTGGATGCATTCATTATTCTCATTATCTATTAGCACATCAATTCTGTATGTTGGCATTCTTGTTCTATTTTGGGTCTATAACATATCATTGCAGGCCCGTTTTCCTTGTTGTGTGAAAATGAATTTTAGCGATGGCTTGTCATACGATTGTTATTATAGGAAGATAAATGGAACTGAACAATTTAATCTAGTGAGTATGCTAATTAACTGCTCAATAATTTATAAGAAACCATCTGTGTGTATCACTGGATTGCACCAAAATTAACTCACTTTTTCTAACAATGTGATGATATACTGTAATGCACTTTTTGTTTTAAAGCTTTCTGAAATTACCAAGAAATGATGGCATGTGTGATCCATGATTATGTGCCCATTATGTCTACAACTATTTTGCCAAGTGGGAACATTTACTATAGCTTTGCACTTTTTTTTTGTATGGCTAGCAAACTGTAATATAACCAGATGAGGGAATTTCCTAAAA
This sequence comes from Bufo gargarizans, assembly GCF_014858855.1. Classification (NCBI taxonomy): domain Eukaryota; kingdom Metazoa; phylum Chordata; class Amphibia; order Anura; family Bufonidae; genus Bufo; species Bufo gargarizans. The sequence continues at coordinate 614,932,698 of NC_058082.1, read as the reverse complement.
ATTGTTTCGGTCCTAATCGGACAAGAAGTTCATTTCGGGTTCAGATTGAGTCTACCCAAATCAAAAATCCTTTAAATGTCTGGAAAAGTTTCTCTCTCTGGAAAACTTATTTTTAGATAGATTTAACAAAATTTTGTATTTTACTGAATCATTTATTTTTATACATTTGGGTTGAATTTTGAGCCTAACAAATATCTCTACAACATAAATTAGGGAAATACATTACTATATCAAATAAATAAATATATATATATATATATATATATATATATATATATATTTATTTATTGATTGTCCCCCCCCCCCCAAAAAAAAAAAAAAGCTTAAAGGGAATAACTACTTGATCAGGGATGTTCAACTTGTGGCCCTCCAGCTGTTGTAAAACTACAACTCCCACCATGCCCTGCTGTAGGCTGTCTGGGCATGCTGAGAGTTGTAGTTTTGCAACATCTGGAGAGCCACAGGTTGGGCATGCCTGTACTAGACTAAATACTAAATATTTGACCAGGAAATACCATTACTTTTGGATTATGTATGGGGGTCTAACGGATTACACAGTGACCCTCTTGACCACTCATATGGCAAGGAACTATCACACAGGCCACTTCTTTTGAATGGTTACAGGTCTTATCACAGCAAATGGTAGGGTTGTGCCAATTGATTTGCATAAGAAAGGCAAGAGTAACCAAACTTATCAAAGTTGCTCATGGTCGGTGATAAATCTGGTTCATATTTAAATACTTTTGTATAACTTTATACCAGCATTGGTTGGCTTACTTTGTGACAAAATTGTATGCATTCTATGCAGGCCCGTCGCTAACAGACAGACAAAACAAGCAATTGCCTGGGGCCCCGAGCTGGCCCGGGGCCCCAAGCAGAGCCAGTGTTCCCCCGTTCCCCCCCAAGTGAGCCGCCGCCGGGTACAGGGAGATGAGCGATTCCATTGCGCTCATCTCCATTGTAATGTGCCTGTGCTGCGGCGGTGCAGGGGAAGGAGAGGTGTGTCCTTTCCCCTTCCTCTGATAGGCTGCCGGCGCACTAGGCCGGCAGCCTATCAGAGGCCGGCGCAGGCGGCGCGATGACGTCATCACACCGCCTGAGCCTTACAGCGCAGGACACAGGCCAGAAGAGGCCTGCATCGCATCGCTGACACTGAGGTAAGTATGTGTTTTTTTATTTTTTATTACAATACTGCCACATGATGATGATGGGGGACGACGACTTAATACTGGCATATGATGATGATGATGATGATGGGGACGACGACTTAATACTGGCACATGATGATGATGGGGGGTGACTTAATACTGGCACATGATGATGATGGGGGGGACTTAATACTGGCACATGATGATGATGGGGGTGACTTAATACTGGCACATGATGATGGGGGGACTTAATACTGGCACATGATGAGGGGGGGACTTAATACTGGCACATGATGATGGGGGACTTAATACTGGCACATGATGATGGGGGACTTAATACTGGAACATGGGGGGGCTTAATACTGGAACATGGGGGGGCTTAATATTGGCACATGATGGGGGCTTAATACTGGCACGTGATGGGGGGGCTTATTACAGGCATGTAATGGGGGGCTTATTACTGGCATGTAATGGGGGGGCTTATTACTGGCACGTGATGGGGGGGCTTACTGGCACGTGATGGGGGGGCTTACTGGCACGTGATGGGGGGCTTATTACTGGCACGTTATGGGGGGCTTATTACTGGCACGTGATGGGGGGCTTATTACTGGCACGTGATGGGGGCTTATTACTGGTACATGATGGGGGGCTTATTACTGGCACATTGGGGGGCTGTTGTTACTGGCACGTGATGGGGGGCTCTTGTTACTGGCAGTGGCACGTTATTGAGGGCACTTATTACTGGCACATTATTGGTGGGCACTATAGGGGCATCTACTGAAGCCACAAAGAAGGGGTGTTTTATATAGGGGGCTCTGTACAGTAGCATTTTATACTGGGACACATTATGGTGGGTACTATGGGGAAGGGGGGAGAGGAGTACTATGGAGTCATCTACGGGGGCACTAAAAAGGGTTATTTTATACTTGCAAATTATGGGGGACACTGAGGGTATCTACTGGGGCACGATATATGGGGCATTTTATACTGGTACATTATGGGGGGGCAATAGCAGGAAGGGGGGAGAGGAGCACTATGGAGGCATTCACTGGGGGCACTATATAGGGGTATTTTATACTGGCACATTATGGGGGACATTAGTTCAACTGGGGGCATAAGGGGGTATTTTTGCACTGTCACATTATAAGGAGAATTATTTCTACTTGGGGGGGCATTATGGTAGGCTTTATTACTCCCCCATGGTATGACCCCCTAGTAGCAGCACCAGCCTCTCTCTGCTCTGCTATCCCTCTGCTCCTTCTCCAAATCATTATTATGAAATCTTTCTCATTAGGATAAAATACAACATCAGCTCCGCCGAGCCCCCGGCCAAAGTGTGGAAGTGGCATCCGAGATCCCCAAGGGCCAAGCAAAGTAATTGTAAGTGTTCATGTGAAATATGTTTGTTATATATGTACACTCCTGTGAGAGGCGGGAAGGGAGATCTGTGGATGACACTGTTATGGAGGGGTAAATGGGGATGACACTGTCATGGGATGAGGTCTGCACTGCAGGTAGGTGGCCCGGCATGTGCAGGGGCAACAGTGCCCGGAGGGAACGGTAGGTGAAGGAATGAGGGACTGACCGGGGCACGGACAGGAGCGCTGTGTTTACAGTTACAACAGTGTATTGTGACGTCACCTGATTGACAGGTCGCCGTGCCAGAGGGAAAAGTCGCTATCGGCTGTCAGCGGGAAGGGGGGGGGGGGGGCTCCATGTCTATTTTGCTTGGGCCCCCCAAATTCCTTCAAACGGCCCTGATTCTATGATCTGGTCTAGTTACAGAGGATACTATTTTGCCATGTGGAGAGAGCCTAGTAGGCATGAAGAGTCTTATGAGCCATGCAGTGCTCCTCTAGGAAAAAAGAAATGCAAATATTCTCTCTTTACAAAAAGAAATATAAGCCTCTAATGCCACCACATATAAGGTAGCTATCCTATAAGACAGTGTTCACTTTCAATTAGTTAAGCTAGAACTTTTTGCTATTACTATTAGACATGATCTGAGTGTATTTGCTTCATTGGTTTACACTATTATTGGACTTTATTTTTGAGCTGCTATTTGGTCACTGTATGTTGGTATGATGTGAGCTCTGAATGCTGAAAGGGCTTTCTATCAATTGAATGGGATGAATCCTAAACAACTATGTGTTGCATAGACAAGTCTCTACAGCAGATCCCACAAGGACAATAGATGTGACCATGATGCCCCAGCTGTTTTGTATAGGTCATTAAAATGTATTGTTAATTGCTTGCTTATTGCTAACGGCAGTGCAGTTATAGCTGACCCCCAAAACTGATGGCACAGGCTCAACTTTTGAGCATGCATCATCACAGCACTTACATCTACATAACAAAGCAGAGAGTGTTTAAAAAAATGTATATAGAGTATATACATTCAGATATTCTTGAAGTTTTTTAGGGGGACCCAGTCCCTCATTGCCCTGTTGCCCTGTTAGAAATAGGCTATTACTAATAGGACAATGAGATAAAGGGATTGGACCCCTTGAAGCATATATGTGTGTGTGTGTGGGAGTTGTATGGCTTGCACCAATAATAAGCTAGTACTTTTAGTACAAGCCACATATTCCTACCCTCCACATTGCAGTGCTGTGAGTGAATGAGTACATTAACAGTCACTTATATTATGTGCTGACTGCAGCTGTGAGAGTAGGACATTTTGGATACATTCTCTCCAGGGTCCAGCCTCCAGGTTCTTCATAACATCAGACACTTGGACTTGATCAATCATACGTTGCGAAAGGCTGTACTGAGGATGGAAGGGACCTCTCATAGTGCTCTCACTACTCCTGTAATGACACTGGACTGAAACACATCACATCAGTAAAACCAGTGGTAGAATCCAAGGCGGAGGTCAGGTGGTGCCTAAAATTTAGCTGAGCGATAAGCAGCGCAAGCAGCACAGTAACTCCCTGCTTATTGGCCAAATCTACTTGCCTGTTCTGACAGACAGGAGTCAACGCCATTAGGAATCCACCAAAGGGAAGGAATGAGGAGGAGAACTAAAGACAGGGGTCGGCGTTTATCATCTAGTGTTACTGGTTGCATGCAGCGTGTATTCAGGATGGAAGGGGGGGTCATTTAGTCTGGCCGGGTACTCCTAAACATTGTGGGCCCCATTGTGCGGTCCTCGTCCATCGAGGGTTTGCCATAGCTTCTTGCCACATTCTGGCCATGTCTTGACTACCTGTTGGCCGCCACATACGGTACTACATCATTTACTGAAACATCATTAGGTTTTCACCAAGCAGAATCTGTATTCTTTTCATGTGTTTATGACAAAAAGCTTAAGAATATCATCATTAGGAGTAAAGGCAATTACTTTTATCTATAGCATACTAATACAGATTACTAAAATACCCTTTGGATTAGTGGGATTTTTAATGACCAAATAGACTTGTTCATTGACTAATAGGTTAACAGAGTTGTTTGAACAGGTACTAATTGAATTCCGACAACACCTAGAGGCTATACGGATCTGACTATATTATAAGCTACTCAAATTAAATTTGATTTTGCAATGTATGTTATAGATTTCTCCCTGGTATCTATAATTAGTGCTTTTCTGCTCATTGCTGTGTTGTTTGAGCTGCTTACCCTGAGTTTATTAGCAAAAATACTGATTTGCAAGAAATAAAAAAAAATAAAAACTGTATTATGATAACAGTAAAATAATTTCTTCTACTCCATTCCAAACTACCTTCTTTACAGTCTCTGTTTAAAGGGGTTTTCCGAGACTTTATGATAGGTCATCAATATCTGATAAGTGGGAGTCTGACTCTTTCCTGTACACTTGAATAGGTCATCAGTATCTGATCGGTGGGGTCCGACACCCGGAACCTCCACTAATCAGCTGTTTGGGAAAGGGTTGGCTCAACCTTCTCTCAGTTTAGTCTACGCCATGTGATGTCATGTTCATCAGTCCCATGGCCTGATAAGCAAAGAGAAGGTTGCGGTGCTATTGACAATTGGCGGAGGAGAGGTCATCAGTAGTAAATCTCAGAAAAACCCGTTTAACATGGTCAATGACAGCTGTGCACATAACATTTCTGTGAATATGTAAAAATGTCCCACTTATAAATCTGGAGTGAAACCAATTTACATAACTAACCATGCCCACGTTCCAATCCACTTGTTTCAACTGGAGTGAGGAGTGTTAAACGGCAAATAAAATAAAGTGGTCTAAATGGGAGGAAATGCCCAAAAAAACCAAACACTGTAGCGTGTTTATAACTGGGGGAGCAATTCCTCCGCATGTGATCCGTTGCTAGCGGCAATCCCCAGCAAAAATGCATACAATGGAGGACGTCGGCAGCGGACCACATGCACCACAATGGCATCCTACACAAGATGGGATAATGTGTGGATGAAAATATACAAATACATAAATCACTAGAAAAGGGCTCCAATGTGTTCCTGACAGGAATACATCAGCCTGAGGGATTAGCCAGTGTTGTCAATTTCATATCATTGTAGTGCACCTTTTCCAGTGATTTATAAAATGGCAAATAGTTGCAAAATTTTGCGCAGGTGAGCCCAGAATGTCACAGAGCCTCTATTTTGTGACTTTTTGAAATAGAATTCTGGAGCACATGGCATAATAAATACTAACAAATTCATTTTAAGCAAATATTTAATAGAAAATGGCAGAAGCTCCATAGTTTGTGCATGTTTATCACGTGGCTCAGACCTAGTTCACATTTCAATGTTTGGTCAGTGATTTCCAGCACTGTGAGCCAAAACGAGGAGTAGAGCCTACACAGAGAAAATATGTAATGAAAATATGCTCCTGTTCTGTGTTTTTGACCCACACTGGGTTTTGGCTCACAATTACTGATGGAAATCACTGACTAATAGCAATCAAAACATTGGAGTGCAAACTAGGCCTAATGGTGATTTCACACATGCCATTTTAATAATGGTTTTAAGGCAGTTTTTGAAACCAAACCATAAAACAAGAGAGAAAGTACCACATGGGAAGGTTCAATTCAACTTGCAGAATTTTTTTGGTCTGGCCTATTCTTGGCATATTTGCTGGTTAGTGGCCCTGTTTTTGCCAGACTCCATCATGGTAAGTGGGGTGCAGAGGGCAGTCACTTAATCCAGGGAACTCTGGCAGGCTTCTCCGTACCAGAACAGCCGGTCGGAGGCTGTGCCTCAGATGTGAAACTAGCCTTAGAAAGCTCATGTAAAATATTCTATACAAAAATCTGGCACCTAATTTGATTAGTCATATGTTGTAGAGAGATATGAGCATGGTAAATGCTTGCACCAAATTATATTCACCTATTTTTGGGAATTTGACATATATATATAGGCATCTTTCACATGCCTATGTCCATGATGACAAGATGGTCAATGGTTCATCTATGAGGAATTTGTGTTTTGTCCATGTGTCTGTTTTTTTCCCTCCATGTGTCATTTGTATTCAACATACACTGCTAGTGTGAAAATTTATTTCCAGACCATCATTTCCTAGCAACGATCCATGGAAACCACAGACCAAACTTGTTGTGTCTGTGGTTTTTATAATGTGTGTGAGGGATCAATAAAAACAGGGCACACTTCAGTGGTGTCACCATAGATTCATGGTCCATGGAAAACCACACACATTAAATGAACAAATTAAAATCAATAGCTACATGAGTGGTCCATTGAGACCATAGTCAGCACACATCAGCAATTCACTGATGTTTGAAAGAGGCCTTACAATTGTGGATCCAATCAGAACAACATGAGTTATGAACCCTTCCACTGCCATCTATCATGGATCTTAATATTAACAATTTAACCACTCTAGACCACCGAGGAACCTTACATTAATCTCTTTACTGTTCTGGACCACTAGGGTTGCTGACATTAAAACTGATCTATCAGCCCTTTTGACCATGCTAAACTACTGACAGCAATAGATAGGGGCTGTAAAGAGCAGCACAAAGATAGAATGTTGAGCATTTCTCTTTAGGAGTAGGAATATAAAGATTTATTTTGTCAGACGTTGCCCAGCAAATGCCCATGGTAGGGGCTTCACTGTAAAATGCTGTCTGCTCTCTGCATTGAGCAGTTTCATAGATCCTTACCTATGCTCTGAGTGACAACTGTAGCATCCAACTCGAAGACTGCTACAGCTGTCATTTGCAGCAGAGGGGAGATGTTGTGAAGCAGCTCAATGCTAGAGCATGTCATCCCTTAAAGAGGTTCTCTCATAAAAGCTGGAATTGCACATTTAATTTTTATGGATTGAGTTATAAGAGGGAAAAAAAAATAAAAGTTTTTCCTCACCTTATATTAATTCAAAACTTATAAAAATGATTGTGTGCTTGCAGCCAAAGATAATCACCTCCTTGTAGGCCCATCTTGTCTATGTATTACATGGATGGTCATTGGTGGACACTCTGGGAGAAATGTCTGGCCACACAAACATTCTCCAAGGATAATAAATGATAACCAAGGGTTACACAGAAGCAAGTTACTCAGCAATCAGCTAATCGTGGCATCAGCTTCCATTGGAAAAAGGGTTGTCCCATTAAGGTAGCCTTTTATGATTATTAGTCTGGTATCGCCTACACTTTCTGATGCGATTTTTGAGCCAAAACCATTAGTGGTTTCAAAAAGAATGGGAACTAAAATGGAGAGAGATACAGGAGCTAGTTCTGGATTTGGCTCAAAAACTGCAGTTAGAACTACAATACATCAAAAACTGTATTGTGACTAAAATTTAATGAATTGATACTAAGCTAATTGAATGTGACCCAAATTCTGTAAAAATATGAAATGGATCAGAATGTAAATTTTTTGTTGATTCGATTCGGGAGACGTTTGGAGAGAGAAATAGAAAATTAAGAACAAAGGAGAAAAAACATGGGTCCTAGGTGACCTCAGAGTGTCATACACAACTGAAGAACTTTTGATTTGGTTAAAATGAATTTGGTCCCGGATATTATCAGTTCATCAATTTGGCTGAATTGAATCTGAATTGAATTTTGAGGGAGTTACTCATCTCTAATTGTGATCCAAGCCTTCTTTCATACCATCTGCTGTAGTCATAAATACAGACTACACAACAGTGAAGTACTTGGGAGAGAGGTAACACCGGTAAACACCATTACATTTTTGCTATGCCCGGTCTACAGATTTCTGAATCAAGCTGTCAGATTGAGATATACCACAGGTCAGTTATATTTTTTTTTTACTTACACTAGGTAATTCAATTCTTATTTGACTAGATGTTTATAGTAGAATAATCTGCAATAAACCGTGTGCTATTAACATACCAGTAAACCAAGTAAATTTATGCCTTCAGTGTCATCTTTAGAACAAATCCCATTAGCACAGTAATTGAAGCAGGCACAGATCATATTTCACATTTCGCTTTCCCACTGTGTGCACATAGCTCTTTAAATTGCTATGTGAACTAAATCTTATCATACTGTATGTTTAGAGTTTGTAATGTACAACATTTTCGCTTCATCAGTTAAGAGAACGCAGATAAAAAATACATCACAAACTTAGAGAAAAATGAGCTGGAAGAACAAAAAGTTATGAGCATATAGAAAAATAAGTAAATAGATTTTTCTTAAAAATATGCTATCCTTTTTCTGTACAGAGCTGAGATGCTGTAGTTGCACCCTTTGGATTTTCCATCTTTTCTGTCAGACCAGGAGCAGACAGACTCCTTATCTCTGCTCTCTGACCTTATTAACACTCAATATAGCTTAGTTTTTATCTTACTGGTAAGACTGTGGCTTAAATAAGTGTTTATGACCTCTCAGTAGTTTAGAGATAAGGTTTATTAGATGACCGGCACAAAGTGAAGGTGAAAGTACCAGTCACACAGGTAGAAAAACTGTTAACCATTTGTGACAGAATAGCTCAATATTTCTAATATAGGCCAATTGAAAAAATTATTTTTAGCTAAAAATGAGTAACATGCAATCATAAAAAAAATTGCCTCAGAAGGTGTATATAGAGTTTCACTACTGGCCACACACAAATTAATGGGGTTGTCCAAGTAATTTTTTTTATAGTTCCTGATTGCCAGAAGCATGGATGAAAAAATGTACTTGACCTTCACAAGTCCCTTCTATTCCTGTGTCATTGCTTTGTCATCTCTGCTGAGTTGCACCTATAACATATGCTTTTTGCTGCAGTGGTAGCGCTTGGTGTATCGCTGCAGCCAATCACTGAACTCTGCAGTCTCATTCCATAGCCCACGAGGCCAGTGACTGGCTGCAGCGGTAAACAGGACTTTCCCACTGAAGCCAAAATAATATGTCATGGTTGCAGCCCGGCAAAGAGTACAGAATGGAGGCAATGGATTTGCAGAAGTCAAGGAAGGTGAGGTAATTTTTTTTGCATTATTTTAACAAACCCCTTGAGCTATGTACTGTATATAAAAAAAAGAATTTGGAAAACCCCTCTAAGTGGTCCCTGAGATGTCAGTGGTGGAATGGCTGCTTACACAATGTCATTGGAGTAAATTGCTTTGAAATGCTGGATCCAATTAGAGCATAAATCTTTAAATATAATCTAACTAGTCTGTTTGCCAAATGACAGGCCTGGCATGGGCATAACCATGAGGATAGAAGGTATATTAGCTGCATTAGGGCTCCACAGTCAGATAATCCTAAGTATGAATGAACACTGAGAATAATGGAGTGGAGACCAACAAGGGGAATATAAGACGCATAGGATAGAAAGGAGACCAGTGGCCACATCACTGCTGAAGCGAGTCATTGGCTGCAACGGAACATGTAAGCATGCCCATGCTATGCCAGATGTCAACACCACGGGGACAGGACATGGACATGGTGGAAGCAGTGCAGAACAGGTAAGTATGAATCTTCTGTTTAGAGAGGCAGACTGCAGGCATCTGCTAAAAACTGATTATTCCTGGGGAACCTCATAAAGACTTTAGTCACTCAACATTGATGAGAAAAACAGCTGTTAAAAATGGCAAAATGATCCATATTTCACAGACTTTTTTCATAGATACGTTTCTGAAAAGCTGCCATTAAAACCACTCGCTTATATTGTATGGGGGCTGTAAGGCTGTGAAAACAAACAAAATAGTAAGTCATATTTTATGATGGCCATTATTCAAGGTCCTTTTAAAAAAACGGACGTCTATAAACTGTCATTGCTATGAAAACTGCCTTGTGATGGAGGTTTTTCGCTGTTGTGTGGATAATGTATAAGAATATGATAAAAAATATATTGTTAAAAACCATTCAGTGCAAGCTTTTGTGGCTGATTTGCAAAAAGAAAATTGAAGAAGATCCCTCAGTATATCAGTTTTTAAAGAGAATAGCATTACAGATATAGCATCACATAATGGCGACATTCAGCCCAAATACAATTTTTTTAAATGTATTTATGCCATAAAGCTGAGAAATTCATTGATACATCTGCTCAACTCAGCATTGGTGCGATCAACTGGCTTAGCCAAATCATCATCAGATTGGCCACCACAAGGTATTTAAGGTACAATAATCTTGAATCAATCTACTATAGTACTGTGCTAAGTGCTGTGCATCTGTATGTCATAGCATTTACTGGAGATGAGCAAATTTCCCCAAAATTTGATTCGGCTGGCTTGCCAATTTTTTTTTATTTTTTTTATTTGATCCGAATTTATTAGCGGCAAATCTCGTTAAAAAAGACTGTTTCCTGGCTGCAGAGAGCCTTTATAGTGGTGTAGAAAACTGTGCGTTGCAGTAACACACTTAAGGAGTCTGCTGTGGTAGTGAAATAATACTGTGAGTCCGTATGACATGTAGATGACAGGCGTGACTCTTAGAATCACACTGCACACTTCACTTATTTGGGCAGTCATAGGGCCAAAACTGACCAAATTACTCAAGTTTGAACTTAGTCTTACAGGTCAATGTTAGCATCAAGAAGAAGTGCAGTCCTTTTACACCGTTGGTAGCTGATTCCACATAGATATCTACAGAACCTGTTATATTAAAAGCTTATACAAGTAGAGCCCCTCCGACAGAGTGGAGAGGGTGTCAGCAGTAAGTTTGTGTTGATGTCACTGAATATTTTGCCCTTCCTCTGATCCGTCAGAACAATAAGCCACAAAAATTGGTTCCTGTCTGTGGAGCATTCTCCTTAACTCGGTCAGCATTTGGTCAGTAATCCATCAGTTTTTTCTAAAGCCCAAAAAACTGGAATGGATCCAAAACAGACATGACATGTGACTAGAATATTTGCATGTCTTCTGTGTTTTATACCCACTCCTGCTTTTGGCTACCAAATCATAAGCCAATTCTGATGCAAAATAGGGACCATGTCATGCAGGCCTTACAGTTGTTACATAGACAGGATCCGTTGTGGGTTTCATTTTTTCTTCCTTCTGACAGATCAGAATAAGGGTCAAATAACTGAGGATGTCAGCCAGGCCAAAAGGCAAAATAGTGGCCCAGTCATGAAGTGGGAAGGATGGGAACAGCATAAGTCCACAGAGTGGTCTTATGACATAGTTGTGAAGTGGAAGCAGCTTGAGGAGACCACAGAGTGGCCCAATGACAGAGTCTGGAGGTGGAAGCAGCAGCAGCATAAAGAAGCCAAATAGTGGCACAAACACAGAGTGTGGAGGTGGCGGCAGCAGCAGCTAGTGATGGCCTTGCGGCTCGCCCGGCGGTCGGCTGGCGGCGAACTTTGCTCGTTTGCGATTCGCCATAGTCTTTTACATTGTGAAGAACTTTGACCTATGACACATTCATAAGGTGGTACGGGACAGCCAATTGAAAAATTTCAGCACATGGACATACCCCCTACCTTATAAATAGACCCGATCTGGCTGCCATTTTTCATTCTGTCTTTTGTCAGTGTAGGGAAAGGTTGCTGTGTGGATCAGGAACAGACTGTTAGGGACAAAAACACTATCAAATAGGTCCACAAAAGTCCTTTTAAGGAATGGTATAGGTGTACTATTGATAGGTGTGCAGTACAGAGGGGTGTAATACACTTATACTTTCTAACAAAAAAAGCATATTATAGTGGATTTGTATTGTGCAGCAGTGGTGAGCGGTTCTGCAGCTACACAGAGTGACAAACGCAATTAGAAAAAATAATTATAACTGGTGTGATAGACCAGTCGCCCCCCCAAAAAAACTGAGAGAAGCGGGGTGTTATATACCAATATACTTTCTTTATAGTGCATTTGGGTACTGCAGCATTTGTTTGTGTTTTTTCTGCGTTCCCTCTGCTACACACAGTGACAAACAGTATTGGAAAAAATAATTATAACTGGTGTGATATACCAGTCGCCCACCAAAAATACTGATAGAAGTGGGATGTATACAAATAATATACTTTCTATACAGTGCAGTTGGGTACTGCAGCATTTGTTTGCTGTTTTGCTGCGTTCCCTCTGCTACAAACAGTGACAAACGGTATTGGAAAAAAATTATTATTTGCCAATAATTTGCATTTAAAAAAATAATGAATGAAGATTGCAAATTTGAATAATACATCTGGTATGTCACTGCCCATGTTGTGGGACTATTTGTGCACTTCTAGTAATTATTTCTTGGCTGCAAATATGAGCTGAAGGTTTGTCAAGTTTGCCTGTGATTAAAATGAATGGGACCCACCGCGAACTTGCGGTTCGCAAACATTTTATCGCGTTTGCGAACTGTCCTGGCAGATGTTCGTCCATTACTAGCAGCAGCATCAGGAGGAGGCCGTAGGTGTTACGTCTTGCCCTGTGAATGTGCGGAGATCTGTCAGACTGGCTGCACATGTCTGACTCCTCTCTTTGTTTTGGTTTGAGTTAGAGCTGGATCCACCTTCCCTCAATTGTACTGGGTTGATTGTTAGCGGGACAATTTATTTCTCCTTCTGCCAGTGGCCTGTGCGGGTTATAGTTCATTCCTGTGGGCTTTGGATGTGTTGTGGATCGTCTTCTCCCACTCAGCTCAAGATAAGTCCTCTCTGTTTCTTCCCTTGGTGTCATTTATCTAGGCCTCTAGGGAGATGCTTGCTTCCTCCTGTTCGAATAAGCAGGTCACCTCTTACCTTTTCCCTACTGCTCAGGGTTTTCCCAGGGTGTGTAGACTTAGGCACGAGGGCATGTGCATATCCACCATTAGGGTATGCACATGTGCAGAGCAGTATAGGGAAAGCCTTAGGCATCGCTAAGAGGTGACCCTTTTCTCCCTAGCTTTTGGGCCTAGTCAATTGTCCTGTTTGTTTTCCCTGTGTTTGGTAATTTCCCTGCTTACCTACCTACCCTGACATTATAACCCGCCATAAAACTATAATTTCCCTGCTGTTCGCAAAATGGAGGCTTTAGATGCTTTGGTTGATCGCATACAGAGATTATCTCTGGAGGTTGCTGACCTCCGCAGTTCTGTTGCACAGTGTCAGAATGCTCTGGCGTTGTTGGAGGAAATCAGGTCTGCTTTGAGCCTAAAATCGCTCTCCCTGATAGGTTCTCAGGGGGTGGTGATGACTTTATTCGGTTCAGGGAGTCCTGCAGGTTGTATTTTCGTCTGCGGACAATTTCATCAGGTGATGAGAACCAAAGAGTGGGGATCATTATATCTCTGCTCAAAGGGGACGCGCAGACCTGGGTTTTTTCTCTGTTGAATGATTCACCATCCCCCAAGTCGGTGTATGAATTTTTCAGAGCTTTGGGCTTGATTTATGATGACCCAGACCGGGTCTCCATGGCTGAATCTAAGTTGCGCAGTTTGTTACAGGGAGAACATACTGCAGAGTCGTATTATGCAGAATTTAGAAGATGGGCAACTGACTCGGGTGGAATGATCCTGCACTCCAGAGTCAGTTTTGTCAGGGGCTATCTGAGAGGTTTAAAGATGCCCTTGTTTTTCATGAAAATCGTGATTCATCGGAGACGGCCATCATATTGTCAGTGCGGCTTGATAGACGTCTTAGAGAGAGGTATAAGATTCCTCTCAAGCGGGGGGTCCCGTATGAAAGTGGATACATCCCACCTATACCCCAGGGAAATATGACATTTGAATCTGGGGCAGGAGAGGTGCCTATGCAGTTGGGCCAGGTTTCCTTTCACTCAGGTGATAGGAATTTTAGGAAGCTGAATAAGCTATGTTACTACTGTGGTAAAGAAGGTTGCTTGCTTCCTCCTGTTTAAAGAAGCAGATGGCCTCTTCCCTTTTCCATACTGCTCAGGGTTTTTCCAGGGTGTATAGGCTTAGGCACTAGGGCATGTGCTTATCCACAATTATAGTATGCACATGTGCACAGCAGTATAGGGAAAGCCTTAGGGATTGCTAGGAGGTGACTCTTTTCTCCCTAGCTTTTGGGTCTAGTCAATTGTTCTGTTTGTTTTCCCTATGTTTGGTAATTTACAAAATTGAAAATGACAGTGTGGAGGTGAAAGCAGCAGCAGCATGAGGAGGCCACAGAGTGGCACAATAACAGAGAGTAGAGCTGGCAGCAGCATCATCAGGAGGCCACAGAGAGGCACAATGACAGTGTGGAGGTTTCGGCATCAGCATCAGGAGAAGACCACAGGGTGGCACAATGACAGTGTTGAGGTGGCAGCAGAAGCTTCAGGAGGTGACAGAGTGACACAATGACAGAGTGTGGAGGTGGTGGCAGCATAATCAGGAGGCCAAAGAGTTGCACAATGACAAAGTATGGAGGTGGTGGCAGCAGCATCAGGAGGAGGACACAGGGTAGCACAATGACAGTGTGAAGGTGGCAGCAGCAGCATTAGGAGGCCACAGAGTGGCAAGTTGACAGTGGTGAAGTAGCAGCAGCATCAGGAGACCACAGAGTGGCAGATGACATAGTGTGGAGGTGGCAGCAGCATCAGGAGACCACAGAGTGGCAAGGTGACATAGTGTTGAGGTGGCAGCAGCATCAGGAGACTACAGAGTGGCAAGGTGACATAGTGTGGAGGTGGCATCAGCATAAGGAGAACATAGAGTGACCCTGTGACAGAATGGGGAGGCAATTACAGTACCAGCTGAAGATGGCGGGTGAAAGAAGGAGCACTTGGCATCATATGTGTGGTATCAGGCCGGTGTGAGCATCAGAATAGTAGTTAAGAAAGGTAGTCAGAACAAACCGGCCTCTTTTGTCAAAGTGTTGGTGTGCCACCATGGAAGATCTAGTCTGATGCATCAGGCATTGGTGGGTGGAAATCTGGCTGATCCACTCCTGATTGATCTTAACAAAGGTCAGTCTCTCCACATTTTGGGTGGACAGACGAGTTCTTCTTGGCCTGCGCCGCACTAAACACCCGCTCTGTTGCCACACTACTGGCCAAGCACGACAGCTTTTCCAGGGAAAACTCTGACAGTTGCGGACACAAATCCAGTTTGGCTGCCCAGTAGTCCAGCGGATCTTTAATGTGGGGTTGCAGGGTGCTGTCTAAGTATGCCACCACCTGCTGGCTCATTTCTTGCATCAGGTCTTGCCGCTGCTGGTGAGTAGTTTCTTCACTTCACTAGGCGGGTGAAGAAAACTTCTAATCAGCAACTCTAGACTAAGTTGCTGCTGATAACCTGGGACTGCTCATACCCCTCCACACATCTTGCCACAGCAGCCATGGCAAAGGAACGTGAGCGCAGAGGGCCCCCCTTTCAGACCTAGTGGTGCAGATAGGCAGCGGGCAACTGACTACATAGGATGTCTTTATACTAGTTCAGTTTATTCTCCCTCAGCTGGTGTAAAAAAAAGTCCCCCATTTTGGATCGGTATCGATGGTCCATCAAGGTGGAGAGCTAGAAGTCATCCTTCTGCCGATTGGTGACAATTCAACTGTCACTTCGCAAGCAAGTGAGCATGCATTGGGCCATTTGTGCAAGTGACTTGGAGGGACTCCCTGCCTCCATCTCCATTGTATACTGCCACAGTGTGTCTGGGTCCTCTGCTTCGTCTTTCTTATCGTCCTGTAGCTCCTCTGGCTGCTCCTACTCCTCCTTTCCTGTCACCTGCATAGAAAAACCACCCATTTTGCTAAACATTGCTTGTGCTCTAATGACCTCCTCCTCCACTTTAGCCCCACAGGGCTCATATGGCCATGATATCTAGACACCCGCCTAACCAGACAGATTTACCAGCATCTGTTCCAGGACATGAAGCAGTGGAATGACGTTCATCCAGTAGTCTTGGCGACTGACAAATAACGTGACCTCCTCAAAGGGCCTGAGCAAACGGTAAGTGTCAAGCATGAGCTGCCACTGGCTGACATCAAAGTTACATAGGGGAGTACTCCTGTCCGCTTGGCTCATCAAGAAATTGTTGATGGCCTTTCTCTGTTCGTATAGTCGGTCCAACATATGGAGGGTGGAATTCCAATGGGTGGAAACGTTGCATATCATACTATGTTGTGGGATGCCGTTTCACTGCTGAAGCTCAAGGGGGGTGTACTTTGCGGTGTATGAGTGGCCGAAGTGCATGCAAAGTTTCCTGGCCATTTTTAGGATGTCTTGCAGATTGGTGGAATACTTAATTAAACCGCTTAACAACCAAATTGAACACATGTGCCATGCAGGGTGAATGCCTCAGCACTCCATGACACAGCGCCGACACCATGTTTTTCCCGTTGTCGGTCACCATGGTTCCGGTTTTGAGTTGTAGCTGTGAAAGCCAGTATTCGATTTCTTGATGAAGGACATGGAACAGTTCCTCCCCTGTGTGACTCCGTTTGCCCAGGCAAACGATGTGCAGAATAGCGTGACACAGCTGTGCCCTGCACATGTGGAATGCTGGAGGGGCACTGTAAATTGTCCCTGCAGTGGAGGGTGAGGACACGGTGGAAGATGAGGAGGCAGACATTGTCGCAGGACCAATGGTGTGGCAACATGCAGGCGGAAGCAGCGTCAACTGGCCAAGTTGCTTGTGTGGCTGTGCAGGAACCAAATTCACCCAGTGGGCCGTAAAAAACATGTATTGTCCCTGACTGAAGTTACAGCGCCACACGCCAGCGCTGCCGTGCACTTTGGCAGACACCGACAAGCTCAAGGACTGGCCCACCTTCTGTTCTATATACGTGTGCAGGGCTTGGACTGCGTTTTTGGCAAAGAAATGATGGCTTGGGACTCTCCACCTCGGCTCGGCACAAGCCATCAGTACTCTGAAAGGTGCAGAGTCCACCTCTTGGAAAGGTAGGGACTGCAGCACCAGCAATTTGGCCAGGAAAACATTCAGCTTCTGTGTCTTTGGATGAATGCACACATACTGTTGTCTCTTGGCAATCGCTCCTTTGATCGATTGCTGATTAAATGACTGATGAGGAGTAGGAGGAGCAGGAGCATCAGGACCAGCAGATGATGGGAAGGACAGACAGCTACCTTCGGCTGAGGTGGTGGAGCCTTAACTGCCTGAAATTGGGTTTTTGCCACTGGGTGATGCAGTGGTTGCTGCGGCCGGCTGGACCACCACATCAGAGCCACAGTTCTCCCAGGCCACTTCATGGTGATGCTGCATATGTTGACACAGGGCCATGGTGCCAGCTTTGGCACCCTGGCCTGCTACTTCTGCTGCTTCCGTGAACTTCTGCACCACTAGGCAGGTAGGCTCCTGCATATCAGGTGGTCTACCGTGGGCACGTTTGGCTTCAGACCTCCCACTGCTGCCACACTGCTGACTCCCGGCCATGCTAGCGACTTGCTGGCTCTGCCACTGCCTCACGGGCAAGCTGCCACCCTCTTCTCCCGATGATGATGAACCTCCTAATTCACCCGGCTCCCAAGTGCTATCAGTTACATCATCATCGAGTACTGTTTGCACATCACTTATGTCCTCCTCATTGGTCTCTGGGTCGGGAGCCTGACCGCTCGAAACACCAGCATCCAAGCCACTATCCTCATCACTACTGATCGGAGGAAGTGGTGGATGTCTCCTCCACATATTGGCTAGCCAGTAGCTGCTGTCTGTCCTCTAGTAGCTCGTCCTTGCTGTATAGTGGAGCAGAGCCCACAGCATATAATACTTCTCTGGCTGAGGGAACAGAAAATGACAGAGGCAGGTTGAGGACAGGTGGGGGCACAGGGCCTGCTCCTGGGCCATGCCAACTAAAGGTTATGTCTGACGAACCCACCAACTCTTGGCTGGGGGTGTCTGATGTCACTCGGTACGAAGTCGATGACCGAGTCAACCATTCAAGAACCGCTGGGTTGCTGGTCAAGACACAACCGCTAGATGACACTGGGAGCTCAGGCCTCTTGCTGCGACTCCTGCTGCCACGCCCCCTTACTCTGCTGTGATCTGTGCCTGTGCCAGAAACATTTAGGCCTCTGCCACTCCCGTATGCAGGGCCTGGCACTTCTCTGCCTGACATACTGTTATATCAAATAAATAAATAAAAAGGAAATTAAAACACCCCCAAAAAAGTCTGTAATTCTCTCACTTCACCACACATCAGCTAATAAGCCTTTTTTTCCCCACTTATAGGCGCCACAAAGGTCTTTTGAACATATAACTGCACCGCTGAATAGCAAATATATATATTGTTTTGCCACTATTACACGCCGAACAGAGCTTTAGAACATATAACTGCACCTCTGAACGGAAAATATATATTTTTTTGCCACTAATGCACGCCACTCACTTTACCACACAACAGCAAATACTTTTTTTTTCGTGCCACTAATACACGCCAAAAAGAGCTTTAGAACATATAACGGCACCCTTGAATGTCAAATAATATATATTTTTTTGCCACTAATACACGACAAAAAGGGCTTTAGAACATACAGTCAGGTCCATAAATATTGGGACATCGACACAATTCTAAAATGTTTGGTTCTTTTCACCACCACAATGGATTTGAAATGAAACGAACAAGATGTGCTTTAACTGCAGACTGTCAGCTTTAATTTAAGGGTATTTGCATCCAAATCAGGTAAAAGGCTTAGCGATTGCAACAGTTTGCATATGTGCCTCCCACTTGTTAAGGGACCAAAAATAATAGAACAGCTGTTACATGGCCAAGTGTGTGTTATTCCCTCCTTATCCCAATTACAATGAGCAGATAAAAGGTCCAGAGTTCATTTCAAGTGTGCTATTTGCATTTGGAATCTGTTGCTGTCACCTCTCAAGATGAGATACAAAGAGCTGTCACTATCAGTGAAGCAAGCCATCATTAGGCTGAAAAAACAAAACATACCCATCAGAGAGATAGCAAAAACATTTGGCGTAGCCAAAACAACTGTTTGGATCATTCTTAAAAAGAAGGAATGCACCGGTAAGCTCAGCAACACCAAAAGACTCGGAAGACCCTGGAAAACAACTGTGGTGGATGACCGAATAATTATTTCAATGGTGAAGAAAACACCCCTCACAACAGTTGACCAGATCAAAAACACTCTCTAGGAGGTAGGTGTATGTGTGTCAAATTCAACAATCAAGACAAGATTTCACCAGAGTGAATACAGAGGGTTCACCACAAGATGTAAACCATTGGTGAGCCTTAAAAACAGGAAGGCCAGATTAGAGTTCGCCAAACATCATCTACAAAAGCCTTCACAGTTCTGGAACAACATCCTATGGACAGATGAGCCCAAGATCAACTTGTACCAGAGTGATGGGAAGAGAAGAGTATGGAGAAGGAAAGAAACTGCTCATGATCCTAAGCATACCACCTCATCAGTGAAGCATGGTGGTGGTAGTGTCATGGCGTGGGCATGTATGGCTGCCAATCAAACTGGTTCTCTTGTATTTATTGATGATGTGACTGCTGACAAAAGCAGCAGGATGAATTCTGAAGTGTTTCGGGCAATATTATCTAGTCATATTCAGCCAAAGGCTTCAGTACTCATTGGTTCAACGGCAAATAATATATTTTTTTTCGCCACAAATACGCCCAAAAAAAGGTCTTTAGAACACCGCAGAAGTGTATATTCACATTTTTTGCCACTAATACACGGTAAAAAGCGCTGTAATTTTCTCACCACACTACGGCAAATACTTTTTTTTGTGCCACTAATACACCTCAAAAAGGGCTTTAGAACATATAACTGCACTGCTGAACATCAAATTATATTTTTTTTTTTTGCTACTAATACAGGCCAAAAAGGGCTTTAGAACATATAACAGCACCACTGAACAGCAAATATATTTTTTTTGCCACTAATACACACCAAAAAGGGCTGTAATTTTCTTACTTCACCACACAGCAGCTAATAAGCCCTTTTTCCCACTAATACAAACCAAAAATTAATAAGAACATATAACTGCACCTCACAAGGGCAAATAAGACATAGAAATATTTCCTTGCAATAAACCCTGTTAATGGCTGTATCAAACAGCACTTGCACCCTAATAAGAATGGTTTGCTGGAATTACAGAGCTGTATAATGGCAATTTGGATGTGCAGTCAGTGCAGCAAGGTGTAATAGGATTGTTCCTATAACCCAGGCTGTAAACTCCCCTACTGAACCGTGTTCTGCTTCAATACTGTGGAATTATTCCTCCCTATCCTTTCCCTAAACTTCTATACAGCAAAATAAAAGTTTTAAAGTATTTTCTACCACTGTCGATAGCGCCTGTTGACGTCTCTCCTTGCACTAAGTACACTGGAAAATGGCTGAATACAAGATGGCTGAGGCTATGTATAGGGCTGTGAAATCACAGGGCTGGCTGGCTGCTGATTGGCTGCATGCATGGCATTGTGGGTTATCCCTGGGTTATCCCTCCCAGAGTTCCTTGCTCCATGTCCTAACACATGCAGCAGCCATTTAAAAAAAAATATTGATTTGTTACCATGAAGTGTGAGGAAATTCAGAATTATCGCAAGTCAAATTTTTCCTGAAATTCTGATAAAATTCCACTTTGTCAACTTCAACTCGCTGATCTCTATCATTTACCTATGGAATATAGCACGACTTTCTAAAAGTTTTTATAAAGCTGCCAATAAATGCATTTATAGATCTAAAATTTGAGAGAGCAAGAAAAGTGTCAAGTCATAATCAGTTTTTATTTTATAATCAAAGTATATATTGATCCTGAAACCATTTATCAAGGTTCACTTTGCTCATATGGGTTGGTGTAATTTCCCAAGGGATAACATTGGAGAATGAGTCAAGAGGTGAGCAAATAGTTTTTAGACCCCTCACAACATTGCAAGTTTATTGCCTATCCTCATGCTATCATTTTAAGACTGTCAATCAGCAGGGAATGCTGAAACGTGGAGGATACTTCAATAGTCCTCTTGATTTTGTATTGCATTATTGTATAGTAACACAATTTACAGTATATTATGTTTAAAGCTCTCTTTGCTAGATGGCGCTTCCTTATCTTAGCATGTTACCATCTTGCGCTTTAATAAAAAAATGCATTACAGACTGAATCGACAGATTGATTATTAATTTTGGCTTACCAATACTGACCAAAATAGTCATGTGAATGTATTTTTGAAGGGATTTTCTCATATGGAACATTTATATACACCTCTGGGATCTCCTCCTATCACTAGAACAGGGCCTAGAATGGAGAGCAAGCTGTGCATGCGCAACCAGCCTCCATTCACCACAATAGGACTTCAAAAAATAGCCGAGCACTGGCTTATCTACTTTCAGTGGTGAATTGAGGGTTGGCTGTGCTTGCATGGGTTGCTCCCCATTCACTGCTACAGGGTTTCCAAAAATAGCCGAGCATGCTCACTCAACTATTTTTCCCATAACAGTGAATAGAGACCAATGATATAGGAGCAGGTCCTAGAGGTGGGACCCACAGCAATGAGATATTTATGACATAGCCTATCAATACAGTATGCCATAAATGTCCTAGATGGGAAAACCTTTTTGAGGTCCAGCTGCTGCTCTCATCCACATCCACCCTTCCAGGTTGCTATTTTTTGTCTTGCCTTTTAATACCCTCACCATTAAGGATTTGTTCACTCATGCATTTTGAGCATCCGTTAGAGGTTCTGTTGACGTTACCCATAGTTTTGGTGACAAGATTAGACCAACATGTAGCGCTATTCTTGACATCAATACAATGAGAGTTTCAGTGGAACATGCTACAAGCCTGTGTGCTTCATCGGGTGGTGTTTTGATCCATCGTAACCTACGGTATATAAGGCAGCCAAAACAATATGAACATTAAAGCTAAGTTTCTGCAAAATGTACCTATTTGTTCTTTTGGTCAACGAATCATGTTTTTAGCTGCATAGAATAGCATATTATTCAATGCAATAGCAAATTGTAACAGAAAAAATGGATACTCAGAATTTAATGTGAAAAGATCCTGGTAAAAGCTACATTTAGGGCAGTGGTCTTAAAGCCTCATTTTACACCCCTACGTAGTAATCATAACCATTTAGGCCCCAGTCCCATGCAATAGTCATTTCAATTTAGGCCCGAGTATATATAATGCCATCCCAGTAGTGCCCACTTTACATAAACTGTCCCCTAGGTAGGGGCTTTTTCACATATAGCCCCCCCAGTAGCGGGATATATACACACACACACATATATATATATATATATATATATATAAAAGAGGATTCGGCGGCACCAGTAAACTGGCTCAGGTGCAACGTCCAAGGGAATAAGCTTCTCACCCTTAATACATGCATGAAAATGGGAGCTTGAGAAAGGCTCAGTTGTGAGCTGAAACGTTGCTACTGTTCGACATGGGTGAATAAAGAAATCACAATTTTTTCAAGTCTGTCCATTTTCATGAATATATATATATATATATATTGTGGGGTTTCACTCTGGTAGACAGGATTAGCGACGCAGTATAGAGGCAACAACAAGTTCTTTGGATTAAACAGTTCAGTGTTTTATTCACACTTTAGGCAAGTGACAAAACAAGCAGTCCTAATCAAACAAAAAGTCATCTTGCGGTGTTGCTGATAATTCACACCATGCAGCAATTCTGCCTCAAAGAGTCCTTGACCATAGCAGCATAAAGCTGTTTTCACAACAAACAGGTAGCAAGCCTTCATCCAGACACAAGGCTCCCAGATCCCAACACAGAGACCTGGCTTCTGAGCCCAGCTGCGTATTTAAGGACAGCCAGGTTCTGCAAAAACCCGGACCGGCACTTAAAATCCAGTCCAGTATTTGACCTCATCTGGCTGTAAATCAGCCCAGCTTGGAGGAAAATACCTGTTTTCCCAGACAAAACCTCTCACTTTGTCACAATATATATAAACAAAGCAAAATACTAACTCCCGCTTTCTGCCATGCAGGCCTATTCTGGCCTGCTGCCCTGGCTTCTGGCCTGCTGCCCTGGCTGCCTGCGTCATGGCACAGGTGGTCGCAAATGTCATTGTGACCTCATGCACCAGATTTCTGGTGGTCTGTAAACCCTGGTGCAGAACCATCCTGCACCATACCACTGCCTCATACGCCTCAGGCCTAGAGACCTTCAGCCTATGAGGCTGTTCAGCAGGAGCTAATAGTTCCCGTCCCCAAAGTTGAACTCTGGTGTCCCCTGCAGACCGTTAACAGCTAATCCACAGCCTGGTGCTGGTCAGCAGCCCTGTGGATGGGGATCGCTAATTTATGGGAATTAATTAAGCTTGGAGTTTCATATGTTCATCTTAAAAAAAAATTATGCTTGACGTAAGATGCACAAAATTTATTAAGAGGCATGAAATTGACATCTGTGGCAGCTTTCTTTGGTAAATCTATCGGGCCCACTTATTGCCATGTGACAAAAATATGCTTCTAGCCCCAGCCATTTTATTTTAGGTAATCTTGTATAAGACTATACTGATATCCTGATGGCTCTGATACTTGGTAGGATTATTTGCATAAATGTGCTAAATCATTTGCATACATGCTTCTCCCTCAAGAGTAGTTTTGTAGTTTTACTGCTGTCAAGTTTGCTATTCAAGTGTTGTCTTATTGCTATTAAGATGGTAATCTAAGTGTAACAATAATCTCCATGAATTTAATATTATGTGAACCCCCCCCAAGCTAGACCCTCCCTCTTAATGAGGACACTAAAATGCCTCCACCGAGGATTACTGATACTCCTTTACTGTCATTTTGCTGTTACGTGAGTCAGGCTTAACCTGTACATGTTCTTTTGTGCATCCCTGCTGCTCTATTTTCTGTACTACTTGATATCTGGGTAGACTGACCAAATACGTAGCATTTAACATGAGGGGTACTTTTGAGTCTGGTTTTTAAGGAGTTGCATTATCATAATGTATGCCAATGTTATCAAATGTCACATATTGTTTAGTAAATTTGGAGCATCTTTAAATTGTCTGTCCAGTCATACACACATTTTCAGAAATGAATAGTATAGGTGACTGTAGGAAACTTTATTATATATCTTATTAAATAAGTGTGTTATGTTTTCTTCTGGGCTTCTCAGGCTGATTTCCTTCTTTTACCTTAACGTAGCCTCATATCTTTATTACCACTTTGTCTCCAGAATCACAACAGAAGTCTATGGCTGCTGCTAGCTAGTGATTTATTACCTCACTTTGAACAGTGGTATAGCCATATCTTACTAGATGTAGTAGAGTCAAATGTGCTAAGCTTAGCAGAGCTAAGCAACTGCAGTTTGTGTTCATCATCCAACAGTCTGCCGCTTCCTCTCTCCAGAGTCATCAATGTTAGCAAAACAGCCAGATAAAAACAGATGAAAGCTTTTTTCTTTAGCAACATATATTACAAAGTTTATTCTATTCACATGTACTATTCATTTATGGAAATTTGTTTTATAACTGAAGCTATGCTTTAAGTATAACACATCTGTCATGAGACATTACTCCACTTTCTGTGCCACATCTTTACTTGATTAAGAGTGCAACCATTTTTATGGTCGCAGTTGATAAATCAGATTGACAGGCTAAGCATTCCCACTTTCCCACCCAGTTTTTGAAACTGGAATGAGCAGTGTAAAATGCAAAATGAAGCCCTATTTTGTGGCCAGAATTCTGGAGTACAGGGCTCGATAAATATTCCCCTATAACTTGATATTCACCGTAACTGCTTTTAAAAGGGAATCTTTCAGCAGTTTTGAAGGCTAAGCTGTTGACAGCACTAGCTAGGGGCTAGACAGCAGTATAAGCATACCTTTTGTAGTGCTATGCTGGATATTGTAAACTCTGGCAGTCTGTTCCTCTGCTGTAACAGTCTACTAGAGTTTGTGCCAGAGATGTGAACATAGCCTTGACAGTTATTGCACAATACTTGCCGTACACAGATGAGTCCCTCCTAAGCTTTTCCATTTGGTTAAACATATCCTGCAAAAAATTAACCTTTCAAAATAATGATTATGAGATACTGTCACAAGCTGTTTTTCTTTTTGTGGGATCACCCAGTAGTTGTATTGTGTATTGCAGCCTGTCAAGCATTTATTGGGGGTGAAGGGGTTAAAAGTTGACATGCTTAGTTAATTTACTGTAATGGGTCCATAGAACTATAGTCCTATGCATGTCTGCATAGATAATTTTTTTTAAAGGTGGAATTGGATTTGAATATGTATACATATGTGTCCTTCCATATCTTTCCTCTTGGCTCTAGTAATGCAGGATGACTTTCTTTATATAAAAAAAAAAAATCTATCTATCTAAATAAGTATTACATTAACCACCTCCGGACCGCCTAACGCACATGTGCGTTCCGGAGGTGGCAGCGCTGCGCACAGTCACGCATATACGCGTCATCTCGCGAGACGCGAGATGACGCGAGTATGCGCCCGCGCGTGCGCAGTTCGCGCCGGCATTTCATCGAGAGGTATTTCGTCAGCAACCTGCCAGCCAATGATCGTGGCTGGCAGGTTGCTGATTTTTAAAAAATCCAATCAAAGTGCCAGATAGCAGATCATATTTGTAAATATGATCTGTTATATGGCTGCCTGCTCCTCTGCTGGTTCTTTTCGTCGGTTGGATCCAGCAGAGGAGCAGGCTTCACAGTGAGTACACCAAACACTACACTATAGCCCCTGATCACCCCCCTGAACCCCAATTAACCCTTTGATCACCCCTTTGATCACCCCTGTCAATCACAAGTGAAAAGAAAAAAGTGATCAGTGCAAACTGTCACTTTTTTTTTTCACTGTTATTGACCGTTAGGTTTTAGGTATAGTTTAGGTCCCTTGGTTAGGTAGTTAGGGATCAGTTAGCGCCCAGCCCACCGCACCGCAGTCCGTTATTCGCTGATTAGCGTATCGCTAATCAGCATTTGTACTTTTATAGTATCTGGAAGTGATCAAAACTGATCACGGTCAGATCTATAATTGTATTAGTGTCACTTTAGTTCGCCCTCCACCCAAAACGCAGTGTTTGCCCGATCAGGCCTGATCGGTCGCCCACACGTGCGTTCGCCCACACCCGCCCCACCGCAGTGACAAAAAAAAAATTTTTTTTTGATCACTGCACATTCACTTTACACGCACTGCGGCGATAAAAAAATCAGTTTTGATATTTTTTATCAACCGCAGCGGCCTCCGGTACTTCGCTAGCCTCCCCTTTGTAAGACAGGCTTGCTTTTTTTTTCTTGGGTAGTCTCAGGGAATACCCCTAAATTTAGTTGCCCACATGTCTAACAGGGGGTATTCCTCTGAAGAGGCCTACAGGCTTCTGACCCAGTCGGATGAGGAGTGGGAGCCCTCATCTGATGAATCCAGCGGGTCAGAATACGAACCTGTAGAAAGCAGTGGCTCTCTGACCCAAAGTTCGGACGAGGAGGCTGAGGTCCCTGATACCACCAGGCGTACCCGGCCCCGTGTCGCTAGACCGCAGGTTGCGCAGGATCCGCTTCAAGAGCAGCAGAGTGGGGCTGGTGCTGTCGGAT
Organism: Bufo gargarizans; assembly: GCF_014858855.1. Taxonomy (NCBI): domain Eukaryota; kingdom Metazoa; phylum Chordata; class Amphibia; order Anura; family Bufonidae; genus Bufo; species Bufo gargarizans. The sequence goes on along the minus strand of NC_058082.1, from coordinate 614,905,814 downwards.
TACGTGGTGAGGCATACACCAGCAGCCCAGCCCTCCCTGGACCTAGTACCAGCACTGCCGTACAACCTGGTGAAGTAGCGAGCACCAGAAGGGCAGTTGAAGCTGGTACGGTGGCACGTGCAGTAGTGACCCCGTCGCAGCCACCGCAAAGACGTGCCCGTAGAGCCCCTAGAATCCCAGAGGTGCTGGCAAACCCTGATTGGCAGTCCCCAACTTCAGCCGCACCTGTAGTTTTCCCTTTCACTGCCCAGTCTGGAGTTCGGGTTGAGACGGCTCAGATCGGTTCGGCCCTGGGATTTTTTGAGCTGTTCTTGACTGCGGAGCTTTTAGACATAGTTGTGGCCGAAACAAACAGGTATGCCACACAATTTATCACCGCTAACCCGGGAAGCTTTTATGCCCAGCCTTTCCGGTGGAAACCAGTCCAAGTTTCCGAACTTAAAACTTTTCTGGGCCTCCTCCTCAACATGGGCCTGACAAAAAAACATGAATTGCGGTCATATTGGTCCACGAACCCGATTCATCACATGCCCATGTTCTCTGCTGCCATGTCCAGGGCACGTTTTGAGGCCATCCTGCGGTTCCTGCACTTTAGTGACAACACCGCCTCCCGTCCCAGGGGCCACCCTGCTTTTGACCGGCTCCACAAAATTCGGCCCCTCATAGACCATTTCAACCAGAAATTTGCAGATATTTATACCCCAGAGCAAAACATCTGCATAGACGAGTCCCTGATACATTTTACCGGGCGCCTTGGCTTCAAACAATACATCCCAAGCAAGCGCGCCCGGTATGGGGTCAAATTGTATAAGCTCTGTGAAAGGGCCACAGGCTATACCCACAAATTTCGGGTCTATGAGGGAAAAGATCAGACCCTGGAGCCGGTTGGTTGCCCTGACTACCTGGGGAGCAGTGGGAAGACAGTTTGGGACTTGGTGTCACCCTTATTCGGCAAGGGGTACCATCTTTATGTGGACAATTTTTACACAAGTGTGGCCCTCTTTAGGCATTTGTTTCTAGAACGGATTGGCGCCTGTGGTACCGCGCGAACTAGTCGCGCGGGCTTCCCCCAACGGCTCGTTAGCACCCGTCTTGCAAGGGGGCAGAGGGCCGCACTGTGTAACGAAGAACTGCTCGCGGTGAAATGGAGAGACAAGCGTGACGTTTACATGCTCTCCTCCATTCACGCAGACACGACAATACTAATTGAGCGAGCAACCCGTGTCATTGAAAAGCCCCTCTCAGTCCACGACTATAACCTCCACATGGGAGGGGTCGACTTCAATGACCAGATGTTGTCTCCGTATTTAGTTTCCCGACGCACCAGACGCTGGTATAAGAAGGTGTCTGTATATTTAATTCAATTGGCGCTGTATAATAGTTTTGTTCTCTACAGTAAGGCTGGGAGAACTGGATCCTTCCTCAAATTTCAGGAAGAGATCATCGAGAACCTCCTGTATCCAGGAGGTTCCGTGGCCCCAACCACCAGTGTAGTTAGCCGTCTACACGAGCGACATTTCCCCAATGTCGTTCCTGGTACCTCAACCCAACCGTCACCCCGAAAAAGATGTCGTGTCTGTAGCAGGAGTGGAATAAGGCGTGACACCCGCTATTTCTGTCCTGACTGTCCGGACCACCCTGCCCTATGCTTTGGAGAGTGTTTCCGGAAGTACCACTCACAGGTACACTATTAGCATAGGGATCATCTCACCAGGACAGGCACACAGGGCTATTAGGGCCCATTCACTCACTGCTGCTGCAAACGTCTCCTTTCACATGGGACAAAGTGCATAACGCACTTCGCCACATCTTTGGGCGATTTGCGCTTTGCACATTGACCCATGGGGAAGGAGAGGTTTGTTCTATAAAGGTAAAAACACAAAAAAAAAACAAAAAAAAAAAACAGGTAAGCAAACAGGTTAATGTTTAGTTCCAAAAGTTAAAGTTACACGTTCTGTTCCAAAGTTAATAAAATTATTGCGTTGTGGCCTGGTTTTTTCTTTTTTTTTTTTTTTTTTTTTTTGTCTTTTTACCTTCCAGGTGGACCAACCGATCGACCAGCTGCAGCACCGATGTGCATTCTGACAGAAGCATTGCGCTGCTGTCAGATTACACGCAAGTCGGTGTATGCGGCGCTGCAAGACGGGATTTTCTCCTCTGCAGTGACAGATACGTTTGCCAAGGCATACGAGCTGAGGAGGAGGCGGCGTTCCTATGCTTTGGCAAGCACTTTGTGTATATATATATATAAAAAAAAAAAAATCCCGGCAATGATTTATTCATCCACATCGATTGATGCGAATGGAGAAATCTGGTTTGCCAGGGCATACGAGCTAAGTGGGTATGGATGTAGGGCGGAGCTCCTATGTCCTGGCAGACGCCTTTCCCCTCCATTTTTTTTTTTTGGCAGAGATTTTTTCATCCACATTGATCGATGCGAATGAAGAAATCTGTGCCGTTCATTTTTTTCTTTCAGCCCAGAGGCTGAACGGAAAAAAAAATCTCATTACCTGTATGCTCAATATAAGGAGAATAGCAGAAACTCCTAATGCTGGCCATACATGTAATGATTGCGGAGACCCTCAAATGCCAGGGCAGTACAAACACCCCACAACTGACCCCATTTTGGAAAGAAGACACCCCAAGGTATTTGCTGAGGGGCATATTGAGTCCATGAAAGATTGAAATTTTTGTCCTAAGTTAGCGGAAAGTGAGACTTTGTGAGAAAAAACAAAAAAAAAATCAATTTCCGCTAACTTATGCGAAAAAAAAAAAAATTCTATGAACTTGCCAGGCCCCTCATTGGATACCTTGGGGTGTCTTCTTTCCAAAGTGGGGTCACATGTGGGGTATTTATACTGCCCTGGCTTTTTAGGGGCCCTAAAGCATGAGAAGAAGTCTGGGATCCAAATGTCTAAAAATGCCCTCCTAAAAGGAATTTGGGCCCCTTTGCGCATCTAGGCTGCAAAAAAGTGTGACACATCTGGTATCGCCGTACTCAGAAGAAGTTGGGGAATGTGTTTTGGGGTGTCATTTTACATATACCCATGCTGGGTGAGAAAAATATCTTGGTCAAATGCCAACTTTGTATAAAAAAATGGGAAAAGTTGTCGTTTGCCAAGATATTTCTCTCACCCAGCATGGGTATATGTAAAATGACACCCCAAAACACATTCCCCAACTTCTCCTGAGTACGGCGATACCAGATGTGTGACACTTTTTTGATGCCAAGGTGGGCAAAGGGGCGCATATTCCAAAGTGCACCTTTCGTATTTCACCGGTCATTTTTTACAGATTTTGATTGCAAAGTACTTCTCACACATTTGGGCCCCTAAATTGCCAGGGCAGTATAACTACGCCACAAGTGACCCCATTTTGGAAAGAAGACACCCCAAGGTATTCCGTGAGGGGCATGGCGAGTTCCTAGAATTTTTTATTTTTTGTCGCAAGTTAGTGGAATATGAGACTTTGTAAGGAAAAAAGAGAAAAAAAAAAAAAACATCATTTTCCGCTAACTTGTGACAAAAAATAAAAAATTCTAGGAACTCGCCGTGCCCTTCACGGAATACCTTGGGGTGTCTTCTTTCCAAAATGGGGTCACTTGTGGCGTAGTTATACTGCCCTGGCAATTTAGGGGCCCAAATGTGTGAGAAGTACCTTGCAATCAAAATGTGTAAAAAATGCCCTGCAAAATCCAAAAGGTGCACTTTGGAATATGTGCCCCTTTGCCCACCTTGGCAGCAAAAAAGTGTGACACATCTGGTATCGCCGTACTCAGGAGAAGTTGGGGAATGTGTTTTGGGGTGTCATTTTACATATACCCATGCTGGGTGAGAAAAATATCTTGGTCAAATGCCAACTTTGTATAAAAAAATGGGAAAAGTTGTCGTTTGCCAAGATATTTCTCTCACCCAGCATGGGTATATGTAAAATGACACCCCAAAACACATTCCCCAACTTCTCCTGAGTACGGCGATACCAGATGTGTGACACTTTTTTGATGCCAAGGTGGGCAAAGGGGCGCATATTCCAAAGTGCACCTTTCGTATTTCACCGGTCATTTTTTACAGATTTTGATTGCAAAGTTCTTCTCACACATTTGGGCCCCTAAATTGCCAGGGCAGTATAACTACGCCACAAGTGACCCCATTTTGGAAAGAAGACACCCCAAGGTATTCCGTGAGGGGCATGGCGAGTTCCTAGAATTTTTTATTTTTTGTCGCAAGTTAGTGGAATATGAGACTTTGTAAGGAAAAAAGAGAAAGAAAAAAAAATCATCATTTTCCGCTAACTTGTGACAAAAAATAAAAAATTCTAGGAACTCGCCGTGCCCTTCACGGAATACCTTGGGGTGTCTTCTTTCCAAAATGGGGTCACTTGTGGCGTAGTTATACTGCCCTGGCAATTTAGGGGCCCAAATGTGTGAGAAGTACCTTGCAATCAAAATGTGTAAAAAATGCCCTGCAAAATACGAAAGGTGCACTTTGGAATATGTGCCCCTTTGCCCACCTTGGCAGCAAAAAAGTGTCACACATCTGGTATCGCCGTACTCAGGAGAAGTTGGGGAATGTGTTTTGGGGTGTCATTTTACATATACCCATGCTGGGTGAGAAAAATATCTTGGTCAAATGCCAACTTTGTATAAAAAAATGGGAAAAGTTGTCGTTTGCCAAGATATTTCTCTCACCCAGCATGGGTATATGTAAAATGACACCCCAAAACACATTCCCCAACTTCTCCTGAGTACGGCGATACCAGATGTGTGACACTTTTTTGATGCCAAGGTGGGCAAAGGGGCGCATATTCCAAAGTGCACCTTTCGTATTTCACCGGTCATTTTTTACAGATTTTGATTGCAAAGTACTTCTCACACATTTGGGCCCCTAAATTGCCAGGGCAGTATAACTACGCCACAAGTGACCCCATTTTGGAAAGAAGACACCCCAAGGTATTCTGTGAGGGGCATGGCGAGTTCCTAGAATTTTTTATTTTTTGTCGCAAGTTAGTGGAATATGAGACTTTGTAAGAAAAAAAAAAAAAAAAAAAATAATCATCATTTTCCGCTAACTTGTGACAAAAAATAAAAAGTTCTATGAACTCACTATGCCCATCAGCGAATACCTTAGGGTGTCTACTTTCCGAAATGGGGTCATTTGTGGGGTTTTTCTACTGTTTGGGCATTGTAGAACCTCAGGAAACATGACAGGTGCTCAGAAAATCAGAGCCGTTTCAAAAAGCGGAAATTCACATTTTTGTACCATAGTTTGTAAATGCTATAACTTTTACCCAAACCATTTTTTTTTTGCCCAAACATTTTTTTTTTATCAAAGACATGTAGAACTATAAATTTAGCGAAAAATTTATATATGGATGTCGTTTTTTTTGCAAAATTTCACAGCTGAAAGTGAAAAATGTCATTTTTTTGCAAAAAAATCGTTATATTTTGATTAATAACAAAAAAAGTAAAAATGTCAGCAGCAATAAAATACCACCAAATGAAAGCTCCATTAGTGAGAAGAAAAGGAGGTAAAATTCATTTGGGTGGTAAGTTGCATGACCGAGCGATAAACGGTGAAAGGAGTGTAGTGCCGAAGTGTAAAAAGTGGCCTGGTCATGAAGGGGGTTTCACCTAGCGGGGCTGAAGTGGTTAATGTCAGCAAAAACTGCCTTTATTGGTGGAGCCAGTCAACCACCTACATTGGGATGTCCCGACACCTTACCCTTCCTCCGATGGAAAATGTTGGGAGAAAGAAGGATTGGTCTGTTTGAGGTGTATGGCAGTGGACTACTCCGCTTTGCCCAAGATCACAGAGCATGCATGTGTGTGGGGGAAGGGGGGATAGGTGTAGAGTGTTTAAATTACTGAATCTAAAGTGTGCGGCTAGCTATACTCACTGCTCTCAATCTATTATGTCTGCTCCAGTGTGAAAACAGAATATTTGTAGATTTACAGCCACAGTCACTATGGTTATTGGTGTCATAAAATAAATGAGTTTATAAAACAAATAATCATATATTCATTCCATGCGTTCTTATTCTTTTTCCCCAAAATACTCTTCCTTTTGATAGATGCATTGCACAGACCCAATTTCTGTCTAAGATACAGAAAGCTTAGTGATAGTCTCCTTTATGGGGCTATATTAGAGCCACTAGACTAAGGTTTCACATCATTTGAGATGATCCAGTTCAATATCTGGAAAGTTCATTTTAAAGCAGTATATTTGCAATTTTTCATTAGTAGTGCGATAATGGCTTTATCTGAATGTGAATGATAAAGGTGTCCTTTTAGAGCTGTTATTATTCCATACCAATATTTCATGAGCACCTATTGAGATCTGCAGAAATCAGAGAGAAGGGTTATGTCTGAGCGGAGAGAAGTGACAGCAAGCCATTGTTAACTTTAAATGCAGCTTTAGAGAACTAAAAATAAAACTGATTAAGGCAAGAGACTTCAATTGACATGAACATGACAAAAACTTTAATTGCATTAAACTCTGGATTTTTTTAGATACATGGCAATCATGGTTGATGAAAGAGAAATATGACTTTTTTTTTTTTTAAGGATGATGGAAAAATTTTCTTAGTGAAGTTAAATATCCCCCCCAAAAAACAAACATTCTATATTTAGCTTTATACTTAGACCTATGAGATTGTTCTGGATTACTCCCAATTATCTTGTTACTAAATTATAAAAGATGGGGATATATAATAGAAGAACATTTTTTGGTCAAGTAACAGGGCTAGCGTAAAAAGTATAATGCATATTAAAATAGTCTGCAGATTTATTATTGATCTGATATTTTGAAGGTATGAAAATGAGCTCTTAGCAAGTTCTGCTTCTGATGCTACCAGATGTAAGGTAACCCTTTAAATAGGCCTTGAGACATGACTCAGATTACAAATAAGCCAGCACCTAACAAATTCAGGTCTCAAGGCCTATATTAAGCCTTTACGACTCCTCACGGTGTTTAAGGCACTCTCCATAAGGAGATACAGTACCCCTGAAATTGGTTTTCAATTCACTTAGCAAACAACCATAGAAAAAATAAAAAATATTCCAGACTTAAATATTAAAGTCAGATGCCACGATCAGTGATGAATGCGGCATCTGAATTTGTCACTAAGCAATTTTTTTTGTAAAATTCAGTGAAGCAGCCGAATTGAATTTTCCATAACTTTTCTCAACACTATTGATAACCCTGCGCTGGCTTATCATGCGCCTAAATTAGATGTCAGCCTCTACGTAACTTAGGCGCATCCACTGCCGACCTAATTCTACGCCAGCTTCCTTCGTGGTGTAGATTTAGATAATTTTCTATGCCTAAAACAGCCCCCCATGGCCTCTTTTTTTAGAACTGGCGTAGATGACATGGATGGGGAAGAAGTCGCAGATTCGGTCAAAAGGGGATCTGGGACAGATATGTATGCCAAAACAGGAATATAACCATTCATAAATGACCATCTAATGCTGTAATTTATCAAACTGGTGTAAAGTAGAATTGGCTTAGTTTCCCATAGCAACCAATCAGATTCCACCTTTAAGTTTCCAGAGGAGCTGTCATAAATGAAAGGTGTAATCTGATTGGTTGATATGGGCAACTAAGCCAGTTCTACTTTACACCAGTTTGATAAATGACCCCATACATTCTTTGGATATGTTTTGATCAAACTGTAGAAGCCCATTTGCCACTTCACAGTGACCTCTTTCAAGGGGGTCCCTACGCTGGTGAAATGGCAATATGATCCTGGGGTCCCAATGCTCATTAATGCACTTGGAGAGCCAAGAATAGTCAATTTGCTCCAATTTCACAGGCAAGCTGCTAATGCTACATATTGCTGAGAAAGTAAATGCTGGCTATGATAGAAATTATAGTAAATGTCAGAACACAATACTTTACAACTTTGTGTATATGGGGCTGCTTAGCCATAGAGCGGTCAGAGAGCCCATCATGACCCCTGTCTCTTGCTAAAAGTGTCTACAGTGGGCACAGAGCACCAACAATGGACCAAAGAACAATAGAAGTTCTTGTCTGTTGAATGATTTTTCCTTTTACATCCTGTATATGATTAGGTATGTGCATTGCTTACCTGGGGAAAAGATGGCACATTGATGCACTAGGGATAAAAAGCAAGTTGGCTGAGGCAGAAGGATTCTTGGGACAATGTTCTGCTGATAAAAATTGGTTCTGGGGCATTAGTAAATGTTATTGTGACACGTACCACCTACATACCTTAATATGTTACAGACAAATTACACCCCTTCACTGATGAGGTATACTTTAATGGCAGTGGCCTTTCAGCAAGATAATATGTCCTGCCACAATGTAAAATTCTTCAGGTGTTCTTTGAGGAACATGACAAAGAGTTCCAAGCCATCTGGCCTGCAAATGGCCCAGTTTTCAATCCGATCGAGCATCTGTGGAAGGTGCTGGAAAACCAATTCCAGTCCATGGAGGTTCCACATAACTTACAGGACTTAAAATTTCTGCTATTGTCTTGGTTGTAGATGCCATAGGACAGCTTCAAAGGTCTTTTGGAATTAATGTCTCAATGAGTTTGAGCTGTTTTCTCTGTATGAGTGGGACCTTCACAAAACTAAGCAAGTGGTGTGAATGTTATGGCTGATCTATGTATATTCTGTATGGTGTGATGTACCGACCATGGGGTTGTATAAAAAGAAAGCTGCAATTTATACTCTCAGCTGCTATGATATTTTATTTCGAGGACAGTTATGATCCATAAAGAAAGGTGTGATTTTATTACAAGTAGTAGATATTGCCAGAATTCTAAATACATTGAAGATGAAAAGTTCAGTTCCTTTTCCAAGTGCAGTAAAGAAAATTTCCAGTAATTATCTGCATCATACTAGCAATTAGGTCTGTTCAGACAGAAACTGTGCTTGAACTGTGTGCTGCATGCCAATGCAAGGGAAAGGGCGAATATGTAAATGATATTTGATTTATTGAAATTTCTGCTTCACATTTGGACTGAATCCAAATCCACTGTTGAAACAATAGTTAAGATTTCTTTTGAGAAGAGTAAAAATTTAATTTCATTTGGGAGGTCTGTGCCTCTTGGTTGGAAGCTAACTTGTGTTTGGCTAGTAAAAACTACATTTATTTTTTGCAAACAATACAGCAATAAAAGAATGCTGAAATCTGTAATTATAGAGCAGTTTTCATATTACATAATATAGATGCTATGGAATAATTCACTGTAATAATAAAAAAATAAAAAAACTTAAATCATATGTTTAAAAATACACAATTTAATTTCCACCAAGTCATTTTTAGTATTTGTCATTTCTCAACACAAGACTCTCTGCAATGTTATATTATTCTCCTCTGTGTTGATTACCTTACAGAACTGAAAGGGATATTCCAACAATTAAAATCTATCCTAAAATTCTGTCTTACAAAAGTATCTGTTCTCTGGGTGCTCCATTGCTGGAACCCCACAAATGAATAAAATGTGATTCTCAAGCCCAAGTGCAGTGAGGAGGACCTTGGATGAGGTGGCCGTTGACCATGCTCACTGCCCCTCCATTTTACCTCTATGGGACTGATAGTCAAGGTGATAAAAACACAGACTCGTGATTGACTTGTTTTAGTTCCAAACTAAACCATACAGAATTTAGAAAATTATTTTTTATAGGGGGACATCACAGAGCTTCTCAAAACAGGTGTTTAAACCTGCCAAGATCTATCAGTTTACGACAAAAAACATGTATGAACAGTTCCCTCAATGTCTGTCTAATCTCAGTCTTAGGCACTTGCTGTTCGTGGTGTCTTTCATTTTCCAAAGGAGGTCTGAAAAATGAGAGGTTCAATTGGATTGGTTGCTTTGGGCAACTATGCCAACTATCCTTTACAACTGTTTTGGTCTTACAAGGACCTTCTAATTTCTGTATCTGTGGCAGAGACATCCTGTCACATCAGTGGACATGCTGAGAATTATGTCTCTGCTCTGCCTATGAAATATGTGTACACCACCTTTAATTGGCTGTGAGGCTGACTCAGGGTTGCAAACCGTCCAGAAATTTCTGGACAGTCCGTAAAAAAAAGGCTACTTTTTTCCTGTGTCTGTGAAAAAAAAAATTGACATTACACTGGTAATAAGTTCTTATCAGTATATTAAGTTTTAGACATGTTCTACTTATAATCTTTATAATTCATCATGGGTTTCCAATTTGTCCTTAAAATATAACATCTGTCCATGATTTGGGGATAAGTTGCCCAGAAAAAGGAAAATTATGGTTGGAAACCCTGGTCTGACTGCAAAGCATTATGGGCTAGGGCCCCTCTTGGGGTCATGTGATCCTCCAACTTCATTAACTCTGCCCTGCTGTGCTCAATACTGTGATATGTAAAATGATAGACACTATTTTGCTTGATTCATATTTGGAAGCCAAATTTTGGGGAAATTCTAAACTAATTTGATTTGTTTAGAATCATTTTACTTATTTTTATTTATTAATAAAATGCCATTTCTTTTAAATGCATTTCCAGTAAAAGAGAGAAATAAAAAAGGAAAACTGTGAGGAGCATTTACCATGCCTTTTACACCAGAATTCTGTTGTGGAAAGGTCACAAATATCGTCGCACACTGTATTTGCAGCAAAATCTGTGACGTTTTGGCCCTTACGCTACTTTGAAAAAAGGGGGTGTATAGGTCTATCTTTATATACGCCAATAGTCCTTTTATCTGTCTGTCTGCCTGTCTGATTGTCTATATCTGTCTATCTCATATCTATCTATCTATCTATCTATCTATCGCTACTAGCCTGCTACTATGGCAAGTATTACTGGTAGGAATCTCTCTCTCTTTCTCTCTCTGTATATATATATATATATATATATATATTGTGGGGATTCGCTTTGGTAGGCAGGGTAAGCGGACGCAGTACAGAGGCAAAAAACAAGGTTGTAAATCAAAGTTCAGTGTTTATTCACACATAGCAAGAAAACAAGCCAAAAGAAAGTGTTCAGTTTTGGTGCCTGTTCACACCACACAAAGTTCACAGTGCAAAAGACGTCACCTGGTCAGCAGATGATTTTCACCCAGAGTCCGCAGCAGTCTTTAGTGGCCTGTTTCCCCAGCCTATGGCTCACACAAACAGATGCCTCAGTGTCTCAAACCACAGACTCCTCAGCTCCTCTGTCATGGAGGATAATCCACACCTGAACATGCTGGCTGGGTTTTTTATATTCCAGCCAAAACCCGGCCTGGAACCGTGGGGAACAGCCACCCACCCTGCTCTTTGGCTGCTCCCAATAAGAACCGGCCCGGATTGGCTTTACAGCCATTCTAACAGTTGAAGTGTCAGATTGCACTATAGACCTGACACTTCAGGAAAAAACCCGGTTCTTACCTCACCGAGGCCAGGAACCTCGGTGACACGTATCTTCCGTCAATGACGGCTCCTTGTTCCTTCTTACAATATATATATATATATATATATATATATCCAACATAACCTCTGGTTTAATCTGAAATTCCCTTAGTACATTCCTTAGTGAATATACTCTATGCTGATTCATATTCATTAAACAGGAGTTCTCTTTGAGTAAGCCATCTGCATTGATTTTCAAAAATAAAAATTAACCCAGTTACCAATTAAAATTCAGCAATTTGTTCTTTGCTGGATTGTTTTGATTTCTGAAATCTAAATTTCCAAAATCACAACTGGTGTCAGGTTTGTCCAACAGGATAAAAAGGCTGTCTCATAATTGGCTTTCTACCATAGTTGCCATAAGCCAGACTTGGATGTATAAGATGGTTAATGCAGCATGCAAAAGTTTTAACATAATCCCTAATAGTTCACTCCCGCTGTTTTCGATCATTCACCTGCCAATTTATCTTAGTCAGTTGCTCCATGCAAAAAGATTTCGCTATCAGATTTTGGCAAGAGTTAAATAACATGAGGGACAATCAGCAGGAGCCGGTACATCTAATAAGACAAAAGTGTATGGTCATGTTTAATACCATTTTTATTGTGACAAGTTTCTCATTAATCAAGGATGAATTGTTGCCTGCCTGGGTCTAGGTGTCTATTCAGTTTAAATAAGAAGCTATCATTATGTTATCTTAATTTTCAAAATTGTTGAAACTTTGCATCTTTAGTCATTTTCAGATAACTTATTGGTATTAGGTTTAAATTCCTTATGGTACAAGCATGGTATGACAACCCCATATAACATCCTAGTTGTATGATTACTGTAATGTGGTTCTAGGAAGTCCATGAAGCCTACTATACCACCATTTCATACAGTAGTCCAATTACATATTGTTATGGGTCGTGGATATGGATACTATGTCACTTTGGCCTATTCCTGAGTGCATTATCCCTGTGGTCCCCTAGTTTTCACTTTAAACCTCTATACAGAGATATGGCATTGGCGGAAGGAGAGCTACCAGGCCACTACCTCTTGAAATAGTTCTGGTGTGATTAGTTATAGTCCCATGGGGACCAGAGACACTGGTGCATGACACCAGGGGGATCAGATAATCCACATAGTCAGGAAACAAGCAGAGCTCAAGGTTGGCATAGTTTGTGTAACTCCCTAAAACACTCCAAAGTTCAGGGCAGGCAGCTCAGGATCCAGGGATCAAGTAGATAGGCAGCAGTCTCAATAATGCACACAGAAACCGGCATTGCATCCAGGCTGCAGCCTGCCTCATGGAACACAGGGGTCTGATTGCTGGCAGAAGCTGAGTAAGTGATGAGGTGCCCCTATCCGCACTGAATAGCAAGCTGACAGTGTACCTGGAGAGCAACCATAAAAGTATGTATCCAAAAGAATTGTACCATATGCAGTGCCGAACTGGCCTACCAGAGTACAAGAGGGTCCTCAGATGGGTTCACGTTCTGATACCATAGTGGGCCCCAAAGGTCCACAGGAAAAGAAAAACATTTGGAGCTGCCAGCAAAAGAGGCAATATGGGCAATCACAATACATTTGAAAGTGACTTATATTAACTTTCTCTACATTCTAAATATCACTTGCTGAAGTGAGACAACCCCTTTAAGGAAGAAAACATCTGTTAAAGAAATTCACTTTCTATATCTACACGCGTAAACTATAGTGATGAGCGGCAGGGCCAATATTGGAATTTGTGATATTTCGTGAATATTTGGGCAAATATTCGCCATATATTCGCCAATTCGAGAATTCGTTATCTCCAATCATTATTTTCTTGAATACGGAAATCGGCAATTGAAAAATTTGCAATAAAAATTAGCATTGCGAAAATTTGCATTACAAAAATTTGCAATCAACACTACTCCTAAAGTCAAAGATATTGCAGCCTTCTCATTGGCCCGCAAGCTAGAAGCAGGGAGGGATCATGTGTACTGATTAAAAAAAATCTAAAAATTCTGAATATATATCACTATATTCTAAATATTCGAAATTCTGAATAGATATCACTATATTCTAAATATTCAAAATTACGAATATATATATCACTATATTCTAAATATTTGTGAATTCTCGAAGTGCCGATATTCGCGATAAAAATTAGCAATTCGAATATTCGTGATCAACACTAGTAAACTATAAAATTTAGGGAATTAAGATGATCCACTTGGAAACTGAGCTTGCACACGCCGTAAATTTACCATTTCTACAGTCCACCCATGACTGACAGATTATAAATAAATTCTCATTGTGAGACTCTGGATTCAATAAAAGTAAGAACAGATTATTGAGGACGAGGAAAGGACACATATAGAAAATCAATAGAGTAAAATAAAGAATGGGTTAACTTGGTCAATTAAGACTAAGAGAAACAGCCAAAATTAATATTGTTAGACTCATTAAGGACTATTAAGCATGACACACGACACAGTAATATTTACAATACAAAATTGCATAATGGTTCAACTAATTTATCCTTCTTAAGTACCAAGCAGGCTAAAGTTAATTAAAACAGTTATGACTTTATACAAGTACATCCCATCCACTCCTCACTGTCACATCAGCCAGCAAGTTTAGCTTAAATGTATTCAAAGAGAGACCTTGTCCTTGGCAATACAAAATGGCCTGCGAAAATAATTAAACATAGGTCATTATTTGATCATAGAGGTAGTTGCTGAGCATTTAATGCAGTGTGTAAATGGTAAATATATGGAGAGGAGGAAGCTAAGGTTTGACCATTTATTTCAAGGGACACTAAATAGAAAATTCCCAAACAAATAAAAAATATCACTAAAGCCCCATCCCCGATCTCCTCCTTTCTGTTGTTGCTATTTTGTCTCATATTTCATTTAAAACTTAGAAAAATATAATGAAATATTCTGTGCATTTCCCCTTCTCCTTCCTCTTCACTATCCTGTTCTGATTGTGAGATAACTGTCTGCAGCAGGAGCCTCCCTGTCTGTCCTATCTACAATAGTATACAAAGATTGCTAAACCCTATACCTTGTTTAAGCTCCATCAATTTATTCCCCAAAATAAGCCATTGTTAAAAAGGACTATTTGCCAAGCTTCATAAAGGGCATCTGTTGCCACATACCACTATGTCAAATGACCGGCAGCTGCCATCTTGATTGTAAGCAGAGTCCCATGATGTCTCTGTCATCTCTATTTGTTTTGTCAAAAAAGGCTTTTTATAATATACAAATTACCCCCGAGGTGCAACAAGGGTGATGCCATTGCACCTGGTTGCATCCACAGACTTCCCTCTCTGTCTTTTATATCATGCTCACATCACTGAGATGGACAGGCCAGGCACTTCCTAAAGTCTCACAGGATTGTAGTCTGTACATGCACAATAAAGAGACGGAGATTGTCTATCTGCACGGTGGTCTCCATCCTTTTACTGTGCATTTACATAATGTGATCCTGGGAGACTTTAGGAACCTCCTGTCCTGTCTATTACAGCAGTGGAGGTGCAGCATCACTTCTGAGAGTGCTCTGCATGTTCCACTTTCATCGACTACTCGGCTTTCCCAGCATGCGGAGTACGGATCTCATATACTTTCTATGGATGCATACTCTGCGAGCTAAAGCTGAGCAGAGGCCGTGAAAGCTGAAGGTGCAGAGCACTCTCAGAAGTGGTTTCATAAAAGATTTAGGTCCCCTTTAATGACTCTGAATTCTCACTATATAGATACACATATGCCAGCAATACCCTCAACAGGCTATAATGCACATCACAACCCCTGGGTCGTCACTTATAGACACATAACGCAAACCAGGGCCGTCTTTAATATTGATTGACTTGGGCCCCCTGGATCCCGCCTTCCCACAACCTAGCATGCAATCACGACCTCCACCACAACACACACACACACAAAAAAAAATCCACACACCTGGTAGAGTACAGTGATATAAATACTTCCAGTTCTGAAGACTCCAGCGGCTCAGAATCAGTGCTCTGAGCAGCTGGGCTCAGGCTGGAAGTGGGCACCGCTCTGCAGGAAGGAGACCGGGGCTCGGTTCACCCTAGCGTTACAGTGCACCCCAGAGTATGCAGTATAGCACCCTATAGTATACAGAAAAACACAGTATGCAGTGTAGCACCCTATAGTATACAGCACCCCACACTATGCAGTATAACACCCCACACTATGCAGTATACAATACCTCACAGTATACAGTAGAGCAGTATAGCACCCACAATATACAGCACCTCACAGTATACAGCACCCCAAACTATACACTATACAGCACCCCACACTATACAGCACCCCACACTATACAGTACAGCAGTATAGCACTCCACAATATACAGCACCCACAGTATACAGCACCTCACGGTATACAGCACCCCAAACTATACAGAATACCGCACCTCATTGTATACAGTACCCCACAGTATACAGCACCCCAAAATATGCAGCCCCCCACAGTATAAAGCACCCAATATACAGTATACAGCACCCCCATAGTATACAGTAGAGCAGTAGAGCACCCACTATACAGTAGCCTACAGTATATTAGCATTACACCTGTCACCTTTTCCTGATGGAATCTTCTCAAAAAAAGCTCCACAATTATGGGAAACTTCTCCTGCAGCAACACTCCTGGTAGACAGGACCTGTGATGACCTCATAGCCATGTGACCAGTAATATTGCTAGGTTACTGGTCACATGGTGATGATGTCATCTAAGGTCCTAGAAAATCACAGCTCTCACAGTACGCTGCCTGGAGTGCCAGCAGGCAAGCATGGCATGGCAGCACCCCTGCTTAGCTGATAGCCTGATACTCAGGGCAGTGGCCAGCAGGGCTCAAGAGGCAGCTGCCTTGGGCCCCCCAGGAGCAACTGGGCCCTGGGCAGCTACCCTTTTTGCCCCTTGTTAAAGACGGCCCTGACGCAAACAACTCCCAACAGAGTATCCCGAAAGCAGGTTTCTTTAAAAGCTTGTCATCTGCCACCACATATCTCAAAATATGTTGAGCAAGAGAAAAGGTATGAAAAGACACATTTATAACCTTCAAGTAAAAAATATGAAATTAAATATCTAACCTTTTCATCTTTTTATGTTATATGCTTTCTTATGGATTTATAAAGTACTGTATCAAGAGCACTCTATAGATAAAAAGCTTAGTCGTGAGTAAATGCATTTTGAATCAAGTTTTGACTATTTAACAGTTTTTCTATCTAAACATAACAATAATCAGTATGTAGTGAATTTCATACAAAATAATATTACATTATTGATAAACTGGAATACATGGAGAGATTTTACTTTCTCATTACATATCACTTAACCATACACATAAGTACCCTAAGTCCACCATTACAACCATTATTTGCTGTCCAAATGCATGCAAAATGAAAATCAAAAAGATTTTTTAATTGAGCTTAATTCAAAGAAGCACTCCCACAAAAAATTATATTCTCTAACCTGTTAGACATGTCCATGATGTAAACTGTAGTGAAGGTAATATTCTTACCAGTGATTGTATTTCTGAGTTATCCCCTCCCTTATTCTCCTCAGCTGTGTCATGTGACCAGCACTCCAGTTTCTCTACGCATTCCTGTGGGAGCCTCAATGTCAGTCTCATAGGACTGAATAGAGAAGTAACTGACTTTCTGTTCTAAGTGAGTTGGAGAGGTTGAGTGTTGGTCACATGACTCAGCTGAGGATCAGAAGGGAGGATCTAGCTAGTCTTTAATGAATTGAGCTTTGAGTCGTAGATCCAAAGTCGATATGTTCAAAAACTTCATTTTTAATGCTGTTTTCGTACAGCATTAAAATGCATTGGCTCTGTGTAGGCCAACGTTGCGTGAGAGAGATTTCAAAAGAAAGAGAGTATTCATTGAGGTGGTATAATACGGACATCAACCCCAGATGAACAGGGCTGTGTCTACAATTTGAAACCTAGTCATTGGGTGAATATAATGCTATAATCACCCCTATTATAAGCTGGTTTACTATGTGACAAATGAAGCGAATAATGGATGATTAATGCAAACATGACTTACTGCTAAGGTTATTTTGCTCTATATATGCTGATGTCTGCTAGATCACATCTTCATTACATGTCAGGTCAGTCTTTTCTATCTGATATCTGTATGATTACTGTACGACATCCATCTGCCTAATTCCTGTTGCTGTCAGACTTGATCATCATACTTTGCCTTTTCCTCTATGACGTCCATATGCTCTGCTGGAGGATGGAAATAACACAGCAATGAACTTGGAACTATAGTTAGATGTACAATCCATTGTCTAGTTTATCACATATTTTAGGTTTACTTTTAACCACTTCCTGCAAATGAATACTATATTTGTACATTATCAACGGTAGGTAATTTGACCATAATTACCATATATGAACTGCAGCTTTGTATTGGAGATCACTAGTTAGTGGCTAGCCATGTGTCTATACTCACTTCTGTTCCCTACATACAGCTACTGAGGTGTTCTTGCTTACCTTTCCTCAAGGCTAAGTAGATCCTCACATGTGTATCACAAGATGACCAGCTTTCAAAACAATATGATTTTGTGATATTGTGTCATGAGAAGTCTACCATATACACATATTTCTGTTTGTATGTAGCCACCCACTGGTTGTGCTATAAATTGTAGTCCATTAAGGGTTTTGTAAAAATGTTGCAATATTGATTTTTTATGATTTCTTGAAATCATTCAAGCTAAGGTAATGGTGAGAACATTTGTACATGTGGAAACACATCAGTATGTCATGCACACCTGCTCACATTTGATCCATATTCTAGACCAGGGTTAGGCAACCTCTGGCACTCCAGCTGTTGTGAAACTACAACCCCCAGCATGCATACCTACTCTCCCCTTTTCTGAACGCCTATAAAAGGAACATGCTGGTAATTGTAGTTTCATAGCGACTGGAGTGCCAAAGTTTGCTGATCCATGTTCTAGATCTTGGTACAGTGGTGGCTAATGGACACTGCTGCTTTGATAACCTGCATCTGTCCCAGTAGTATTGATCTGCCTTCTGCTCTCCTCTATTTCTGACCCTCCATGCAGTCTGCGACCTGCTTGCCAACTCAGCCTCTCTCAGTCAGCCTGAATGGGGCACATGCTCCCTCTGTCTATTAAAGGGCCGGTATGCATTCATCCTAGTGTTTACCAGCCAATGGGGTACTTATGGCACCTTCTCCTATGGGAGTATGCCTGAGTAATAGGTTTTTAGCCAAATAGCATTGTGCTATTTGTGATGTTTTTGTTTGTCTGCTTGTATACCAACTTTTGCCTGTTTTCTGGATATTGACTCTCCGCTCCATGTCAGACCCGTGCCTATACACTGTATTGCCCTATTCTACCTTCCCTGAGTTTGAACTGTTTACTGTATAGCTCGTACTCTGCCTGATCTTACATTGGCCTGTCTCTGACTACAGTTTTTTTTTTGATCCGTTGGTACTCTATAGTGGTGTTTCTCTTGATCCCTGTGGGTCAGCTGGCAATCATGCAGAGACTACTCAAGGGTGTGGATACCTGGTGGTTCCCTTGCATTGAAATACAAACCCTTGTACATGGGTTAAAGAGTGAAAAACAGGCATCTACCAGGATAATGCCCTTCAGAGTAGCCCCAAGTCAAATCTGTTGGTTGACAGTGGTTCCACACTCACTGCGTTACATTGCTTATCATGAAACCATCATATGCATAAGATAAATCTTAATCATCTGGTTGTGGTAGACTACCTAAAAGTCAAGAAGGAGGCTTATAATATATAAGAGAAGAAGAGATTAGTAGCAATGTGTCTGCCATCACAGCTTTTAGTTCCAGTTCTCAAATGGTAAGAAAGCACATAGGCAGAAAATTACAATTTATTTATATTTTTTATTTTTTTCATTTAAGGGAGAAATGTGCTACAATCCTCTTGTAGACAGGCATGCAATTATTGAAAGTACTGAGCAATTATGTTACTCAATGCTTTCCAGCTACAAACATCATTCTCCAACCTGTTAACAGCTAATTTCATAATGGAGACCAAACGGACTATTAAAAATGAAAACGTATTTCCCATAATTGTAAAGATTTATAAACTCTCTAAGATGAGCATGGCACTAAAAATTAAAAATTTTCCTCACATTTTCTGGCAGCAATCAATTTTACCATTAGCACAACTGCATTCACCTCTAAACATATGTTTAAAGACTACAACAATCATCTCCAGCCTGTGGCTCTCCATATGTTCCAAAACTAAAACCCTCAGCATACCCTGATTATCTGCAGCTGTTGGGGAATGCTAGGAGTTCATTAAAACCATTCAGCAGGACCATGTGGTGAGCGCGGTGACATCACTGCAGGTCCTTTTGCAGGTCCTGAAGAAAAGAAGATACCAGCTGCGCGATCAAGTGGCTGAGGTGAGTTTTTTGGGGGTTTTTAACCCCTCAATAGACATTTTATTTAGCATTCTGTTTTAAGAATGCTATTATTTTCTGTTCTAACCATGTTATAAACGGAAAATATTAAAGTGAAGTTTGGGTCCCCATTGACTTAAATAGGGTCCGGGTTTGGGGTTAAGGTCGGGTCAAGTTCGGGTGCCAAACCGGAACTTTGACCTGAAGTTCGCCCGAACCTGGCGAACCCAAACTTCCATGGGTTCGCTCAACCCTAACACTGACCAGTCTTCATGTCTTAGCTGCTGAAAAGCTCCCCCACACGATGATACTGCCACCATCATGCTTCACTGTAGGTATGGTATTGGGCAGGTGATGAGCAGTTCCTGGTTTTCTCCACACATGAGTCTTATGCTGAAAATGTCAATCTTGGTTTCATCACACCCAGTCAGAAATCTAGACATCTTATGGTTTGTATTAAAAGTTTTAGGCTACATTCATATCTCTGTTTAACTGACTACCAGAATTGCTGTATCTGGCATGGCTGGATGCAGCCTCATACATGCCGTGAACTGCCAGATCCACATTGACTATAATGGGATCTGGTGGGTTACCAGCATAAATACCAGCTTTCTACCTGACAAATACTCCTGGACACAGCAGTATTTGTCCCACTAATAGCTAGAATTTATGCTAGAAAGCCACCAGATACTCGCCAGATACCATTATAGACAATGGGGATCCAGCAGTCCAGCTATGCTGGATACAGTAATTTCAGTTGTTTGTTCCTCTTCCTAAACAGACTACTGGAGTCCCTAAATGGAGATGTGGGCATAGCCTTACCAGGTCATATTTCATAAACTCTCTCTTTAAAAATTGTAATATGTTAAGATGGGTGCATGAATAAGAATCTATTCTATAGTATTGGCATTGTAAGTGTCAGTTTTCTTTTAGTGTCTCCAGTCTTGACATTACTTGCCTACCATATGGCATACCATAAAATGCCGACAGCGCAGAGGCAATGCGCCTTTTATTCTGTTTTATCAACAAAAAAGCATTTCACAAAGAGAACTAATAGCCGTGTATTGGCAGTGTTTTCCAAGAGAAATCTGGCAAATGATCTATACGCTAATTATAACACGTCCCTTAGACTCAGTCTGATTGCCTTTCCCTCTAAAACACATCACAAACAGCTTCAATTTGCTATATACGTTAATGAAAAATTGCATCTCAGGTGAAAGAAGTAATGTCCACGTAAGTTCACTATGAAGAGGTGGGACATGGGAAACATATCGAAATATATTATTTCACTCTTGGGGCATATTTATTAATATTCCTGTAAAAATCAGGTCACAAGGTAGAAGTCAAAAAGCTTTAAAACTGTGAGATAATTGCGAGATTCACATTTTAATGTACTGGATTAATTGCAGGTAGTTTGGTTCTAATGAAAGACTTTTTTGAAAATACTTTTTTCTTGTAGAAGCATTCACTGTAAATAATCTCATTATAGGATAATTCATTGCTATTACCATCAGTGATTAGTTGTAATCTATGTAGGTAGCAGACATTCAGTTTTTAACTGCTTTGTAGCGCCACCACTGGGAAAGAATAGTATTACATTGTGTCTATGACAAATTAAAGTCTTTTTAGTTTAGCGTTGTAGGCTTGCTTGTAGGGATGAGCGAACTCGAACTGTATAGTTCGGGTTCGTACCGAATTTTGGGGTGTCCGTGACACGGACCCGAACCCGGACATTTTCGTAAAAGTCCGGGTTCGGGTTCGGTGTTCGTCGCTTTCTTCGCGCTTTTGTGACGCTTTCTTGGCGCTTTTTGAAAGGCTGCAAAGCAGCCAATCAACAAGCGTCATACTACTTGCCCCAAGAGGCCATCACAGCCATGCCTACTATTGGCATGGCTGTGATTGGCCAGAGCACCATGTGACCCAGCCTCTATTTAAGCTGGAGTCACATAGCGCCGCCCGTCACTCTGCTCTGATTAGCGTAGGGAGAGGTTGCGGCTGCGACAGTAGGGCGAGATTAGGCAGATTAACTCCTCCAAAGGACTTGATTAACTGATCGATCTGCAGCTGTGGACCATTGAGCTGCTGATCCTCAATTGCTCACTGTTTTTAGGCTGCACAGACCGTTTGTCAGTCTCATTTTTCTGGGGTGATCGGCGGCCATTTTGTGTCTTGTGGTGCGCCAGCACAAGCTGCGACCAAGTGCATTTAACCCTCAATGGTGTGGTTGTTTTTTGGCTAAAGCCTACATCAGGGTGAAGCTGTCACACCAAGTGCATTTAACCAGCAATAGTCTGTTCATTTTTTGGCCATATACAAAATCAGGGGCAAGCTGCGCCTGTCACCAAGTGCATTTAACCCTCAATGGTGTGGTTGTTTTTTGGCTAAAGCCTACATCAGGGTGAAGCTGTCACACCAAGTGCATTTAACCAGCAATAGTCTGTTCATTTTTTGGCCATATACAAAATCAGGGGCAAGCTGCGCCTGTCACCAAGTGCATTTAACCCTCAATGGTGTGGTTGTTTTTTGGCTAAAGCCTACATCAGGGTGAAGCTGTCACACCAAGTGCATTTAACCAGCAATAGTCTGTTCATTTTTTGGCCATATACAAAATCAGGGGCAAGCTGCGCCTGTCACCAAGTGCATTTAACCCTCAATGGTGTGGTTGTTTTTTGGCTAAAGCCTACATCAGGGTGAAGCTGTCACACCAAGTGCATTTAACCAGCAATAGTCTGTTCATTTTTTGGCCATATACAAAATCAGGGGCAAGCTGCGCCTGTCACCAAGTGCATTTAACCCTCAATGGTGTGGTTGTTTTTTGGCTAAAGCCTACATCAGGGTGAAGCTGTCACACCAAGTGCATTTAACCAGCAATAGTCTGTTCATTTTTTGGCCATATCCCAGTCTAATTCTGTCACTAAATCCATACCGGTCACCCAGCGCCTAAATACTAGGCCTCAAATTTATATCCAGCTAAATCTGTCCCTAGTGCTGTAGCTGGGCGAGTTATTTAGTGTCCGTTCAAGCACATTTCTTGTTCTGGGTTGAAATACAATTCCCAATTTAGCAATTTCATAATTTAGTGGTTCCTGCTATATCAGAGCTATTTGAAATCTATCCCAAAAAGGGTATATAATATTGAAGGTGCACATAGGGTCATTCAGAATAACTTCACACACACCCGCTACTGTGTATTTCCAAGTCTAATTCTGTCACTAAACCCATACCTGTCACCCAGCGCCTAAATACTAGGCCTCAAATTTAAATCCCTCTAAATCTCTCGTTACCGTTGTCCTGTTGTAGCTGGGAAAGTTATTTAGTGCCCGTCAAAGCACATTTTTTGTTCTGGGTTGAAGTACAATTCCCAATTTAGCAATTTCATAATTTAGTGGTTCCTGCTATATCAGAGCTATTTGAAATCTATCCCAAAAAGGGTATATAATA
Organism: Bufo gargarizans; assembly: GCF_014858855.1. Lineage (NCBI taxonomy): Eukaryota > Metazoa > Chordata > Amphibia > Anura > Bufonidae > Bufo > Bufo gargarizans. The sequence continues at coordinate 614,882,574 of NC_058082.1, read as the reverse complement.
TTGAAGGTGCACATAGGGTCATTCAGAATAACTTCACACACACCCGCTACTGTGTATTTCCAAGTCTAATTCTGTCACTAAACCCATACCTGTCACCCAGCGCCTAAATACTAGGCCTCAAATTTAAATCCCTCTAAATCTCTCGTTACCGTTGTCCTGTTGTAGCTGGGAAAGTTATTTAGTGCCCGTCAAAGCACATTTTTTGTTCTGGGTTGAAGTACAATTCCCAATTTAGCAATTTCATAATTTAGTGGTTCCTGCTATATCAGAGCTATTTGAAATCTATCCCAAAAAGGGTATATAATATTGAAGGTGCACATAGGGTCATTCAGAATAACTTCACACACACCCGCTACTGTGTATTTCCAAGTCTAATTCTGTCACTAAACCCATACCTGTCACCCAGCGCCTAAATACTAGGCCTCAAATTTAAATCCCTCTAAATCTCTCGTTACCGTTGTCCTGTTGTAGCTGGGAAAGTTATTTAGTGCCCGTCAAAGCACATTTTTTGTTCTGGGTTGAAGTACAATTCCCAATTTAGCAATTTCATAATTTAGTGGTTTCTGCTATATCAGAGCTATTTGAAATCTATCCCTAAAAGGGTATATAATATTGAAGGTGCACATAGGGTCATTCAGAATAACTTCACACACACCCGCTACTGTGTATTTCCAAGTCTAATTCTGTCACTAAACCCATACCTGTCACCCAGCGCCTAAATACTAGGCCTCAAATTTAAATCCCTCTAAATCTCTCGTTACCGTTGTCCTGTTGTAGCTGGGAAAGTTATTTAGTGCCCGTCAAAGCACATTTTTTGTTCTGGGTTGAAGTACAATTCCCAATTTAGCAATTTCATAATTTAGTGGTTTCTGCTATATCAGAGCTATTTGAAATCTATCCCTAAAAGGGTATATAATATTGAAGGTGCACATAGGGTCATTCAGAATAACTTCACACACACCCGCTACTGTGTATTTCCAAGTCTAATTCTGTCACTAAACCCATACCTGTCACCCAGCGCCTAAATACTAGGCCTCAAATTTAAATCCCTCTAAATCTCTCGTTACCGTTGTCCTGTTGTAGCTGGGAAAGTTATTTAGTGCCCGTCAAAGCACATTTTTTGTTCTGGGTTGAAGTACAATTCCCAATTTAGCAATTTCATAATTTAGTGGTTTCTGCTATATCAGAGCTATTTGAAATCTATCCCTAAAAGGGTATATAATATTGAAGGTGCACATAGGGTCATTCAGAATAACTTCACACACACCCGCTACTGTGTATTTCCAAGTCTAATTCTGTCACTAAACCCATACCTGTCACCCAGCGCCTAAATACTAGGCCTCAAATTTATATCCCTCTAAATCTCTCGTTACCGTTGTCCTGTTGTAGCTGGGAAAGTTATTTAGTGCCCGTCAAAGCACATTTTTTGTTCTGGGTTGAAGTACAATTCCCAATTTAGCAATTTCATAATTTAGTGGTTCCTGCTATATCAGAGCTATTTGAAATCTATCCCAAAAAGGGTATATAATATTGAAGGTGCACATAGGGTCATTCAGAATAACTTCACACACACCCGCTACTGTGTATTTCCAAGTCTAATTCTGTCACTAAATCCATACCGGTGACCCAGCGCCTAAATACTAGGCCTCAAATTTAATTCCCTCTAAATCTCTCGTTACCCACCGCTGTACTGTTGTTGCTGGGCAAGATATTTAGTGTCCGTCAAAGCACATTTTTTGTTCTGGGTTGAAGTACAATTCCCAATTTAGCAATTTCATAATTTAGTGGTTTCTGCTATATCAGAGCTATTTGAAATCTATCCCTAAAAGGGTATATAATATTGAAGGTGCACATAGGGTCATTCAGAATAACTTCACACACACCCGCTACTGTGTATTTCCAAGTCTAATTCTGTCACTAAACCCATACCTGTCACCCAGCGCCTAAATACTAGGCCTCAAATTTAAATCCCTCTAAATCTCTCGTTACCGTTGTCCTGTTGTAGCTGGGAAAGTTATTTAGTGCCCGTCAAAGCACATTTTTTGTTCTGGGTTGAAGTACAATTCCCAATTTAGCAATTTCATAATTTAGTGGTTTCTGCTATATCAGAGCTATTTGAAATCTATCCCTAAAAGGGTATATAATATTGAAGGTGCACATAGGGTCATTCAGAATAACTTCACACACACCCGCTACTGTGTATTTCCAAGTCTAATTCTGTCACTAAACCATACCTGTCACCCAGCGCCTAAATACTAGGCCTCAAATTTAAATCCCTCTAAATCTCTCGTTACCGTTGTCCTGTTGTAGCTGGGAAAGTTATTTAGTGCCCGTCAAAGCACATTTTTTGTTCTGGGTTGAAGTACAATTCCCAATTTAGCAATTTCATAATTTAGTGGTTTCTGCTATATCAGAGCTATTTGAAATCTATCCCTAAAAGGGTATATAATATTGAAGGTGCACATAGGGTCATTCAGAATAACTTCACACACACCCGCTACTGTGTATTTCCAAGTCTAATTCTGTCACTAAACCCATACCTGTCACCCAGCGCCTAAATACTAGGCCTCAAATTTAATTCCCTCTAAATCTCTCGTTACCCACCGCTGTACTGTTGTTGCTGGGCAAGATATTTAGTGTCCGTCAAAGCACATTTTTTGTTCTGGGTTGAAGTACAATTCCCAATTTAGCAATTTCATAATTTAGTGGTTTCTGCTATATCAGAGCTATTTGAAATCTATCCCTAAAAGGGTATATAATATTGAAGGTGCACATAGGGTCATTCAGAATAACTTCACACACACCCGCTACTGTGTATTTCCAAGTCTAATTCTGTCACTAAACCCATACCTGTCACCCAGCGCCTAAATACTAGGCCTCAAATTTAAATCCCTCTAAATCTCTCGTTACCGTTGTCCTGTTGTAGCTGGGAAAGTTATTTAGTGCCCGTCAAAGCACATTTTTTGTTCTGGGTTGAAGTACAATTCCCAATTTAGCAATTTCATAATTTAGTGGTTTCTGCTATATCAGAGCTATTTGAAATCTATCCCTAAAAGGGTATATAATATTGAAGGTGCACATAGGGTCATTCAGAATAACTTCACACACACCCGCTACTGTGTATTTCCAAGTCTAATTCTGTCACTAAACCCATACCTGTCACCCAGCGCCTAAATACTAGGCCTCAAATTTAAATCCCTCTAAATCTCTCGTTACCGTTGTCCTGTTGTAGCTGGGAAAGTTATTTAGTGCCCGTCAAAGCACATTTTTTGTTCTGGGTTGAAGTACAATTCCCAATTTAGCAATTTCATAATTTAGTGGTTTCTGCTATATCAGAGCTATTTGAAATCTATCCCTAAAAGGGTATATAATATTGAAGGTGCACATAGGGTCATTCAGAATAACTTCACACACACCCGCTACTGTGTATTTCCAAGTCTAATTCTGTCACTAAACCCATACCTGTCACCCAGCGCCTAAATACTAGGCCTCAAATTTAATTCCCTCTAAATCTCTCGTTACCCACCGCTGTACTGTTGTTGCTGGGCAAGATATTTAGTGTCCGTCAAAGCACATTTTTTGTTCTGGGTTGAAGTACAATTCCCAATTTAGCAATTTCATAATTTAGTGGTTTCTGCTATATCAGAGCTATTTGAAATCTATCCCTAAAAGGGTATATAATATTGAAGGTGCACATAGGGTCATTCAGAATAACTTCACACACACCCGCTACTGTGTATTTCCAAGTCTAATTCTGTCACTAAACCCATACCTGTCACCCAGCGCCTAAATACTAGGCCTCAAATTTAAATCCCTCTAAATCTCTCGTTACCGTTGTCCTGTTGTAGCTGGGAAAGTTATTTAGTGCCCGTCAAAGCACATTTTTTGTTCTGGGTTGAAGTACAATTCCCAATTTAGCAATTTCATAATTTAGTGGTTTCTGCTATATCAGAGCTATTTGAAATCTATCCCTAAAAGGGTATATAATATTGAAGGTGCACATAGGGTCATTCAGAATAACTTCACACACACCCGCTACTGTGTATTTCCAAGTCTAATTCTGTCACTAAACCCATACCTGTCACCCAGCGCCTAAATACTAGGCCTCAAATTTAAATCCCTCTAAATCTCTCGTTACCGTTGTCCTGTTGTAGCTGGGAAAGTTATTTAGTGCCCGTCAAAGCACATTTTTTGTTCTGGGTTGAAGTACAATTCCCAATTTAGCAATTTCATAATTTAGTGGTTTCTGCTATATCAGAGCTATTTGAAATCTATCCCTAAAAGGGTATATAATATTGAAGGTGCACATAGGGTCATTCAGAATAACTTCACACACACCCGCTACTGTGTATTTCCAAGTCTAATTCTGTCACTAAACCCATACCTGTCACCCAGCGCCTAAATACTAGGCCTCAAATTTAAATCCCTCTAAATCTCTCGTTACCGTTGTCCTGTTGTAGCTGGGAAAGTTATTTAGTGCCCGTCAAAGCACATTTTTTGTTCTGGGTTGAAGTACAATTCCCAATTTAGCAATTTCATAATTTAGTGGTTTCTGCTATATCAGAGCTATTTGAAATCTATCCCTAAAAGGGTATATAATATTGAAGGTGCACATAGGGTCATTCAGAATAACTTCACACACACCCGCTACTGTGTATTTCCAAGTCTAATTCTGTCACTAAACCCATACCTGTCACCCAGCGCCTAAATACTAGGCCTCAAATTTAAATCCCTCTAAATCTCTCGTTACCGTTGTCCTGTTGTAGCTGGGAAAGTTATTTAGTGCCCGTCAAAGCACATTTTTTGTTCTGGGTTGAAGTACAATTCCCAATTTAGCAATTTCATAATTTAGTGGTTTCTGCTATATCAGAGCTATTTGAAATCTATCCCTAAAAGGGTATATAATATTGAAGGTGCACATAGGGTCATTCAGAATAACTTCACACACACCCGCTACTGTGTATTTCCAAGTCTAATTCTGTCACTAAACCCATACCTGTCACCCAGCGCCTAAATACTAGGCCTCAAATTTAAATCCCTCTAAATCTCTCGTTACCGTTGTCCTGTTGTAGCTGGGAAAGTTATTTAGTGCCCGTCAAAGCACATTTTTTGTTCTGGGTTGAAGTACAATTCCCAATTTAGCAATTTCATAATTTAGTGGTTTCTGCTATATCAGAGCTATTTGAAATCTATCCCTAAAAGGGTATATAATATTGAAGGTGCACATAGGGTCATTCAGAATAACTTCACACACACCCGCTACTGTGTATTTCCAAGTCTAATTCTGTCACTAAACCCATACCTGTCACCCAGCGCCTAAATACTAGGCCTCAAATTTAAATCCCTCTAAATCTCTCGTTACCGTTGTCCTGTTGTAGCTGGGAAAGTTATTTAGTGCCCGTCAAAGCACATTTTTTGTTCTGGGTTGAAGTACAATTCCCAATTTAGCAATTTCATAATTTAGTGGTTTCTGCTATATCAGAGCTATTTGAAATCTATCCCAAAAAGGGTATATAATATTCAAGGTGCACATTGGGTCATTCAGAATAACTTCACACACACGCTTCTGTGCATTTCCAAGTCTAATTCTGTCACTAAATCCATACCGGTCACCCAGCGCCTAAATACTAGGCCTCAAATTTATATCCCGCTGAATTTGAATACAATACATTGGGCCAAATAATATATTTGTTGTTGTGGTGAACCATAACAATGAGAAAAACATCTAGTAAGGGACGCGGACGTGGACATGGTCGTGGTGGTGTTAGTGGACCCTCTGGTGCTGGGAGAGGACGTGGCCGTTCTGCCACATCCACACGTCCTAGTGTACCAACTACCTCAGGTCCCAGTAGCCGCCAGAATTTACAGCGATATATGGTGGGGCCCAATGCCGTTCTAAGGATGGTAAGGCCTGAGCAGGTACAGGCATTAGTCAATTGGGTGGCCGACAGTGGATCCAGCACGTTCACATTATCTCCCACCCAGTCTTCTGCAGAAAGCGCACAGATGGCGCCTGAAAACCAACCCCATCAGTCTGTCACATCACCCCCATGCATACCAGGGAAACTGTCTCAGCCTCAAGTTATGCAGCAGTCTCTTATGCTGTTTGAAGACTCCGCTGGCAGGGTTTCCCAAGGGCATCCACCTAGCCCTTCCCCAGCGGTGAAAGACATAGAATGCACTGACGCACAACCACTTATGTTTCCTGATGATGAGGACATGGGAATACCACCTCAGCATGTCTCTGATGATGACGAAACACAGGTGCCAACTGCTGCGTCTTTCTGCAGTGTGCAGACTGAACAGGAGGTCAGGGATCAAGACTGGGTGGAAGACGATGCAGGGGACGATGAGGTCCTAGACCCCACATGGAATGAAGGTCGTGCCACTGACTTTCACAGTTCGGAGGAAGAGGCAGTGGTGAGACCGAGCCAACAGCGTAGCAAAAGAGGGAGCAGTGGGCAAAAGCAGAACACCCGCCGCCAAGAGACTCCGCCTGCTACTGACCGCCGCCATCTGGGACCGAGCACCCCAAAGGCAGCTTCAAGGAGTTCCCTGGCATGGCACTTCTTCAAACAATGTGCTGACGACAAGACCCGAGTGGTTTGCACGCTGTGCCATCAGAGCCTGAAGCGAGGCATTAACGTTCTGAACCTGAGCACAACCTGCATGACCAGGCACCTGCATGCAAAGCATGAACTGCAGTGGAGGAAACACCTTAAAACCAAGGAAGTCACTCAGGCTCCCCCTGCTACCTCTTCTGCTGCTGCCGCCTCGGCCTATTCTGCTGCTGCCGCCTCGGCCTCTTCCTCCGCCTCCGGAGGAACGTTGGCACCTGCCGCCCAGCAAACAGGGGATGTACCACCAACACCACCACCACCACCTCCGTCACCAAGCGTCTCAACCATGTCACACGCCAGCGTTCAGCTCTCCATCTCACAAACATTTGATAGAAAGCGTAAATTCCCACCTAGCCACCCTCGATCCCTGGCCCTGAATGCCAGCATTTCTAAACTACTGGCCTATGAAATGCTGTCATTTAGGCTGGTGGACACAGACAGCTTCAAACAGCTCATGTCGCTTGCTGTCCCACAGTATGTTGTTCCCAGCCGCCACTACTTCTCCAAGAGAGCCGTGCCTTCCCTGCACAACCAAGTATCCGATAAAATCAAGTGTGCACTGCGCAACGCCATCTGTAGCAAGGTCCACCTAACCACAGATACGTGGACCAGTAAGCACGGCCAGGGACGCTATATCTCCCTAACTGCACACTGGGTAAATGTAGTGGCAGCTGGGCCCCAGGCGGAGAGCTGTTTGGCGCACGTCCTGCCGCCGCCAAGGATCGCAGGGCAACATTCTTTGCCTCCTGTTGCCACCTCCTCCTTCTCGGCTTCCTCCTCCTCTTCTTCCACCTGCTCATCCAGTCAGCCACACACCTTCACCACCAACTTCAGCACAGCCCGGGGTAAACGTCAGCAGGCCATTCTGAAACTCATATGTTTGGGGGACAGGCCCCACACCGCACAGGAGTTGTGGCGGGGTATTGAACAACAGACCGACGAGTGGTTGCTGCCGGTGAGCCTCAAGCCCGGCCTGGTGGTGTGTGATAATGGGCGAAATCTCGTTGCAGCTCTGGGACTAGCCGGTTTGACGCACATCCCTTGCTTGGCGCATGTGCTGAATTTGGTGGTGCAGAAGTTCATTCACAACTACCCCGACATGTCAGAGCTGCTGCATAAAGTGCGGGCCGTCTGTTCGCGCTTCCGGCGTTCACATCCTGCCGCTGCTCGCCTGTCTGCGCTACAGCGTAACTTCGGCCTTCCCGCTCACCGCCTCATATGCGACGTGCCCACCAGGTGGAACTCCACCTTGCACATGCTGGACAGACTGTGCGAGCAGCAGCAGGCCATAGTGGAGTTTCAGCTGCAGCACGCACGGGTCAGTCGCACTACAGAACAGCACCACTTCACCACCAATGACTGGGCCTCCATGCGAGACCTGTGTGCCCTGTTGCGCTGTTTCGAGTACTCCACCAACATGGCCAGTGGCGATGACACCGTTATCAGCGTTACAATACCACTTCTATGTCTCCTTGAGAAAACACTTAGGGCGATGATGGAACAGGAGGTGGCCCAGGAGGAGGAGGAGGAGGATGAGGAAGAGGGGTCATTTTTAGCACTTTCAGGCCAGTCTCTTCGAAGTGACTCAGAGGGAGGTTTTTTGCAACAGCAGAGGCCAGGTACAAATGTGGCCAGCCAGGGCCCACTACTGGAGGACGAGGAGGACGAGGATGAGGAGGAGGTGGAGGAGGATGAGGATGAAGCATGGTCACAGCGGGGTGGCACCCAACGCAGCTCGGGTCCATCACTGGTGCGTGGCTGGGGGGAAAGGCAGGACGATGACGATACGCCTCCCACAGAGGACAGCTTGTCCTTATCCCTGGGCAGCCTGGCACACATGAGCGACTACATGCTGCAGTGCCTGCGCAACGACAGCAGAGTTGCCCACATTTTAACCTGTGCGGACTACTGGGTTGCCACCCTGCTGGATCCACGCTACAAAGACAATGTGCCCACCTTACTTCCTGCACTGGAGCGTGATAGGAAGATGCGCGAGTACAAGCGCACGTTGGTAGACGCGCTACTGAGAGCATTCCCAAATGTCACAGGGGAACAAGTGGAAGCCCAAGGCCAAGGCAGAGGAGGAGCAAGAGGTCGCCAAGGCAGCTGTGTCACGGCCAGCTCCTCTGAGGGCAGGGTTAGCATGGCAGAGATGTGGAAAACTTTTGTCAACACGCCACAGCTAACTGCACCACCACCTGATACGCAACGTGTTAGCAGGAGGCAACATTTCACTAACATGGTGGAACAGTACGTGTGCACACCCCTCCACGTACTGACTGATGGTTCGGCCCCATTCAACTTCTGGGTCTCTAAATTGTCCACGTGGCCAGAGCTAGCCTTTTATGCCTTGGAGGTGCTGGCCTGCCCGGCAGCCAGCGTTTTGTCTGAACGTGTATTCAGCACGGCAGGGGGCGTCATTACAGACAAACGCAGCCGCCTGTCTACAGCCAATGTGGACAAGCTGACGTTCATAAAAATGAACCAGGCATGGATCCCACAGGACCTGTCCGTCCCTTGTCCAGATTAGACATTAACTACCTCCCCATAACCATATATTATTGGACTCCAGGCCACTTCCTCATTCAATCCTATTTTTATTTTCATTTTACCATTATATTGCGATGCTACCCAAAGTTGAATGAACCTCTCCTCTGCCTGTGTGCTAGGCCTAAATATATGCCAATGGACTGTTGCAGTGGTGGCTGACATGAAGCCTGATTCTCTGCTATGACATGCAGACTAATTCTCTGCTGACATGAAGCCAGATTGTCTGTTACGGGACCTTTCTCCTCTGCCTGGGTTCTGGGCCTAAATTTATGAAAATTGACTCTTACAGTGGTGGGTGACGTGAAGCCTGATTCTCTGCTATGATATGAAGACTGATTCTCTGCTGTCATGAAGCCAGATTGTCTGTTACGGGACCTCTCTGCTCTGCCTGTGTGCTAGGCCTAAATATATGCCAATGGACTGTTGCAGTGGTGGGTGACGTGAAGCCTGATTCTCTGCTATGATATGAAGACTGATTCTCTGCTGACATGAAGCCAGATTGTCTGTTACGGGACCTCCCTCCTCTGCCTGGGTGCTGGGCCTAAATATATGCCAATGGACTGTTGCAGTGGTGGCTGACGTGAAGCCTCATTCTCTGCTATGACATGCAGACTAATTCTCTGCTGACATGAAGACAGATTCTCTGTTACGGGACCTCTCTCCTCTGCCTGTGTGTGTGCTGGGCCTAAATATATGCCAATGGACTGTTGCAGTGGTGGCTGACGTGAAGCCTCATTCTCTGCTATGACATGCAGACTAATTCTCTGCTGACATGAAGACAGATTCTCTGTTACGGGACCTCCCTCCTCTGCCTGGGTGCTGGGCCTAAATATATGCCAATGGACTGTTGCAGTGGTGGCTGACGTGAAGCCTCATTCTCTGCTATGACATGCAGACTGATTCTCTGCTGTCATGAAGCCAGATTGTCTGTTACGGGACCTCTCTGCTCTGCCTGTGTGCTAGGCCTAAATATATGCCAATGGACTGTTGCAGTGGTGGGTGACGTGAAGCCTGATTCTCTGCTATGATATGAAGACTGATTCTCTGCTGACATGAAGCCAGATTGTCTGTTACGGGACCTTTCTCCTCTGCCTGGGTTCTGGGCCTAAATTTATGAAAATTGACTCTTACAGTGGTGGGTGACGTGAAGCCTGATTCTCTGCTATGATATGAAGACTGATTCTCTGCTGACATGAAGCCAGATTGTCTGTTACGGGACCTTTCTCCTCTGCCTGGGTTCTGGGCCTAAATTTTTGAAAATTGACTCTTACAGTGGTGGGTGACGTGAAGCCTGATTCTCTGCTATGACATGCAGACTAATTCTCTGCTGACATGAAGACAGATTCTCTGTTACGGGACCTCCCTCCTCTGCCTGGGTGCTGGGCCTAAATATATGCCAATGGACTGTTGCAGTGGTGGCTGACGTGAAGCCTCATTCTCTGCTATGACATGCAGACTAATTCTCTGCTGACATGAAGACAGATTCTCTGTTACGGGACCTCTCTCCTCTGCCTGTGTGTGTGCTGGGCCTAAATATATGCCAATGGACTGTTGCAGTGGTGGCTGACGTGAAGCCTCATTCTCTGCTATGACATGCAGACTAATTCTCTGCTGACATGAAGACAGATTCTCTGTTACGGGACCTCCCTCCTCTGCCTGGGTGCTGGGCCTAAATATATGCCAATGGACTGTTGCAGTGGTGGCTGACGTGAAGCCTCATTCTCTGCTATGACATGCAGACTGATTCTCTGCTGTCATGAAGCCAGATTGTCTGTTACGGGACCTCTCTGCTCTGCCTGTGTGCTAGGCCTAAATATATGCCAATGGACTGTTGCAGTGGTGGGTGACGTGAAGCCTGATTCTCTGCTATGATATGAAGACTGATTCTCTGCTGACATGAAGCCAGATTCTCTGTTACGGGACCTCTCTCCTCTGCCTGTGTGTGTGCTGGGCCTAAATATATGCCAATGGACTGTTGCAGTGGTGGCTGACGTGAAGCCTCATTCTCTGCTATGACATGCAGACTGATTCTCTGCTGACATGAAGCCAGATTCTCTGTTACGGGACCTCTCTCCTCTGCCTGTGTGTGTGCTGGGCCTAAATATATGCCAATGGACTGTTGCAGTGGTGGCTGACGTGAAGCCTGATTCTCTGCTATGACATGCAGACTAATTCTCTGCTGACATGAAGACAGATTCTCTGTTACGGGACCTCCCTCCTCTGCCTGGGTGCTGGGCCTAAATATATGCCAATGGACTGTTGCAGTGGTGGCTGACGTGAAGCCTCATTCTCTGCTATGACATGCAGACTAATTCTCTGCTGACATGAAGACAGATTCTCTGTTACGGGACCTCTCTCCTCTGCCTGGGTGCCGGGGCCTAAATATCTGAGAATGGACTGTTCCAGTGGTGGGTGACGGGAAGCCAGATTCTCTGCTATGGAACCTCTCTCCAATTGATTTTGGTTAATTTTTATTTATTTAATTTTTATTTTAATTCATTTCCCTATCCACATTTGTTTGCAGGGGATTTACCTACATGTTGCTGCCTTTTGCAGCCCTCTAGCTCTTTCCTGGGCTGTTTTACAGCCTTTTTAGTGCCGAAAAGTTCGGGTCCCCATTGACTTCAATGGGGTTCGGGTTCGGGACGAAGTTCGGATCGGGTTCGGATCCCGAACCCGAACATTTCCGGGATGTTCGGCCGAACTTCTCGAACCCGAACATCCAGGTGTTCGCTCAACTCTACTTGCTTGCAATACCACATGTAACCACATGGTGTACGTATATTTGCCAATACTATCATGTGAGGACAGAGAGATTTTGTATTGATTCCCAGCTTCTTTGATTCGTGGGATTAAATCATCATTAAAATATCTCTCTATTTGGAATTCAATTGATAGATGATAGATAGAAAGATAGATATAATATAAAAAAAAATAGATAGAATACAGATATAAAGATGGATAGAGAGATAAATAGATACATATGAAATAAATAGATAGATAGATAAGAGAAATGTTGATGTGATTTCTATCTAGTTTATATCTGTTAAAACTATAATTATCCTGGAAAACCCCTTTAAATTCAAGATTTGCAAGAATGTGTGTAATAATGCTACACAGACAATGTATTTAATGACACCATCAACGGTCTCTAACTCAAGAGGTATACTCCTCAAATATATGAAATCACACAAATGAAAAAAGAGTGCAACCACATCAATTTTCTGAGATTAAAAAAATAACATTTTATTTATATCACAGTGAAACAACATGTATTATTGTACATAAATATGTGTATGCGGGGACAAATCACAGTTATAAATCACCTTCTCAACAGACCCATAGCACTAATATTGCCAAGATCTACTCCCTTGCACTATACTCTCTGGAGACTCCCAGCAAAAATGGATCACAATGAGGGGATCTGAACCAAGGCAAACAAATCGATTGCACGCATGCTTTCCATGTAAATCTGTGCCTCACTTATACAGCTCTAATCATCAGATTTGACAAAGCCGAAAGGTGCACTACATGAGTGTGTTACATACCAAAATGCAGGGGCTGCGGGCAAGGTGAAGATACTCCTCAATGCGCGTTTCGCGTATAGTTTGCTTCCTCAGGAGGATGTATTTACCAAAACTAAGTATATAATGTGTAAAGTGACTGGTTGGTAAGAGATTTGTCAGCATTAAAGGGAACCTGTCACCATTTTTTTGGTGTCCTAACTAAGGGCAACATAAATAAGTGACTGATTCTCTTAGCAAAATGCTGGGTCACTTTCTTTAATTGACCCAGTCAATATGTCAACATCTTGTATTGAAAAGCTCCAGCTGATAATGATGAGTTCTGAATATTTATGAGCTCCTGACTCTCCCCACCCACCTGCTGCTTAATGACAGTTTTTTTCTATATGAATCAGCAGCAGGTGGGCAGGGGAGTGGCTATAGCTCTGAATTAAATACACGCTGGACTCATTGACATCACGCTGGACTCAAATCAGCTCATTAGCATGCGGCATCTTTGTGCGTATATTATGAGGTAACCATCTGTCACACCAGTAAGTGAATATATCTAAGGTACTTTTTAGTAGTTAATGATTGTATATAATTAGTTAGATTATAATCAAATATCCACATGACAGGTTCCCTTTAAGTAGAGGTCGCCAGCCTTGCAAATATACCTTTTGTTTAGCTATCTCATCAAAAGTAGTGTGAATAAGAAGTTTTATTCTGCAAAATTCTGCTGGTACCAAGGAGGAGGAGCATCAATCAATGGGTAGTGTTCTCTGCATTGGGCTGTTTCACATATACTGGTTGTCCTATATACTGGTCTTCCAATTAGATGCTACAGCTGTCGCTCCAAGGAGAAGGGAGGGGCGGTGAAGCAGCTCAGTGCAGAAAACACTTCTCAATAAAGCTTCACCTCCTGGGCAATTGTATGAACAGAATATGGCAGAACAAAACTTCATATTCATACTACTCCTGATAAGAAAAGCTCCACAAATTGTATGTTGCTGTCAGCAGAATAGCATAGTCAAAGTGCTGACAAATCCCCTTTAATTCCAGAGTTTTCCCTTTCTTAATTTTTCTATTATTCATCCTCTTCATCTTTTCCTTTCCCTTCTTCTTTTCTCCTTCCAAGAACCTTGCACTAGAAATATCAAATTACTTGTTCATGGTTTAAATTGATTCAATGCAATGTAACCGCAGATAACTGTATCATCCAGTTATCTTATGTATATAATCATGCCTGGGGTGATAGGGTTATGATGTAGTTCCACAGTCGGGATCTATCCTACTCTGCAGCTCTGGCGGCACAATGTAAGTTTTGTTATCAGTACAAGACATTTTTCCCTGCCTGGTCTACAACACATTACACTAGAATATAGCCTCACAGGCTATTCCGGATACAATTTGCATACTCTTTTATTCCAGTATGGCATGTGTTTCCAGCTAAAATACTTTTCTACCATGTGTAGAAACTTTTGATTGCTCTTGTGTTGTGGTTTTAGTGCATTTTATAAACATTTTGTTTGTCTATTGTGGTCCTTAGCTTTCAAACAGCTGTGTCACTACTTCTCCTGTCCAACGGGGATGCAGCCATGGCACCTAAATCTTGCCAATGAACCAGTGCCTGCTGCTTCCAGCGGCTGTCAAGCAGCCTTGGTCACCCCGTTCAGAGAAAATATATTTTCCCGAGATTATTCATGTAAAAATGACAAATTTTCCACTATATTGATAAATAAAGATACATTTGTTACGATTACAGTTGCATAACCTTGGCTTCCTTTTGAAATTCTTGAGTTTGCTTGAGTTTAATTGACCATAAATTGTATTAATCCATGTATTTTTCAGAGAAGCACATTGCAGCTAGCTAATCCATCCGAATTATATGCACACATTATATGACTGGTCATATATTTTTGAATGCTTTCAGAGACCAATCATGTAATGTTATTGGAATGAAAGCACTGCGGAAAAATCTGAAAAAATGTAAATACATACTATAGCAAACATTGGTCCATTACTTTCTATATTACATATAGCAGATCCAGAAAAATAAATCTGATTATCTTCCTATCAATTAGTTTAACAAGGCTAATATTAGGAAAGTATTGCACCTATACAACTCAATTGTGCCATACAAAAATTAAATAATTGTGCAATTTACCAAGTTAAAGGAATGTTCTAGAAAAAAAATGATACATTGTACTGTACCTAGTGCAGGGCCCAAGGGGGTGGTCCATGAGCCAGAGAACACCACAACAGATAGAAGTAATTCATCTTTCCAGGTCTTGCACTAGGCATATGACAGTTTTTAAGTATTATTTTTTTTTGCTTTCTTTTGTTTTTGGAATGCTCTTTGATTAGTGGATAAAACATGATTTTGAAATCATATATGGCAAAAATACAAGTAGATGTTAACAAGGTTCTTCAGACCCTAAGTATCAAGTTCAAATGGTAACTGTCATGTTTTCATCAAAAAATCTATTTTAAAATATGTTACTGGTGCTGCAGCATTATGCATTATGCATAAAGCAATCCTTAGTTTCTTCACATGCCACCGTTTTCTTTGAGTTTTTCCCTTAGTTACGGCTATTTAAACATTTACAATATGAGGACCTTCTCAAGATGGCTCCTTTGCCAGATCTTTGAGGCCAAAACTGATTTCCCTCACTTCCCATACACACTTGCTGTATCCAGCAGCTCCCTGCCAGCCAATCAGATTGGATTACTGAGAGACACGCCTCCTTACTCTGAGGCCTAAGGCAGGCATGCAGTGTGAAGGACCACCCCTCTGTCTTCTGTTTACATTAAGTTGGGAGGCAGACAAGCCCTAGCAATGGTCTTTTAAGGGAGGAGTGAAAAGGGACAGAGGACATTAATGAAAGCTGTTATAAGTTAAATACAGATCTTTTGACAATCATTAACAGACTAACTAAGGTATACATGACCACAGCCACCAATCACTGGCATAGCAGTGACCACAGATAAAGGTGTGGACAATGATTGTCAGCTTCATATGACATCACATCCACTTGCCATAATGTTACAATGACAACAAGACTTGGTAGAAAGACCAGTAACCAGCAATGTGGAGTCAGCCACAAGTTTAGCTATACAGAATTGTCTACCCTTAACTGTCTGAAAATTTCTCTTCACAACCACAAAATATTACAAAATCATAGTTTTTTTTAACCCCTTCAGGACATTGCGGTTTTCCGTATATGTATATATATATATATAATTTTCATTTTATTTTTTTAATAGCTGTATGAGGGCTTGTTTTTTGCAGGATAAGTTGTACTTTTTAATGACACCATTTGCCTTGTCATACAATTTAGTAGAAAGCTGGAAAAAAATCGAAATGGGGTGGTATTGGGAAAAAAAACGCAATTCCACCAAAGTTTTATGGGTTTTGTTTTTGCCATGTTCCCTATGTGGTAAAACTGACCAGGTACTTTCATTCTCCAGGTTAATACAATTATGCTGATATTACTAGTTTTTCTTGTTTTTTAATGCTGAAAAAAGAAAAACTTTGGAAAAAATTCTTTTTTTTTTTATTGCCATTAGAGATGATCAAAGTTTTGAACAATTCGATTTGGCAGCATCACCGAAGTTCAACAACAAATTTGATTCATGATTAATTAATTTGTCACAAATTGCTTTATATCAGGTTTACTAAGACTAATCTGCCTAAAAATAACAGTGGCCTGTAATACTGATGCACAGTAACTCTATAGCTAACAGAAAGGACTAGCTCTGACTCATGGTGCACTGCACAGTAAATTAAACAATGATAAATTGTTGCAGAGTCTGTAATTCAGCAGTTTCCTATGCTCTCCCTGCAGTCTCCCTACATACTCCCTGTACAATATTATCCTACACTCACTGTTAGTGCATGAGCATCTTGTCACATCTCTCCCTATGCTCAGCTCACAAGAAAATGGTGGTGACTGCACAGGATCAGGATTTTATAGGGCTTTGCCTAGCTATGGCTTCCTGAAAATAGGCTGGCTGCATGGCAATATAGGTGATCTCGCTTTCCCGAGCTTGTCTCCTCTATACTTAATTTCAGTTTCTAACATGTGCAGCCGCCATTTTAAGAAAACTGATAAGTTACCACAAAGCATGAGGAAATTCAGATTTGTTTAAAAAATGTATTTAATTGCCGTATTCTAACCCCCATAACATTTTTGTGTGAGGGCTAATTTTTTGAGGGACGGTCTGTAGTTTTCATTGATGCCATTTTGGAGTATGTATGATCTTTTGATCAGTTTTTATTTAGATTTTTTTCCCCATTTGCCATATGGGATAAATATTTTTATATTTTAACAGTATTGGGCATATTTGGATGAGGCAACTTTTATTTTTTTTATAATTATTTATTTGTTTTTGGGAAAGGAGTTTAATTTGAACCTTAATATATATTTTTTTATATTTTTAGAACTTTTTAAACTTATTTTAAGTCACCCTAGGTGACTATAGCATGCAATCATTAGATTGCATCTTGTTTTTTGTATTGTGTGCTTATCTGTTACAGAATACTTAATTCAGTATATTCCAATGCAGTGCTGCCACCGACAGGCCTGTATTAGAATATACTAGTAAACCCTTGTACATGCCTATTACTATTACAGGCCACCTTCCCCGATCTCAGCCAACAAACGGTGGCCCAGGGAAGCATGCCGCTACTGGTTTTAGCGCTCCAAGATGCCGTGGTCACATTTAACCACGGCATCTGAGGGGTTAATTGGCTGTGATCAGTATTACTGCAGATTACAGATTTTAGCCTCTGCAGCGTAAAACATCAGAAACCTTGTAGTTATGGTGCTCGCTGCACTCGCGAGCGGGCACCATAAATAAAGACATGTACAGCGGAGGTCTGGAAAGGCTTAATACATAGGTTTCCAACCTAGGCCATTGGAAGGACACCTGATTATAAATATATATATATATATATATAGATAAGGTTATAAATATATATATATATATATATATATATATATATAAAGTTATATTTACATTGTAATTCCTCTTCAAACTCTATTACCTTTAATTCATTGATGCTACAAAATTATTATCTACACTTTTGCAAGTTTAAGTTAAAGAAAAGCTTCTCCCATTGCGCATTGACTGTTGTACAGATTATAACATAGCATGAACTGGTAATGTAGTGGTTTTCTGAGCTAGCGGGATGGTAGCAAAATACAGTTCTGAGTATCAATTAGACCCAGTGTGAGAGTCAGCATGCATATAATCTTATGGTATCATGGTGGGCAAAAGAGCAAGCATGGGTAAGCATATGCTCTGTATGGTACAGACAAGCAGTGCTGATCTTGACATGGCCACCAACATGGTCTTTGGAGAAGATAATAATTACGGCTTCACTCTTTCTTACTCACAGAACAGTCCCACAGTGCGTGCAGCTCCATTTCATAGACAGGCTTAGCAAGACCCCCAGTCTGCTAATGGAAAAAGCCAGATGTCAGCCTAGCTAAGAGAATATAATCTATAGCAACAGGCCCTTAGCTCGGTGCATGTAAGGTCATGAGGTCAGACTGAATGAGCTGCACAGCACCTGTCAAGACAGCATTGTGAACCATCATCATCTCTCCTGTCATGCCAACAAGCAAACAAGCGCGCTTTTCTGAATAATGTGTGCAACGGAGTAAACAAATTGTTAACAACAAAATCATAGAAAACAGCATAAATATCTACAATATTGACATCGCCTACAACAATATGTGTTGTGTGTTAGCGGCGAAATTGTGGAATGCAGCTTATCACAGTAAAATAGGTTTCATGGTATGAATGGGGGTTAAAGTTACAATAATAAAATGGAATCTTCCGTAGAAATAATCACATTTTCTAATAAAATGGAAGGTAGATTTTTGACTTCATGCTATTGGCAACATCACCTCTTTGTGATAACAGATTTACTAATGTGTCTATGCCTAAAGTTTTTTCAAAAAGTGTTGAAAATTCGGTGCCATTAGAGTTTCTCAAATTTTTTACAACTCACTCGAAAAGGGTTAATGCTTGGCAGGTAGGATGTGGCTTTATGGGAAAGAGACGAAGCACGAGAGGCACCAAAATTGCACGACTGTCTCAGAACTTCCTGCTTTACTGAGCTACCTAACCAAACTCAGCATGGTTTTCTCTATAACTGAAATTCTATAATGTATCACAGGATTGCTCCATCTGCCACACTCTTGCCTCTGCAGTGGTCAGCCCCCTACACCTCCTCGCCCCATTTTAGTCAGGCAAGCCCTGTGTACATGGGCGGTCTGGCCACTTGAAATGCTCCTGGAAAAAAACAACTAAAAGTGGCCCCTTGTAGGCAGGTCCAAATTGACAGAAGACAGGGCATCAAAGTCAGTAGGCACAAAAGAGTTAGATGGGGCCTGCAATACTGTAGTGTAGCACATAACAGCACCCCAACAGAACCAAATAGGACAGTGCTGCACAAAATACTGCCTCAGCAGAAGCAAATACCACTGTGCATTACAAAATACTGCCGCCTTCATCACTGTATTTAACTGTATCACAACCCTGAGGACTGAATTCAGGAGGACACCTGCAGCCGTTGGCCAGGTGCATCAGTGCCTGATGCTCCCAGCATTAATTAATGCTTAGAGCATCAGATCATTATGTACCAGGCCTGCAGCCATGAGGAGGGCTTGGGCGGCCCACTGTGAAATTTCCTTGTAGGTTCTATGGCCAGTCCATCCCTGCCTGTGTAGCATTACAGAGAAAAGCATGCTGGGCTTGGTAAGCAATCCCAGCAGGAAGTGATGAAAACAGGAAGTTCTGCTCTGCTTTCTCTTCTTTTTGAACCATATTCCAATGTAGCACCATAGGGACTTTAGGATGGACAATAATGCTGGTAGAGCCACCCAGAAAGTGCTCCCTTCTGTCTCCTTTCACCTACTTTTATCCTTCAATAAACGTTGGGCTTTTAAGCTCTCTGTATATTTCCCAAGGGCAAGGCCCAGCTAGTTTATAGTCCTATAATACAAAATCCATTCTTGTTCTGACAACATGGTTTGAAGAAAGGCCCATGAAAGAGATGATATTTTATAAAACTGAAACCGAAGAAGTAATAAGGGTTATGATCACTTTATAGTACTTGCTTTATTTTGCTGCTTCCTATTATCTTTTCTGACAGAATCTCTAATTCTATAGCAGAACACTTCTGACAGCAAATCTTCCCAGATGGTCATGATAATTAATTTTAAAAAGAACACTTGGTTTCCTCAGTAAACATAAAGATGAAGGTAGCATATTGTGAGATATGTTTCCAAAAAGTTTTGAACCAGTCAAAAGCTATAGAACTATTCTCAACCTTTGGTTCCCAAACATTGAAGTCATTAAACAAGATATCATAGTTGTGTTCTTTAAATTAGGGAAATAGAATTGAGACTGATAACCTTGAAGACAGACAATTGAAAATCAAGCACAAGATAAGCCGGTTGCAGTGCTTAATTGGCAAGCATTTAACTGAACCTGATTACTTACAATGGTTTAACTCTATCCTCAAATAGCCTTACGAAGACATAATATTTTTTTACAAGATTACTTTGAGAGCCATATAGAAAAGGTAACTTTCTGGGATTGCCTTGCCAGGAATATAGCTATGTTAAGCTACAGAAAACCTAGAAGGTCTAGAAGATCAACCAGCCTTTAAAACTGAAGTCATTTAAAGGGAGTCTGTCACCTCCAAAATCAGTTTCAAAGTAAGCATACTGCTAGGTAGAGTAGATGCCCCAAAACATAACAATACCCTTCATGGGAAAATCTGGTCCTCTAATCTTGAGAAATGCTTCATTACCACCTCTGAAATAAGTCAAAGGATAGGGGGGGGGGGGGCATTGGGCATCTTTGCTGGTGGACAAGCCACCAAATGAAACAGCCCTGCCTATGGTGCACCAAAAACCTTATTTGTATATGAATATAATAGAACCATTTCCGAGGATTAGAGGATTTTCATGAGAGGCATGGTTAGGTTTGGGGCACCTACCTCACAGGCAGGTATGCATACTTGGAGGTGACATACTCCCTTTAATTAAATAGGCTTCTGTGGGCTTTCCAAACTGATGACATAGCACTTAGAAATGCAGCCAATTACTGATCATAGGTGTTTACTGCTGGGATGAACCTTGCAGCTCCTTGCACAGTAGGTTCTCTGGTATCAGCCTAGGAGGGTGGATCCAAGCCGATCATGCAATGGAATAGCTTAGTGATTATGAATAACATCATTCGATGGGAATACCTTTTGATTTGCAAACAATACAAGAAAAAACAATCATACTGGAGATCTTTTTTGAGAGCACTCTATAAAGTGGCATTTCAAAGCAGGGTCTGCAGAGTAATGTCTCATGCACACAGGCTGGTATTTTGCATCATTTTTTATAAAGGCAAAAACATCAGTGGATAATGGATATTAAACACAGAATGGAAACATTTTAGCTTAGGTTCTGTTCCTATATTTCAATTAACCCCTTCTCACCGCTCCAATGTAAAATTATATCGGTGGTAGAGGTTTCAAGATGGAACCTAGTGTAATCCCCAAAGTCTCCTATGCTAATGCATTGAGGTCTATGAGAGAAGCAATCTAATGATTGCTTGTTAAAGTTCCCTAGGAAAACTAGGAAAAGTAAAAAAAAAAAAAAAAATCTAATAATCCGCCTTTCCCTAAAATTTTAATTCAAATACCTAAACAATAAAAAAAATAATAAACATCCTGGGGATCTCCATCTGTGAAAGCGTCCCTACCTATAATTATACTCAAATATTTAATCCTTTATGGCAAACGGCGAAATTAAAAAAAAAAAAGTCTAAATGGCCGATTCACTGTTTAGTGGTCACTTCACCACCCTCTTAAAATTGAACAAAAAGTGATCAAAAAGTCAAACACTCCCCAAAATGATATCAAAGAAATGTACAGATTGCCCCACAAAAATTGAGCCCTCACACATTTCCATACACAGAAAATTTATAAGGTTATGGGGGTCAGAATATGGCGATGGCAATTTTTTTTTTTACTAAAATATATATATGTGGTATTGTTGTAATCATACTGACACTGAGAATGAAAGTAACAGGTCAGTTTTATAGCATAGGAAACACTGTAAATACAAAACCAAACCACTGTGGCAGAATTATTATTTTTTCTTTTTTTATAATTTCACCCCATTTGAATTTTTTTTTCCCAACTTCACACTACACTGTATGCAACTATAAATGGTGTAATTAAAAATTACAACTGTTCCTGCAAAACCCACACTCTCACACTACTATGTGAAATATATTATGTGAAAAAGAAAAAAAGATGTGGCTTTGGAAAGGCTGGGAGTAAATAAAAAAATATATATATGAGAAAAAAAAAAATGCCAGTGCTGAAAGGGTTCAATTATGCATTCCGCGTATCATTTTTTTTTCACAGTGCCACTGAATGGATGCCATATATGTATGTGTATACAACTATAAGCATATATTTACTATTGACTCCTATTATAAAAAAATAATAATAATAAATAAATATATATATATAATGCAGTTTACTAAAAATTGGGCTTTGAGTTCTTTTATTACAGTGCTAGTATGTTTGTACATGCATTATGGAAAGCAAGCTCAAAGCTTTATTTTCAGTTTTTTCATCCTTGAATGGGATTCTTTAATCTCAGGTGTAAATTTGATACATAAAACAAGACATGCCTTTTTCGTCTGCTTTGACTGTTAAGAAAGAATGAAAACATATTTTTTATTTTTTTATTTACATATTTCTAGGAATCAAAGTGTGATGAAACCACATGTCTTGCCTCCAAACCTCTCTTGACTTTTAAGCTGCAATTTCAGGAAAAGGTTTCTAGGTATATATTCAAGCAGTCTGAAAGGAAAACTTAAAATCATTGACAAGGTGTAAAAATGTCAACACTTTTTTTTTCAGTTTTTGATAAATTTGATGTTTCTTCACCTTAAGCAGTATTTAGACCTAAAATTAAACAGGACTTTTTTTAGACCTTTATTTTGTCATATCTTTTTTCGCCACAAGAAATCCTAACAGTGATCATAAGATTCTCGTAGCTCGTAGAGTACCTCACGGTTTGACACAGAAAAATGACCTATGTACATATTGGCCTTTCATCTTACAGATACTCCCTTATATTTCTCGAATGATCCACCAATAAAAGCAAGCAAACAAAAGTCCTTAGCTCAATGGGTATGTAGCTATAGGTGGCGCAAGTGTTGTGGTTGTACATGGACTCAAAGGTCTTAGGGGGGGCCCAAAAGTACCTCTGCTTCATATGAAGATGGCAGTAGGAGCTAAAGGTTACAGATGTGTCTCCCCACTAACTATTGGGTGGCCACACAAAGACACAATATAGCGAAACATGTCCCTTTTTTTAATATTTACTCCAGTAGACAGCCAGAACCTGCTATCTGTATTTTACACAGCTGTAAGCACACACTGCACACATGGTCATCTGGTAAGTCTGACCCTACTTTTACTTACCCTATATTATTATCCACAAGCAGACAAATATCTTAGAATTCGTGTATGGTATTATTACCAATAGGTTGTACGTCTCTCAGTCTTGTGTGTATTGATAATTACAGATCAATGTTCTATTTTAAACTGTAGTTATTGACAAATTGACATTTATTGATGACACTTATTAATATCAAAAAGTGGTGTCTCTATCCCTTTATCAAGACAATTCTATGGACTCTAGGAGGTTTCTGGCATGGGAACGCCCCTATCAGTATCAGGGTGTCCATTCATTTTTTTTTAAGCAGGGTTCAATAGCCTAGGGACAAAAAATAAGGTTAGGCTTGTTTCCTTGTTTAGTCATATCTCCCTTAGGATACTTTCACCCTAGCGTTATTATTTTCTGGTATTGAAATCCGGTAAAGCGTCTCAATTCCGGGGAAAAACGCATCTGTTTTGTCACAATGCATTCTGAAGGGAAAGAAATCCGTTCAGTTTGCATCAGGATGTGTTACATTCCGTCCCTTGTACGGTATTTGACCGGACAAAGTACTGCAGCATGCTGCAGTATTTTTTACGGTCAAAATCCCGGAACACTACCGCACTTTCGGGATCTGGAATTAATTTCCATTTAAATGTATTAATGCCGGATCCGGTACCAAGTGTTCCGGAAATTGCTGCATCGTCAGATCTGGTTTTCCGATCTGCGCATGTGCAGTTCTTTCTAGATTTGAGAAAAAAATTAGATACCGGATCCATTATTCCAGATGATATCGGAAAGACGGATCCGGTATTTCAAAGACTAAGTCTACCGGATCCGGGAAAAAAATATATTTGTTTGCAAACGGATTGCCATAACTGCATGCCGGATTCTAACAACCCTAGTGTAAAAGTACCCTTATCTTACATATTACTGATCACCGTCAGGGGGTAATTATTATTTTAACTTATCACTAAAGCTTATTTTATAATGGTTGTGGAACTCTGATTGACATCTGATCTACCGGCAGTAGACTACTCAGATGTTTGTAATGTCGCAATACAGTAGTATTTATTTCCTTGCCTCAAAATGAGTAAAAATAAAAATAAATAAATAAATATATAAAAAATGTGCATTTGTTAAAGGGATTGGAGATGGCCATTTAGGAACAGGATTAGAATTATGAAATCACAATTTGAATTAATTGTCCAGGTTCTAGATATTGATGACCTGTCCTTAGGATAGGCATTCAATCTGAGATTGGTGAGGGTTTGACATCCGGCAATGGCACCAATCTGATACTCTCAGCAAACGATGATGATTTTTTTTAACAGGGCCACTCCTGAATACAGCTGACTGGTGTCCGACCCCCACCAATCTGCTATTGATGACCTATACAAAGGAACAGGTCATGAATATCTATAATTCAGACAATCCCTTTAACAAATGCACATTTTTTATATATTTATTTATTTTTACTCATTTTGAGGTAAGGAAATAAATACTACTGTAATGTTACATTACAAACATCTGAGTAGTCTACTGTCGGTAGATCAGATATCAATCACAGTTCCATGGCCTTTTTCCGGACCTGAAACACACTTAATTTGCAGATATTCCTTTAAATGCTATTACGTACTTACATGGAATGAATCTGCTATGTTGTTTTACTAATTAAAACAGATTAAAACCACATACTGTTTTACTGCCAAAATACAGGCTCTGACCCAAGGCATAGTGGACAACTTTTTTTATCTTTTTTTTTTATATACTTAAAATACTCCTTAAATAATAGATTGTAACAGTCATTCTAGCAGTTTTTTTTTTTTTTGTCTCACTTAATACATCCAGTGCACAGAATGGTACACGATGAGGGTCAGGATTAAATATTCAGATCAATATGACATTTAACAATCTTATAGAATAATACAGTATGTAGAAGACCTGATAGTGAACTCCAGAGATTATGAAAATATCAAACGTGTGTAATGAGGGAAAATGCATATAAAAAGAATCGTTCAATTACCCTGTTTTCGTTCCTGTTAATGAAGTCTAAAGAATGTGTGTATGTGTATATATATATATATATATATATATATATATATACAGTATATATAAAAAGAAGGACATATACAGTCATGTGAAAAAATTAGGACACCCTTTGAAAGCATGTGGTTTTTTGTAACATTTTTAATAAAAGGTTATTTCATCTCCGTTTCAACAATACAGAGAGATTAAAGTAATCCGACTAAACAAAGAAAACTGAAGAAAAGTCTTTTCAAGATCTTCTGTAAATGTCATTCTACAAAAATGTCTATTCTAACTGAGGAAAAAGATAGGACACCCTTGCCCCTAATAGCGAGTGTTACCTCCTTTGGCTGAAATAACTGCAGTGAGACGGTTCTTGTAGCCATCTACCAGTCTTCGACATCGGTCTGAGGAAATTTTACCCCACTCCTCAATGCAGAACTTTTTCAGCTGTGAGATGTTTGAGGGGTTTCTTGCACGTACAGCCCTTTTCAAGTCACCCCACAGCATCTCAATGGGATTCAAATCTGGACTTTGACTTGGCCATTCCAGGACTCTCCATTTCTTCTTTTTCAGCCAATCTTTGGTTGATTTACTAGTATGTTTTGGGTCATTGTCATGTTGCATGGTCCAGTTCCGCTTCAGCTTTAATTTTCTAACTGATGGTCTCACATGTTCTTCAAGCACCTTCTGATACACAGTAGAATTCATCGTGGATTCTATGATGGTGAGCTGACCAGGTCCTGCTGCAGCAAAGCAGCCCCAAACCATGACACTTCCACCTCCATGCTTCACAGTTGGTATGAGGTTCTTTTCTTGGAATGCTGTGTTTGGTTTACGCCAAACATGTCCTCTGCTGTTGTGTCCAAATAATTCAATTTTGGACTCATCTGTCCAAAGAACATTATTCCAGAAGTCCTGGTCTTTGTCAACTTTATCTCTGGCAAATGTCAGTCTGGCCTCGATGTTTCTCTTGGAAAGCAAAGGTTTCCTCCTTGCACACCTCCCATGCAAGTTAAACTTGTACAGTCTCTTTCTGATTGTAGAGGCATGTACTTCTACATCAACAGTAGCCAGAGCCTGCTGTAGTTCTCGAGATGACACTTTAGGGTTTTTGGAGACCTCTTTTAGCATCTTGCGGTCTGCTCTTGGGGTGAACTTGCTGGGGCGACCAGTCCTGGGCATGTTGGCAGTTGTTTTGAAAGCCCTCCACTTGTAGACTATCTTCCGGACAGTGGAATGGCTGATTTCAAAATCTTTTGAGATCTTTTTAAATCCCTTCCCAGACTCATAGGCTGCTACAATCTTTTTTCTGAAGTCCTCTGACAGCTCTTTTGCTCTCACCATGGTGCTCACTCTCACTTCAACATTCAGGAGCACACCAAACTAAATGTCTGAGGTTTAAATAGGGCAAGCCTCATTCAACATGCAGAGTAACGATCTACTAATTATGTGCACCTGGTGTGATATACCTGTGTGAGATCTGAGCCAATTTAAGAGGGAATACATGTGAGGGTGTCCTATCTTTTTCCTCAGTTAGAATAGGCATTTTTGTAGAATGACATTTACAGAAGATCTTGAAAAGACTTTTCTTCAGTTTTCTTTGTTTAGTCGGATTACTTTAATCTCTCTGTATTGTTGAAACGGAGATGAAATAACCTTTTATTAAAAATGTTACAAAAAACCACATGCTTTCAAAGGGTGTCCTAATTTTTTCACATGACTGTATATGTGTATGTCCCGCGATCACTCAAACACGCAACCATCGATTTCAACGAAACTTGGTATACACATCCCTTGCTACCTGGAAAGAAATCTTCTGGGGGCCTCAGCTCTCTAGGACATACCATTCCTGAGATATTCCCCCCAAAATGACCTGAATTAGCCAATACAAGCCTGCAAGTCTTTCTCTTCATATCCAAACTGCCATACACACGGTCACATGTCCCTTATCAGCCAATAGAAGGTCACAGGCCCGTAATCTCCACATACACACAGTTTTACTCTAGGTTTCCAGAACAACCCAGCCATTTTTCTTCACTGCAGTAGGTCAGCTTTAGGCTTATGTGTCACGTGACAATAAGTCGCACGACACATAGGGCACAACTACACTGCTACATGTGTCACGCGACATTGATGTTGCACCAATGTTGCGCGACAATTTCTATAATGATAGTCTATGGTGTCGCACTGCGACATGTGACATGCTACGACTGCGACACGGCAGTCACAGAGAAATCCATCTTGGATGGATTTTTTGCAACTGTCGTGTCACAGTCGCAGCATGTCACTATCCGCAGAGCGACACCATAGACTATCATTATAGAAATTGTTGAGACAAAATTTTGCATGACACATGTCATTGTGTAGCCCTAGCATTAAAGGGTCAAGGAGCTGTGGAGGTCCTTGTTAAAGGGGCCGACACTGTGGAGATCACTGTTAAAGAGGCGGGCACTCTGGAGGTCATTGTTAAAGGGGCGGGTGCTGGGGAGGTCACTGTTAAAGAGACGGGCACTGTGGAGGTCACTGTAAAAGGGGCAGGGTGCTGTGGAGGTCACTGTTAAAGAGACGGGCACTGTGGAGGTCACTGTAAAAGGGACAGGGTGCTGTGGAGGTCACTGTTAAAGAGGCGTTCATTGTGGTTGTTACTGTTAAGGGGGCAGGTCGCTGCGGAGGTCACTGTTAAGGTGGCAGGGGCCACTATTAAAGAGGCAACTGCTATGGAGGTCACTGTCAAGGCAGCAGGGTACTGTGAGGTCACTGTTAAGGAAGTGGGGTGCTGTGAAACACTGTTAAAGGGGCGAGCTGCTGTGAAGGTCAACGTTAGGGGATGGGCTGCTGTGGAGGTCCCATTTTAAAGTGGCAGTGCACTGTGGAGGGTCAGTGTTAAGGGGTGGGAGACTGTGAAGTTCACTGTTAAAGGGGTGGGGTGCTGTGAAGGTCAACGTTGAGGGGTGGGGTGCTGTAGAGGTCACTGTTATGGGGGATACTGTTGATATCTTTGAACAACACACACAAACATTAAATGAAATAAATGAAATATGCTTATGCAAAGCCAGGTCCTTCTGCTAGTTGTAAATATATAAAAATCTAAATCTGGTCATTTATCCTATTTTTTTTAAGTTTATTTTACTAAATAAAGTGAGATAGTGATACATTTTCCTTTTTTTTCTTATTTTTTTTTAATTGTAGTTTTATTTTATTTTCTATTAGCTGTATATAATTATGGGGACAGCCATCTTTCATACCTATCTCTTCTCGGCATTCCCATAAGAATAAAAGTAGGGTGGCTGCGCATGCGCGGTCTGCTCTGCTTCACTTTGCTGGCTCCATTATAGAGACAGATGTTGATCACAAAGGTGGGACCTGCACCTATCAGACATTGGTGGCATATCCTAGCGATGACTGGAGATGACTCACTGACTTCTATGGGGGAGTGCTGTGGGCATGTGATCTATGCACAGGTCTCCATCCATGAATGAGACGAAGGTGAACTTCCACCTTCACTTATTGTGAATGGTGGATCAGATGTGATCTATACATAGGAGATATCTGTCATTGTAATCATTCCTGAGATGACTGCTGAAAAGCGATCTCCACAGAATAGAAGGTGTAATTAAGGTGTAATATGAGGCTCAGTAAAAAATGCAAGATTACATGGTTTACTTTTTAATATACAGCAGATAGTGACATGGAGAATAAATATATCACCAAATATTCCTTGAAATATCGACGCCATTTTCTGAGAACACATACCTTTTAAGAGCTGGAAACAAAGTACAGTAGGTTGTTATTACTTTCACAATATAATAGAAGTATTAAACTTCTTATGCTAAAATGGAACATACTGTTCGGAGTATAAATTTACACTTTTGCAAGAGCTGCACATGCAGCATAAATAAGTATTTTATAAGCACATTAAAAAGTGAACTTGACCTGTTGTTATTAGACAAAAGTGAGTCTTTAAATATCAGCTAGAAGTGATAGGTCTGTACTCTGTAGAATTGGTTTACAGGATATAATAGGGGAATATAATTTAACTAGGCATGGAGCTCATAGTGGAGAAAACTTTTATAATTTATCACCAAGAGGCCATTTAGCTCAGGAGATGTATTAAGATTCACAAGCACGATAGCTTCTACTATTGCCTCTTCAGAAATCTCATCATTTATGTATTCTAGATGAGAGGAAGACAAGAAAGACAATTTATATTGACCGATTAACTTCAGTATTGCATCGTATACCTTCTGTACTGCACATGTATCAACACATTTTGCTACAAATAATCTAATATAAATCCTGTTAATCTGGGATAGGACTGTTTTTGTTGGGTACCAGTTTATCAGGATTTCAAGACCATAAAATGGCACAATATACCTATATAAATAGACTACACTTAGACGCAGTCCTTTGGGGTGCTGTATCTAAGCTTTCCATCAACTGGGGCAGATATTCAGTTTGCTTCCCTAGCAGCATATCTAAATACCCTGGTCTAAGCGGGGCTTGTGCTGCTACTCTGGCACCCAGCACTCGAGGCACATGCCATGCTTCTCTTTCCCTAGCTATGCTCCTGGCACATTATGTCAGAAATAAGCTGTGCCAAAAGATGTATTAAAAGTGGGTTGTCTGAGTTGAAGGGGTTGTCAGATTTTAGGAAGAATCCAGACAACATAGGGACCCACCTACAACAAAACAGTGATCATTACTTACCTACATGATCCCACATCACCAATCTGGCTCACCTGTCAGTGGTGATATCATATCAACAACACTGGCTGAGGCTGGCGATTGGCTGTAGCGTTCTTGTGACATCACCGTTACAGCCAGGTATATAGATCCTACCTGGGAAAACTGTAGGATCTGCCAGGTAAGTAATGATCACTTTTTTAATTGTTGGTGGATCAACCGTGTTGTCTATTCTCCTCCTGAAACGAGACAATCCCATTAAAGGGTCACTAAAAACTTTTGATATATAAAAAATGTAGATTGGTGGAGGTCTTGAGTGCTGAGACTAGAATTATTAGTACTACCCAAAAAGTGTCTCTGTTACCTAGAAAGGCATACGTGTTAAAGAGTAGCTGCACTTTTTTGAAACGTTTGATACAGTATGTCAGTGACATATCAAAAGTTTTGATTGGTGGGGGTCTGAGCACTGAGACCACTTTTGATCTCTAGAAAGAAGATTTAGAGGAGCTCAGCAAAGCTCTTCTCCTCGCTGCTTAGTGAAGACGGCCACATAGACATTCTCTTGAGTCGGTCTTTCTTCCATGTTCAGCAGTGAGAAGAAGAAGAGCTTGGTTGAGCACATCTAACTCCTCTTTCTAGCATTTGGCTGGGGTCTCAACGCTCAGTCCCCCACCAATCAAAACCTTTGATATGTAACTATATCAAAAACAGAAAGTTACTCTATAAAGACTGAAAAGTTAGATTTTGCTCCTCTGATGGAATGAAAGATTTTCCCACCTTAACATTTATTTCACATTGCTAGGATGTGCCACACATACCAAATAGGTGAGGATCCCACCTGTGTGACCTGCTGCCATCTCTGGAACCATTAAGTGAAGGAGAGAAAACTCATTATGCTCAAGTTCCTCTCCATTCACTACTATGGGGATTCTAAAAACAGCCTTCCCATAGCAGTTAATGAAAATCAAACTGTGCAAGTGAGGCCACCTCTCCATTCACCGTTATGAGACTGCTTGGCTCAGCTATTTTCAAAACTCCCATATTGGTGAATATAGAGTGGCTGAGCATGTACAGCTGCTCTCCCTTCACTTCAGGTACCAAAGGCTGGATAATGGAGTTGGTCCCAGACTATCTGACATTTGTTGCATATCCTAGCAGTATGCCATAAATATTCAGATGGGACAAACCTTTTTAATGATTTTTCTCCAGTATAATGTGCAGAGTCTCACGTCCAACCATTAGAAAACACTTTTTTTTCTTTAAACTACTGTGAGCATTCTTCTTGTAATAAGATTTGTGACAGCAAGGATTATGTTTCTTTTTTGTTTTACCTTTTATGTTACGTTGTGCCATACATTTTCGGTGAGCCCTGTAGTCAATCCTGGTACCATCAAGGCAGAAGTTGAATTGTTCTGAAAACAACAGCCTGCCGTAATGTAAGGTGACTTCAGCGCTTTCCATCATATTTGTGCGTTTGATCTAGCTAGAGCGACAAAGTTTTATGAATTCACAATTTACCGTCTCAACATTATATTTCCATTTAATGCTCATTGACATTTCTTGAGGTCCAGAAGACTTCAAACAAGTCAGCATCTCTCCAGGTGGCACCATTTCTCTGGGAGAAAAAAAAAATTCAAGACTGATTTTCCAGCAGCTGCATTATGATTTGCTTCATTTGTTACCTTTCCGACAATGCTTGTTGAGGCAGAAAGAACAACTCTGCAGAGTCTGCCACTTATTTTTTTTTTCCCAAACAATTATGTATTATACACGGAGCCAGACACCTATCTGCAGTGATTCAATGCTGAAACAAATTTGTCGATAAGACAATGCAAGCAAAAGCTGAAGTAAACCTTGTTCTATGGGCATTTAGGTCACTAAAGTTTGACTTCAACCTTCTGATCAGCTAGGATGAAAGTGGGATTCATCCTTGATGGATCTAATGCTAAAGGGATGTTAGAGTTAGCAGAAGGACCCGGCTTAGCACCTGTATATTTCCACTATTTCATTTAATGTTTGTGTGTGTCGTTAAAAAATATCCACAGTGTCCCCCATAACAGTGACCTCCACAGCAGAGCATCCCTTAACACTGACCCACCACAGTGCCCACCCCTCCACAGACCTCCACAGCGGCTGCTATTTTAACAGTGACCTCCACAGTACCCCGCTCCCTTAACAGTGACTTCCACAGTGCCCTGCCCCCTTAACAGTAACCTTCACAGTGCCCTGCCCCCTTAACAGTAACCTCCACAGCGGCTGCCCCTTTATTAGTGACTTCCACAGTAGCCCGTCTCCTTAACAGCGATTTCCATAATAACCCACCCCCTTAAAATGTGACCTCCACAACACCCGCCACCTTAACAGTGACCTCTACAGCACCCCTCCCCCTTAACACTGACCTCCATAGCAGAATGTCCCCTTAACTGTGACCTCCAAAGCAGCCTCCACCCTTAACTGTGATCTCCACAGCACTCCGCTCCCTAAACAGTGTCATCCACAGTGCCCTGCCCCTTTAAAGCTGACCTACAGCAGTGAAGAAAAATGGCTGTATTGTTATGGAAACCTGGTGTAACACTGTGTGTATGAGACTGAAGGACCTGTGAGCTTCTCTTTGCTGATGATAAGGGTCATGTGACCGTGTGTGTGCTGGGGTATGAGTGAAAGACCTGTGGGCTTCTATTGGCTAATACAGGTCATGTGATGGTGTCATATTTGCATTTTTTGGGGGAATATTTCAGGAACAGTACATCCTAAAGAGCTGAGACCCGGTCTAAAACCTTCCCGTACACCCAATGTACCTGTGTGCCAAATTTGATGCATATCGGTCCCGTTGTTTGGCCATGAATAAAGAACAGACTGACAGAAATGTATATATATATATATATATATATCTCAAAAATAGGCAGCACTCCAGGAAATAAATTAATAAACAATCACTTTTGGGTGAATAAAAGGTGATTGTTTAGGCTACTTTCACACTAGCATTCGTCGGTCCGCTCGTGAGCCTTCGTCCAGCCATGATGCAGTCTGAATGGATGCGGATCCGCTGCTTGCTGGCCGTGCGGAGGCGAGCGGATCCGTTCAGACTTACAATTTAAGTCAATGGGAACGGATCCGCTTGAAGATGACACCATATGGCTCCATCTTCAAGCGGATCCGTCCCCCATTGACTTTACATTGAAGGTCTGAACGGATCCGCTCAGGCATCTTGCGCACTTAGAAATTTTTCTAAGTTATTAATGCAGACGGATCCGTACTGAACGGAGCCTCCGTCTGCATTAATATGATCGGATCCGTTCAGAACTAGTGTGAAAGTAGCCTTATTCATTTATTTCCTGGAGTGCTGCCTATTTTTGATATTTTTGTATTGAAATGACTGCTTATCCTTTAGGCCGTGCACCCTTCCACTGATTAAATACTCTGTTCTGCCTTATTTATATATATATATATATAAAACACAGATAGTGCAGCAGCACAGTCAGAGTTGGTGAACTGGGTGCAAATCCCCACAGAGGTAAGCCCCTCCTCCACGATATACAAAGATGAAATAACGAGGCAGCACTTCCAGCTTTTGGTGTACGGGTGAAGACCCCAAACTTTAATCCAAGCGACGTTTCGGCCTGCTCAATGAGGCCTTTATCAAGCTTGAGCAGGCCGAAACGTCGCTTGGATTAAAGTTTGGGGTCTTCACCCGTACACCAAAAGCTGGAAGTGCTGCCTCGTTATTTCATCTTTATATATATATATATATATATATATATATATATATTTATGTGTATATATATATATATATATATATATATATATATGTATATACAGGTCCTTCTAAAAAATTAGCATATTGTGATAAAGTTCATTATTTTCTGTAATGTACTGATAAACATTAGACTTTCATATATTTTAGATTCATTACACACCAACTGAAGTAGTTCAAGCTTTTTATTGTTTTAATATTGATGATTTTGGCATACAGCTCATGAAAACCCAAAATTCCTATCTCAAAAAATTTGCATATCATGAAAATGTTCTCTAAACGAGCTATTAACCTATTCATCTGAATCAACTAATTAACTCTAAACACCTGCAAAAGATTCCTGAGGCTTTTAAAAACTCCCAGCCTGGTTAATTACTCAAAACCGCAATCATGGGTAAGACTGCCGACCTGACTGCTGTCCAGAAGGCCATCATTGACACCCTCAAGCAAGAGGGTAAGACACAGAAAGAAATTTCTGAACGAATAGACTGTTCCCAGAGTGCTGTATCAAGGCACCTCAGTGGGAAGTCTGTGGGAAAGAAAAAGTGTGGCAGAAAACGCTGCACAACGAGAAGAGGTGACCGGACCCTGAGGAAGATTGTGGAGAAGGACCTATTCCAGATCTTGGGGGACCTGCGGAAGCAGTGGACTGAGTCTGGAGTAGAAACATCCAGAGCCACCGTGTACATGCGTGTGCAGGAAATGGGCTACAGGTGCCGCATTCCCCAGGTCAAGCCACTTTTGAACCAGAAACAGCGGCAGAAGCGCCTGACCTGAGTTACAGAGAAGCAGCACTGGACTGTTGCTCAGTGGTCCAAAGTACTTTTTTCGGATGAAAGCAAATTTTGCATGTCATTCAGAAATCAAGGTGCCAGAGTCTGTAGGAAGACTGGGGAGAGGGAAATGCCAAAATGCCTGAAGTCCAGTGTCAAGTACCCACAGTCATTGATGGTCTGGGGTGCCATGTCAGCTGCTGGTGTTGGTCCACTGTGTTTTATCAAGGGCAGGGTCAATGCAGCTAGCTATCAGGAGATTTTGGAGCACTTCATGCTTCCATCTGCTGAAAAGCTTTATGGAGATGAAGATTTCATTTTTCAGCACGACCTGGCACCTGCTCACAGTGCCAAAACCACTGGTAAATGGTTTACTGACCATGGTATTACTGTGCTCAATTGGCCTGCCAACTCTCCTGACCTGAACCCCATAGAGAATCTGTGGGATATTGGGAAGAGAAAGTTGAGAGACGCAAGACCCAACACTCTGGATGAGCTTAAGGCCGCTATCGAAGCATCCTGGGCCTCCATAACACCTCAGCAGTGCCACAGGCTGATTGCCTCCATGCCACGCCGCATTGAAGCAGTCATTTCTGCAAAAGGATTCCCGACCAAGTATTGAGTGCATAACTGAACATAATTATTTGAAGGTTGACTTTTTTTGTATTAAAAACACTTTTCTTTTATTGGTCGGATAAAATATGCTAATTCTTTTAGATAGGAATTTGGGTTTTCATGAGCTGTATGCCAAAATCATCAATATTAAAACAATAAAAGGCTTGAACTACTTCAGTTGGTGTGTAATGAATCTAAAATATATGAAAGTCTAATGTTTATCAGTACATTACAGAAGATAATGAACTTTATCACAATATGCTAATTTTATTTAGAAGGACCTGTATATATATATATATATATATATATATATATACACTCACCTAAAGAATTATTAGGAACACCATACTAATACGGTGTTGGACCCCCTTTTGCCTTCAGAACTGCCTTAATTCTACGTGGTATTGATTCAACAAGGTGCTGACAGCATTCTTTAGAAATGTTGGCCCATATTGATAGGATAGCATCTTGCCGTTGATGGAGATTTGAGGGATGCACATCCAGGGCACGAAGCTCCCGTTCCACCACATCCCAAAGATGCTCTATTGGGTTGAGATCTGGTGACTGTGGGGGCCATTTTAGTACAGTGAACTCATTGTCATGTTCAAGAAACCATTTTTCCAGTCTTCAACAGTCCAATTTTGGTGAGCTCGTGCAAATTGTAGCCTCTTTTTCCTATTTGTAGTGGAGATGAGTGGTACCCGGTGGGGTCTTCTGCTGTTGTAACCCATCCGCCTCAAGGTTGTGCGTTTTGTGGCTTCACAAATGCTTTGCTGCATACCTCGGTTGTAACGAGTGGTTATTTCAGTCAACGTTGCTCTTCTATCAGCTTGAATCAGTCGGCCCATTCTCCTCTGACCTCTAGCATCAACAAGGCATTTTCGCCCACAGGACTGCCGCATACTGGATGTTTTTCCCTTTTCACACCATTCTTTGTAAACCCTAGAAATGGTTGTGCGTGAAAATCCCAGTAACTGAGCAGATTGTGAAATACTCAGACCGGCCCGTCTAGCACCAACAACCATGCCACGTTCAAAATTGCTTAAATCACCTTTCTTTCCCATTCTGACATTCAGTTTGGAGTTCAGGAGATTGTCTTGACCAGGACCACAACCCTGCATGCATTGAAGCAACTGCCATGTGATTGGTTGACTAGATAATTGCAATAATGAAAAATAGAACAGGTATTCCTAATAATTCTTTAGGTGAGTGTGTGTGTATATATATATATATATATATATATATATATGAACCAATTCCTTTTCTTACATTGGCTAAGCATCGCAATCAAAATCATATTAACTCACACATAAGCTGTCTTATACTAAAAATGTCCTTTGTTACCTATAGCAACCAATCAGAGCTCATATTAATGACCTGTAGCAAAATAGAAGCTGAGCTGTGATTGGTTGCTATTTGCAACCTGATGAATTTCCAGGTTAACTGACACAACAGCCAACAGACAATGGCTCCTGTAGTTTGACGGTTAGGTTACTAAGCGCATTTTTTTGGCATATAATCAGAAAGCGCAGGATGAAATTTTTTACTCAAAACATAGTGTATGATGTTCCCCGAGTCACAGGAGCCGGCTGTGCAAAATTTCATGATTGTAAATGTGAAGGTGCAGATTGCTTAAGCGCACATACATACATACATACACTTAGCTTTATATGTTAGACTAGCAGAAAGATCTGGCTTCGCACGGGTATATTTAATCTATTTCTATTTTATGTTTCCGTATGTCGTAAAAAGATATCAACAGTTTCACCCATAACAGTGACCTCAACAGTACCTGCCCCTTTAACAATGACCTCCACAGTGCCCGCCCCTTTAACAGTGAACTCCACAGTGGCCGCCCCTTTGACATTGACCTCCACAGTGGCCGCCCCTTTGACATTGAGCTCCACAGTGCCTGCCCCTTTAACATTGACCTTCACATTACCCACCCCTTTAACAGTGACCTCCACAGTATCCGCCCCTTTAACAGTGACTTCCACAGTGCCCACCCCTTTAAAAAAGACCTCCACAGTGCCCACCCCTTTAAAAAAGACCTCCACGGTGCCCACCCCTTTAACAGTGACCTCCACAGTGCCCGCCTCTTTAACAGTGACCGCCCCTTTTACAATGACCTCCACAGTGCCCATCCCTTTAACCACCTCCCGACCGCTGTACGCACATATGCGTCCGGGAGGTGGTTGCTTTACTCCTCCTGGACGCATATACGCGTCATCTCGCGAGACGCGAGATTTCCTGTGAACGCGCGCGCACAGGCGCGCGCGCTCACAGGAACGGAAGGTAAGCGAGTGGATCTCCAGCCTGCCAGCGGCGATCGTTCGCTGGCAGGCTGGAGATCCGAATTTTTTAACCCCTAACAGGTATATTAGACGCTGTTTTCATAACAGCGTCTAATATACCTCCTACCTGGTCCTCTGGTGGTCCCTTTTGTTAGGATCGACCACCAGAGGACTCAGGTAGGTCAGTACAGTCCCACCAAACACCACACTACACTACACCCCCCCCCCCGTCACTTATTAACCCCTTATAAACCCCTGATCACCCATGATCACCCCATATAAACTCCCTGATCACCCCCCTGGCATTGATCACCGCCCTGTCATTGATCACCCCCCTGTCAGGCTCCGTTCAGACGTCCGTATGATTTTTACGGATCCGCAAAAAGCATACGGACGTCTGAATGGAGCCTTACAGGGGGGTGATCAATGACAGGCGGGTGATCACCCATATACACTCCCTGATCACCCCCTGTCATTGATCACCCCCCCTGTAAGGCTCCATTCAGACGTCCGCAGGATTTTTACGGATCCGATCCATGTATCCATGGATCCGTAAAAATCATGCGGACGTCTGAATGGAGCCTTACAGGGGGGGTGATCAGTGACAGGGGGGTGATCACCCTGATCACCCCTGTCATTGATAACCCCCCTGTAAGGCTCCATTCAGACGTCCGCATGATTTTTACGGATCCGATCCATGTATCCATGGATCCGTAAAAATCATGCGGATGTCTGAATGGAGCCTTACAGGGGGGGTGATCAGTGACATGGGGGTGATCACCCTGATTACCCTGATCACCCCCTGTCATTGATAACCCCCCTGTAAGGCTCCATTCAGACGTCCGCATGCTTTCTGTGGATCCGATCCATGTATCCATGGATCCGTAAAAAATCATGCGGATGTCTGAATGGAGCCTTACAGGGGGGGTGATCAGTGACATGGGGGTGATCACCCTGATTACCCTGATCACCCCCTGTCATTGATAACCCCCCTGTAAGGCTCCATTCAGACGTCCGCATGCGTTCTGTGGATCCGATCCATGTATCCATGGATCCGTAAAAAATCATGCGGATGTCTGAATGGAGCCTTACAGGGGGGGTGATCAGTGACATGGGGGTGATCACCCTGATTACCCTGATCACCCCCTGTCATTGATAACCCCCCTGTAAGGCTCCATTCAGACGTCCGTATGCGTTCTGTGGATCCGATCCATGTATCCATGGATCCGTAAAAAATCATGCGGATGTCTGAATGGAGCCTTACAGGGGGGGTGATCAGTGACAGGGGGGTGATCACCCTGATTACCCTGATCACCCCCTGTCATTGATAACCCCCCTGTAAGGCTCCATTCAGACGTCCGCATGCGTTCTGTGGATCCGATCCATGTATCCATGGATCCGTAAAAAATCATGCGGATGTCTGAATGGAGCCTTACAGGGGGGGTGATCAGTGACAGGGGGGTGATCACCCTGATTACCCTGATCACCCCCTGTCATTGATAACCCCCCTGTAAGGCTCCATTCAGACGTCCGCATGCGTTCTGTGGATCCGATCCATGTATCCATGGATCCGTAAAAAATCATGCGGATGTCTGAATGGAGCCTTACAGGGGGGGTGATCAGTGACAGGGGGGTGATCACCCTGATTACCCTGATCACCCCCTGTCATTGATAACCCCCCTGTAAGGCTCCATTCAGACGTCCGCATGCGTTCTGTGGATCCGATCCATGGATCCGTAAAAAATCATGCGGATGTCTGAATGGAGCCTTACAGGGGGGGTGATCAGTGACAGGGGGGTGATCACCCTGATTACCCTGATCACCCCCTGTCATTGATAACCCCCCTGTAAGGCTCCATTCAGACGTCCGCATGCGTTCTGTGGATCCGATCCATGTATCCATGGATCCGTAAAAAATCATGCGGATGTCTGAATGGAGCCTTACAGGGGGGGTGATCAATGACAGGGGGGTGATCAGGGAGTCTATATGGGTGATCACCCCCCCTGTCATTGATCACCCCCCTGTCATTGATCACCCCCCTGGTAAGGCTCCATTCAGACATTTTTTTTGGCACAAGTTAGCGGAAATTTTTTGTTTGTTTTTGTTTTTGTTTTTTCTTACAAAGTCTCATATTCCACTAACTTGTGTCAAAAAATAAAATCTCACATGAACTCACCATACCCCTCACGGAATCCAAATGCGTAAACATTTTTAGACATTTATATTCCAGACTTCTTCTCACGCTTTAGGGCCCCTAAAAAGCCAGGGCAGTATAAATACCCCACATGTGACCCCATTTCGGAAAGAAGACACCCCAAGGTATTCCGTGAGGGGCATATTGAGTCCATGAAAGATTGAAATTTTTGTCCTAAGTTAGCGGAAAGTGAGACTTTGTGAGAAAAAAAACCAAAAAAAATCAATATCCGCTAACTTATGCAAAAAAAATAAAATTCTAGGAACTCGCCAGGCCCCTCATTAAATACCTTGGGGTGTCTTCTTTCCAAAGTGGGGTCACATGTGGGGTATTTATACTGCCCTGGCTTTTTAGGGGCCCGAAAGTGTGAGAAGAAGTCTGGGATCCAAATGTCTAAAAATGCCCTCCTAAAAGGAATTTGGGCACCTTTGCGCATCTAGGCTGCAAAAAAGTGTCACACATGTGGTATCGCCGTACTCAGGAGAAGTTGGGGAATGTGTTTTGGGGTGTCATTTTACATATACCCATGCTGGGTGAGAGAAATATCTTGGTCAAATGCCAACTTTGTATAAAAAAATGGGAAAAGTTGTCTTTTGCCAAGATATTTCTCTCACCCAGCATGGGTATATGTAAAATGACCCCCCAAAACACATTGCCCAACTTCTCCTGAGTACGGCGATACCAGATGTGTGACACTTTTTTGCAGCCAAGGTGGGCAAAGGGGCACCTTTCGGATTTCGCAGGCCATTTTTTACACATTTTGATTGCAAGGTACTTCTTACACATTTGGGCCCCTAAATTGCCAGGGCAGTATAACTACGCCACAAGTGACCCCATTTTGGAAAGAAGACACCCCAAGGTATTCCGTGGGGGGCATGGCGAGTTCCTAGAATTTTTTTTTTTTTGTCACAATTTAGCGGAAAATTATGATTTTTCTTTTTTTTTCTTTTTTCCTTACAAAGTCTCATATTCCACTAACTTGCGACAAAAAATAAAAAATTCTAGGAACTCGCCATGCCCCTCACGGAATACCTTGGGGTGTCTTCTTTCCAAAATGGGGTCACTTGTGGGGTAGTTATACTGCCCTGGCAATTTAGGGACCCATATGTGTGAGAAGTACTTTGCAATCAAAATGTGTAAAAAATGCCCTGCAAAATCCGAAAGGTGCACTTTGGAATATGTGCCCCTTTGCCCACCTTGGCAGCAAAAAAGTGTGACACATCTGGTATCGCCGTACTCAGGAGAAGTTGGGCAATGTGTTTTGGGGTGTCATTTTACATATACCCATGCTGGGTGAGAAAAATATCTTGGTCAAATGCCAACTTTGTATAAAAAAATGGGAAAAGTTGTCTTTTGCCAAGATATTTCTCTCACCCAGCATGGGTATATGTAAAATGACACCCCAAATCACATTCCCCAACTTCTCCTGAGTACGGCGATACCAGATGTGTGACACTTTTTTGATGCCAAGGTGGGCAAAGGGGCACATATTCCAAAGTGCACCTTTCGGATTTCACTGGTCATTTTTTACAGATTTTGATTGCAAAGTACTTCTCACACATATGGGCCCCTAAATTGCCAGGGCAGTATAACTACCCCACAAGTGACCCCATTTTGGAAAGAAGACACCCCAAGGTATTCCGTGAGGGGCATGGCGAGTTCCTAGAATTTTTTATTTTTTGTCGCAAGTTAGTGGAATATGAGACTTTGTAAGGAAAAAAGAGAAAAAAAAAAAAATCATCATTTTCCGCTAACTTGTGACAAAAAATAAAAAATTCTAGGAACTCGCCGTGCCCCTCACGGAATACCTTGGGGTGTCTTCTTTCCAAAATGGGGTCACTTGTGGCGTAGTTATACTGCCCTGGCAATTTAGGGGCCCAAATGTGTGAGAAGTACCTTGCAATCAAAATGTGTAAAAAATGGCCTGCAAAATCTGAAAGGTGCACTTTGGAATATGTGCCCCTTTGCCCACCTTGGCTGCAAAAAAGTGTCACACATCTGGTATCGCCGTACTCAGGAGAAGTTGGGGAATGTGTTTTGGGGTGTCATTTTACATATAACCATGCTGGGTGAGAGAAATATCTTGGCAAAAGACAACTTTTCCCATTTTTTTATACAAAGTTGGCATTTGACCAAGATATTTTTCTCACCCAGCATGGGTATATGTAAAATGACACCCCAAAACACATTCCCCAACTTCTCCTGAGTACGGCGATACCAGATGTGTCACACTTTTTTGCTGCCAAGGTGGGCAAAGGGGCGCATATTCCAAAGTGCACCTTTTGGATTTCACCGGTCATTTTTTACACATTTTGATTGCAAAGTTCTTCTCACACATTTGGGCCCCTAAATTGCCAGGGCAGTATAACTACCCCACAAGTGACCCCATTTTGGAAAGAAGACACCCCAAGGTATTCTGTGAGGGGCATGGTGAGTTCCTAGAATTTTTTATTTTTTGTCGCAAGTTAGTGGAATATGAGACTTTTTTTTTTTTTATTATAAATACTTTTATTTTATTTTCTTTCCTTCATCATGTATAAAAAGTTCAGAAACAAAACATAGCAATAAACAGTAATTCAACAGAACATCAACAAAGATAATTCTTGCATATATACATATATTTGTTGCTCACTTATCCTTGGACATCAGAAATATATCCCTATCCTGTTTCTTTCCTCGTGTCATATACAAAAGAGAAGAAGGAAAAGAAAACAATTTAACCCCTACCCTCCCCCCCCCCCCCCCATGGTTGTCTTGATGGATACCGCGAATAGTGAGAAAAGGGGA
Organism: Bufo gargarizans; assembly: GCF_014858855.1. Taxonomy (NCBI): domain Eukaryota; kingdom Metazoa; phylum Chordata; class Amphibia; order Anura; family Bufonidae; genus Bufo; species Bufo gargarizans. Next base: position 614,840,298 of record NC_058082.1, on the reverse strand, counting down.
GAAAATAAGGCAAGAAAGCAGAGAATATGTAAATAGATAGCAGAGAAGAGATTGATTTCATGATCTCACATCAGAGTTCTTTCCTTTTCTTTTTCTCTTTTCCTCCCTCCCCTCCTTCCTTCCTCTTTCCTTCCCTTCCCTCTCTCTCCTATCTCTTTTCTTCCCTATTCCACTTCCTCCATTTATTTGTGGGTACCGGCATATTCGTATCTACGTACCCTCCCACATAAGTTCTTCCATGCTTCGATGTTTGGTGGTGTGTCCGCCCCCCACTCCCTAGCCACTACAACCCGCGCCAGCATTAATCCTTTGGCCCATTTCCTTTCTATTTCTGTGTCGAAACCAATTTTCCCAATATATCCTAGTACCGCCGTAGCGATCTCCATTGGAGCTGAGCACCCAGTTGATCTGGTCAGTTCCCGAAAAACCTCGGTCCAATAATCCTGCATTAGGGGGCAATGCCAGATCAAGTGAGTGAAGTCCGCGTTGTCCATCCTACATTTCCAGCATCTAGCATCCCTTGTTTTATACATCCTACTCAACACCCATGGGGTGATGTAGGTGCGATGGACAATAAAGAACTGTATCAGTCGAAAATTGCTCGATACTGTGCTTCTTTTAATACTTTTATAGATACAACTCCAGTCTAACGTATTAGGTTCCACTTCTAGTGCCCATTTTTGCTCACTATTAAACTTTATCACTCCCCCTAAACCCCTTTTAATTTTTTTATATATCTGTGAAATTGATATTTTGGTCCCCTTATTGAGACAACAAAATTCTACAAATTCTGATTGTTTAGTGATTAAGTACTGTTTATTCTCAGTGGTGTCAAATGCGTGTTTTAACCGAAAATATCTAAAACATGTGAGGGTGTCTAATTTTATACTAAGTCCTAATTCTTCTATTGTTCGGAGCGTTCCTTTTATCTCAATCTGTGAAATAAACTTAATACCATTTTTTTCCCAAAAAACATAATCATCTAACTTCTGAAACTCGCCTAGGTTTATGTTCCCCCATATAGGGGTAATCTTTAATGAGTAATTTATCCCCAATAGTTTTTTGACATTCACCCATATCAAGTGCATCATATTACTAATAGGGCACTTCTTACCCTTTATTTTTAGTATCCCGGCTTCCAAGACACTAAAAATGTTATATTGGAGACCTGCAAACTCACCCACTAGATACTGACGTAATCTATCATCCTCTGCCATTAGCCATTGTAGCTGGGATGCGTAATAGTAGCCTCTAAAGCAAGGCACGGACAAACCACCATCTTCTTCATCGAGCCATAAGTATTTTTGTTTGAGCCTAACCCTTTTTTTCCCCCATATGAGATCATTTATCATTCCCTCCAATACATTAAAAATATGGTCACCTATCCAGACAGGGACATGAGGATATAACATAGAGGACCTGCGGCAACAGGATCATTTTAATAATAGCTATGCGATCTGCCTGTCTTATCAGTATTTTCTGCCAGATACTTATTTTATTTTTAACCCTTTTAAGCAGAGGGGCAAGATTCAATTCTATATATTCCTGGATCCTCGCACTGAATTTTTATTCCAAGATATTCCAATGCATCTGTGGGTTTCAATATTTTAACATCAGCATCCGTTCTCCTGATTTCATAGCCCATTGGGAGTAGCACTGATTTCATCCAGTTCACCCTGAAGCCAGAAATTTGGCCAAATTGATTTACAATTCGCATCAGGTATGGAACCGTCGTCGCCCCCCCCTTCAAGAAAAACAAGACATCATCCGCATATAAACACATTTTATCTGAGGCACCCCTACTCCCGAATCCCCTGATGTTATCGTCTGATCGTACCTTACATGCCAGCGGTTCTAAAAAGATGGCAAACAGTAGTGGTGAAAGGGGGCGCCCCTGCCTAGTTCCTCTTTGCAATGATATCAATTCAGATGTCTCTCCGTTAATTTTAATCCTTACTTTCGGATGTTGATACAATAATTGCACCCAACCAATGAATTTGTCCCCCAGATTTAGCTCACGCATTATGTTCCAGAGGTATGCCCACTCCACCCTGTCAAACGCTTTTTCTGCGTCCAGTGACAGGAGGGAGTGGGCACCCTCCCCCCTCATCTGAATATTAAGGAGGGCCCGACGGATATTCATTTGAGCCTGACGTTTCGGTATAAACCCCGATTGATCTGGGTGTACTATCTTGTCTATCACTTTTTTTAGGCGGTTTGCCAACAATTTAGCACATATTTTAAATCCGTGTTGAGAAGAGAGATGGGGCGGTACGAGTCCACTTTACTCTCATCTTTCCCCTTTTTCCCTATCAGGGTTATTTCAGCCTCTGACAGGGAGGCCGGTAGTTCACCCCTGTCCATAGATTCCTTAGGACCCGCAGAAATACTGGGAGGATAACCTCCCCGTATCTTCTATATATCTCGAAGGGGAAACCATCCGGCCCAGGGCTAGAGTTACCCTTTATCGATTTCATAGTGTCACGTAGTTCCTCCAGCTCTATTGGGCCATTCAAATACTTCCTGTCCTCCTCGGAGAGAGTGGGGAGCGGGACCCCCTCTAAAAAGAGTTTTATGTCTCCACCATCCCCCACTCCCTCCGAGGAGTAGAGGTCCCCGTAATATTTAACAAATTCCTGCTCAATTTCTCCCGGGCTGGATGTTATCACCCCATCTCTCCTCTCAACACGCTTGATTCTACCATCCCCCCTCTGATTCTGTACAATAGTGGAAAGCAATCTGCCTGGTTTCCCAGATTCCCTGAAATATCGGGCCCCCTCAAAAAACACTCTTTGTTGTGCCTTATTCTCCAGATAATTATTTAGAGAAATTTTAGTCTCTTCTAGCTCCGCCGTCGTCTCAAGGGAATTATTAAGCTGGAGTTTCTCCTCTAGTTTCTTTATTTTTTCAGTCCAACTCCCTCTCCTCTCTGGCGAACTCAGTTTTTAAGCCCTGTAATTCTGCCAATAAGGATGCCCCGTAAATATGCTTTAAATGCATCCCATACATAACCTATTTGTGCTGATCCAAGATTAATTTTCCAGAACTCCGCTATATCGGTGCTAATACTTTCATCTTTATTTATCAGGTTTAGCCAATGTGGATTTAGCCGAAACCCTCTACTCTTTGGTTTAACCGTTGTTTTAAGTGTCAGGCAGACTGGGGAGTGATCTGAAATGCTATTAACCTCATACCTCATTTTCGATATCTGCTCTACCAGTTCTGGGCTAGCTAATGCCATATCTATTCTTGACATGGTTTTGCTCCCATGACCAAACCAGGAGTACGCTCGCTTGTCATCATACAGATACCTCCATACGTCTATTAGCAGCAGTTCTTGTGATATTCTTTTAAGAAGTGTTGGGTGGCTTGTCCCATATTTATCATTTGATATCACCGAATATCTATCTAGAGAGCTATTCATAACGGAGTTAAAGTCTCCCATTACTAGTATGGGGCATTTACCTCGTGACTCTGCAAACTCCACTAAGCTATTGATAACGCATAGTGAGAATGGTGGGGGTATATACACAAAGGCTAGAACACACATTTTCCCATTCCATTGGCAGTGAAGGAAAACATATCTACCCCTATCATCGATCTTCTGGTCTAGTGGGTGGTAGTCCACTTTGTGGTGGATATATACACTAACTCCACTTGAGTAGGTAGAAAAACATGAATGATACTGATACTTGGCCCATTTCCGCATTAATAAGTATGTCTTATCCTTAGTGTTATGTGTCTCCGTTAATCCCACAATTGCTGGGAGGTGTCTAGTAATTGTATCAAAGACCATAACCCTCTTAACCTTATCCCCCAGACCTCGTACATTCCATGTTAAAATCCTACTCATGTGAGCCTACCACCTGTATTTTCATTCTTATCTTCATTAATAATCCTATCAAGACAACCATCCCACCCATAACCCCTCCTCCTTCCCCCCCTCCCCTACCCCCTCCCTCCCCCCCCTGCTGGTCGGCGAAATAGAACATTTCCCCCACCTCTTACTCAACGCCCCCTTCCCTCCCCCCCCCCCAAACCCCCCCTCACCCACTCCACAGGCCATCTTATGATCCTATTCCATTGGAGTCCATCCATTCGACGGCCTCCTTTGGTGATCCAAAAAAACTAACTTGATCGTGATATATTACACGTAGCTTAGTTGGATATATCAGGGAGTATTGTAACTGAGCGGCTGCCTAGCCTCCTCTTTACTTCTCTAAATTCACGTCTCTTTTCCTGCGTTGCTCTGGAGTAATCTGGGTATATTTCTATATTGCGACCATTATACTCTATTGTCTGCATCTTCCTTTTTGCCCTCATTATTACGTCTCTGTCTCTGGAACTTAAGATTTTAACTAAGATGGCCCTGGGAAGACTCCCTTTTAACGGTGGTCTTCCCGGGATTCTATGTGCTCTTTCAACTAAAAACCATTTGGACAGGGAACTTTTATCAAAACTATCCTCCAGCCACTGCTGGATAAACCCCGTTGTATCTTCTCCTTCCACTCCTTCTGGAAATCCCACTAATCTCATATTTGATCTCCGGGATCTATCCTCCATTGTGGTAACTCTCTCTAGCAGGATTTTCTTTTCACTTTCTATAGCTTCTACTCTCTTTTTTGTCCCCTCAATATCTCTCCTCATTCCTTCTGAGGCTATCTGCAGCTCCTTAACCTTTTCCCTCACTTTGTTCATTTCTTCCTTAATCAGGGAGAGGTCAACCTGAGCAGAAGCGATCTTAACAGTCAAATCCTCTAGACTATGATTAGACTGCTGTACCGCCCCTAAAATTTCTCCCAGTTTTTTATCAACTGAATTTATTCTTTCCTCCATCCCTTCTCCACTCCCTGTCCTACTCTCAGCCCCAGAACATTCGTCTAAGACGGGTGGGTCACCTCCATTTTTCAGGGCCTCCTTATTTCCCCGTAGTGCACTCCTGCTCTTTGGGTTTGGAGGGGATTTAAGATATTTTTCTAGGCCAGTTACTGTACTGCTCCCTTTTCCTCCACCCGGTGAGGAGGTTCCCACCGATTTTCTACTATAATTTTTTGGTGGCATCTTTTCTTCTCTTCCCCTCTCTCTCCACTCCCTCTTACAGCCTCCCACACACAGAGAGAAAGAGAATCATAAACCGCACAGCAACAAAAGAAACAAAAAAAAAAAAAAAAAAAAAAAAAAGGTATCGGATAGGTACTGCACAGTCACACGATGATGTGGACGGGGAAGGAAAAAAAAAAAAAGGGAAAAGCAAAGGGGAGGTATGTCCCCTCGACGGAGTCCAGAGATGGGCCAGGAACAGCAGTTCTATTTACCAGTCCAGAAAAAAAAAAAAAAAAAAAAAAATATTCGTTTTGTTCTTCCTAGTAACCAACAGATAGTGTCCAGGGGCTGGGTTCGAGCATATTTCAGGAGGGGGAAGAAAGTAAACGGAAACAGGGCAAGAAGTCGGTTCATGAGGTACGCTTATCATGCCATTTATGCTATAGTACCATCAGGTGCACCGCTCAGGGGATACATAATATGTCAGTGGTCTCCCAGGTCGCCTGATATTGGAGACGCATTAAGGGGGACAGGATTCCATTTTCTGGGCGGGCACCTTCCTGTCATAGGTACCCAACACGTTAGGACAGCTGTAAGGACACCGTATATCTCCACTCACAAGCCCCCTTAACAGCCGTATCCCGAGCCGCCAAGGCAAATGTTCCAATATCCCCTGCACCCGGGTTTTCAGCTCAGGGCTGTGATGTACAGTCAGCTTGTTGTTATCCCAGGCACACCCGGCAGCGGAGGGGAGAGAAAGTAACACCCGTCAACCCGCAGCCTTGTTCCCCTTCTTATGTCTTCCGCCTCACCCCACAGTTATACCTCTGGGAGACCAACCGGGCACCCGTTCAGAGCAGTCACCCAGCGATGCTTTGCCCACCTCACAAGCTCAGAAAAGTCGCTTCCGCATTCCACCTGGGCTGCAAGGTCGCCAGGTTACATCACCTCTCCTTCGTCTCACGGGTCTGCACCTACAGTCACGGTCCTCCCGAGTCTCCAGACACGATCTTCCCGAGTCTACGCATCAGCACGGCGGGTCACCAGTAGGGACAGCGGATCACTCAGGGCTCCTCCGTTCCATGCGTGTGTCTTCCATCGAGAGCTGCACGCCGAAGTGCTGGCAGCCTGCGGGAGGGAGGGGGCGGGGGAGGAGGAGAAAGCGCGGCACGTCCTCACGTCATACCGCTACGGCCCCCCGTCTCTCATCATGCTTCGAATATTCGTGGAATATGAGACTTTGTAAGAAAAAAAATAAAAAATAAAATCATCATCATTTTCCGCTAACTTGTGACAAAAAATAAAAAGTTCTATGAACTCACTATGCCCATCAGCGAATACCTTAGGGTGTCTACTTTCCGAAATGGGGTCATTTGTGGGGGTTTTCTACTGTTTGGGCATTGTAGAACCTCAGGAATCATGACAGGTGCTCAGAAAGTCAGAGCTGTTTCAAAAAGCGGAAATTCACATTTTTGTACCATAGTTTGTAAATGCTATAACTTTTACCCAAACCATTATTTTTTTGCCCAAACATTTTTTTTTTTATCAAAGACATGTAGAACAATAAATTTGGCGAAAAATTTATATATGGATGTCGTTTTTTTTTGCAAAATTTTACAGCTGAAAGTGAAAAATTTCATTTTTTTGCCAAAAAATCGTTACATTTTGATTAATAACAAAAAAAGTAAAAATGCCAGCAGCAATGAAATACCACCAAATGAAAGCTCTATTAGTGAGAAGAAAAGGAGGTAAAATTCATTTGGGTGGTAAGTTGCATGACCGAGCGATAAACGGTGAAAGGAGTGTAGTGCCGAAGTGTAAAAAGTGGCCTGGTCATGAAGGGGGTTTCACCTAGCGGGGCTGAAGTGGTTAACAGTGAACTCCACATTGCCCGTCCCTTTAATAATGACTGCCCCTTTAACATTGACCCCCACAGTTCCTGCCCCTTTAACATTGACCACCCTTTTAACAATGACCTTCATAGTGGCCACCCCTTTAACAGTGACCTTCACAGTGCCCGCCCCTTTAACAGTCTCCTCCACAGTGCCCACCCCATTAACAGTGACTTCCACAGTGCCCAGCCCTTTAATAGTGACCTCCACACTGTCTGCCCCTTTAACAGTGACCTCCACAGTGCCGACCCCTTTAACAGGGATTTCCACATTGCCTGTCCCTTTAATAGTGACCACCCTTTAACATTGACCTTCATAGTGGCCACCCTTTTAACAGTGACCTTCACAGTGCCCGCGCCTTTAACAGTAACCTCCACAGTGCCCGCCCCTTTAACAGTGACCACCCTTTTAACAGTGACCTCCACAGTGCCCGCCCCGTTAACAGTGACATCCACAGTGCCCACCCCTTTAATAGTGACTTCCACACTGTCTGCCCCTTTAACAGTGACCTCCACAGTGCCCGCCCCTTTAACAGTGACCTCCACATTGCCCATTGCTTTAATAGTGACCAACCCTTTAACAGTGAACTTCACAGTGCCTTCCCCTTTAACAGTGACCTCCACAGTATCTGCCCTTGACCACCCCTTTAACAGTGACCTTCATAGCGGCCGACCCTTATACAGTGACCTCCACAGTGCCCGCCCCTTTAACAGTGACTTCCACAAAGCCCGCCCCTTTAACAGTGACCTTCACAGTACCGACCCTTCTAACATTGACCACCCCTTTAACAGTGACTTCCACAGTGACCCTTGCAGTGCCCACCCCTTTAACAGTGACTATCACAGTGCCAGCCTATTTAACAGTGTCCTCCACAGTGTCTGCCCCTTTAACATTGACCTTCACAGTGCCTGCCCATTTAACAGTGACCTCTACAGTGCCCGCCCCTTTAAAATGACCTCCACAGTGCCTGCCCCTTTAACATTGACCACCCTTTTAACAGCGACCTTCATAATGGCCTCCCCTTTAAAAAAAGACCTCCACAGTGCCCGCCCCTTTAATAGTGACCTCAACAGTGCCCACCCCTTTAATAGTGATCCCCTTTAACAGTGACCTCCACAGAGTCCACCTCTTTAATAGTGATCTCCACATTGTCTGCCCCTTTAACAATGACCTTCACAGTGACCTCTACAATGCCCGCACCTTTAACAGTGACCTCCACGCACAGTTCCTGATCCTGACCCTTTAACAGTGACCTCCACAGTGCCCGCCCCTTTAACAATGACGTCCACAGTGCCCACCCCTTTAACAGTGACCTTTATAATGGCTCCCCTTTAACTGTGATATCAACAGTGCCCGCCACTTTAACAATGACTTTCCCAGTGCACTCCCCTTTGACAGTGCCCTCCACAGTGCTCGCCCCTTAAATAGTGATCTCCACAGTGTCTGCCATTTTAACAGTGACCTCCATTGTGACCTGCACAATGCCCGTCCCTTTAACAGTGACCGCCCCTTTAACAGTGACCTCCACAGTGCCCGCCCCTTTAACAGTGAACTCCACAGCGGCCATCCATTTAATAGTGGCCCCTTCCCCCCATGCATGTAGCAGTGTAGTTGTGCCGTCATGCGTCATATGACTGAATATTTATGGACCTGTGAACTGCTAAAACCTGTGATCAGTTGTTTTGGCAACCTGGAGTAGGACCTGTGAGCTTCTATTGGCTAATAAGGGACATGTGACCGTGTAAATGGCAGTTTGGATTTAAGCGAAAGGCTTGATGTCTTCTATTGGTTAATGAAGGTATTTTTTGGGGGAATATCTTAGGAACAGTACGTCCTAGAGAGCTGAGACCCGGTTTTAAACCTTCCCGGACACCTGATGTATCTGTGCGCCAAATTTGGTGAAGATCAATCTAGTCATTTGGTCGCGCATAAAGAATGTACAGACGTCTAGACAGATAGACAGAAACTCATTTATATATGTATGCTAGCAGAAGGACCCGGCTTTGCACGGGTATATTTCATCTATTTCATTTCATGTTTCCATGTGTCGTAAAAAGATATCAACAGTTTCCCCCATAACAGTTACCTCTACAGTACCCGCCCCTTTAACAATGACCTCCACAGTGCCCGCCCCTTTAACATTGACCTCCACAGTGCCCCCTTTTTTAACAATGACCTTCAGAGTGCCCGCCCCTTTAAGAGTGCCTGTCTTTTTAACAGTGACCTCCACAGTGCCCACCCCTTTAACAGTGACCACTTCTTTAGCATTGACAACCCCTTTAACAGTGACATTTACAGTACCCGCCCCTTTAAAAGTGACTTACACACTGCCCGCCCCTTTAACAGAGACCTCCACAGTGCCTGACCCTTTAAAAGTGACTTTCACAGTGACCGCCCCTTTAAAAGTGACCTTCATAGTGGCCGCCCCTTTAACAGTGACCTTCACAGTGCCCGCCCCTTTAACAGTGACTTACACAGTGCCCACCCCTTTAACAGAGACCGCCACAGTGCCTGCCCCTTTAACAGTAACTTTCACAGTGACCACCCCTTTAACAGTGATTTTTACAATGACTGCCCCTTTAACAGTGGCTTTCACAGTGACTGCCCTTTTAACAGTGAATTTAACAATGACCGCCCCGTTAACAGTGACTTACACAGTGCCTGCCACTTTAACAGATACTTCGACAGTGCTTGCCCCTTTAAAAGTAACTTTCACAATGACTGCCCCTTTAACATTGACTTTCACAGTGACCGCCCCTTTAACAGTGACTTTCACAGTGACCGCCCCTTTAACTGTGACTTTCACAGTGACCTCCCCTTTAACAGTGACTTTCAAAGTGACTGCCCCTTTAACAGTGACTTTCTCAGTGGCCGGCCCTTTAACATTGACTTTTACAGTGACCGCCTCTTTAACAGTGACTTTCACAGTGACCGCCCCTTTAACAGTGACTTTCACAGTGACCGCCCCTTTAACTGTGACTTTCACAGTGACCTCCCCTTCAACAGTGACTTTCAAAGTGACTGCCCCTTTAACAGTGACTTTCTCAGTGGCCGGCCCTTTAACATTGACTTTTACAGTGACCGCCTCTTTAACAGTGACTTTCACAGTGACCGCCCCTTTAACAGTGACTTTCACAGTGACCACCCCTTTAACAGTGATTTTTACAATGACTGCCCCTTTAACAGTGACTTTCACAGTGACTGCCCCTTTAACAGTGACTTTTACAGTGACCGCCCCTTTAACAGTGACTCACACAGTGACCACCCCTTTAAAAGTGACTTTTACAGTGACCTCCCCTTTAACAGTGACTTTAACAGTGACCTCCCCTTTAACAGTGACTTTCAAAGTGACTGCCCCTTTAACAGTGACTTTCTCAGTGGCCGGTCCCTTTAACATTGACTTTTACAGTGACCGCCCCTTTAACAGTGGCTTTCACAGTGACCGCCCCTTTAACAGTGACTTTCACAGTGACCACCCTTTTAACAGTGATTTTTACAATGACTGCCCCTTTAACAGTGACTTTCACAGTGACTGCCCCTTTAACAGTGACTTTCACAGTGACCGCCCCTTTAACAGTGACTTTCACAGTGACCACCCCTTCAACAGTGATTTTTACAATGACTGCCCCTTTAACAGTGACTTTCACAGTGACTGCCCCTTTAACAGTGACTTTCACAGTGACTGCCCCTTTAACAGTGACCACCCCTTCAACAGTGATTTTTACAATGACTGCCCCTTTAACAGTGACTTTTACAGTGACTGCTCCTTTAACAGTGACTTTCACAGTGACCGCCCCTTTAACAGTGACTTACACAGTGACCACCCCTTTAACAGTGGCTTTCACAGTGACTGCCCCTTTAAGAATGACTTTCACAGTGAGCGCCCCTTTAATAGTGACTTTTACATAAACCACACCTTTAACAGTGACTTTTATAGTGCCCGCCCCTTTAACAGGGAACTTCATAGCGCCCGCCCATTTAATAACAGTGACCTCCACAGTGCCTGCCCCTTTAATAACAGTGATCTCCACTGTGCCTGCCCCTTTAAAAACAGTGAAGTCCACAGTGTACACCCCTTTAAGCAGTAAAGAAAAATGGCTGGGTTGTTTTGGAAACCTGGAGTAAAACTGTGTTTATGGCAGTTGGGATTTGAAGAGAAAGACTTGCAGGCTTGTATTGGCTAATGTGGGTTGTTTGGGGGGAATATCTTAGGAATAGTATGTCCTAGAGAGATGAGAACCAGTCTAAAACCTTCCCAGACACCTGATGTACCTGTGTGCCAAATTTGGCGATGATCGGTCCAGTCGTTTGGTCGCACATAAAGAGCATCCAGACAGACGTCTAGACAAACAGAAATTATTTTTTATATATATATATATATATATATATATAATATATATATTTCTCGTACTTTTTTCGAGCTCCTCCTCCTCGGGCTATACCCCCTGACTCCACCAGGAGAAGCTCAGTCTTTGCTTAGTGTCTGGTGAAGGAGGTTGACACTCTCTGATTCTACTCCTTTTTGTTATTTTTATTCTAGATGGGGACTCAGGTCGGCATGGCGCCTTCCTGGTCCCACGTGGAGTGCCCGCCGCCGTCTTTGGGACGTTGCCTGGCTGCCTCCATTTCCCCCCAAGAAGATAAGTGGATCCGGGCTTGACCTGTTAGCTCCGGCATCCCACCAGCTCCTGGGTCACCTGCTGCTGCCCTCCTCCCAGAGCACTGCACTCCTGGAGTCAGATGTCTGAAGAGGTGAACCCTGCTGGTCCTGAACAGAGGGAGAAGACTGCAGGAGCAGATAAGTATACTGCAATCGCTCTCTGCCCCCCCGCCTCCCTCCCTCCCTGTCTTATGTCTATGGGCCGCCTGGGTGAACTGAGGGTGTTATCTCTGTCCGGGGGTTCTAGGGCATGGAGGCACTATTCTGGCTAATCTCCCTGCTGGGACTTTCGGCTCTCTCTGAGTTTTTTATCTTTTATTCATGAGGCATGACTTTTCTATAACTTACAGCAGCACCCACCAACCACTCGCCCCGTCAGAGACCTGGGACAGAACGAGGATTGGGCTGCAACTGCAGGCGTGCGTGGTGCCTTGTTAACCCCCGCTTCGCTGTGTTCGGCACTGGGGGACATGTTTTCAGGAAGCACAAGGAGTGGAGTGCGCGATTTGTTTCCCGCGCTTCTATGGGCCCGGGGGCGGAGCCTGACGCGGCCGGGGGCGGACCCTGACGCTTTGCTCCGGCATCTTCCTCCGTCTGCTACAAAGGTTCCCACGCTCCTGACTGCTCCCCTGCTGAACAGCAACACAGAGTAATGGCATCTTAACCCTATTCAATCTGCTTCTCTCTGGACAGCTGTCTAGCTGTGTATGTGTGTGTGTATAAATGCCTTGCTTCTGATGTGAACGATCTCTAGTTCGATTCCCAGAAGACACTGTTAAGGATTCTTTTCTCTGACTACAACTGTAGATTTCTTGCATAGTTGTTATCATGCCTAAGCCTAGTCACCTTCTCAGGCTCCAATGGGTCCTGTTAGACCACTGGTTTTTGTGCCTCCTGCCCTGGCCCTGGACAGGATCTCCTTCCTGCCCAACCCAGCTCCTAAGGCAAGCTGGTAGCTCAGTGATAAGGCTGTTGCCCCAGTCCAGACTTTCTGAGTTCAAACCACTTTAAGCCTTTTTAAAAAAAAGGGGGGGGGAAAAATGTTTATTTCTGTCCCGGCGGTACACGCTTGGGCATCTTCCAGGTCCTGCGCGGCCGCTGATTTGTCCTGAGTCGCCAAGGCAGCCATGTCCTTTTTGGACCGTATGGCAGTTGCCAATCCAGTGGCCCCTACCACTCCGTCTTCCCGCAGTGGTTCCCGCTGAGGTCGCCTGACTAATAAGAGGCAGCGTGAGCGGTAGCATCCATCCTTGGATGACTCAGTTTCCCCCCCTCGTCTAGAGATGTGTTCAGACGACTCTCCCCCCTAAGGAGCGCAGGTCTGAAGGGGGATTGTCCGGCTCGGACGAGGTCATGGAGTGGGTCCCTCCGCCTAAGCTCCCCACGTTTGGCGGACTTAGTAGCGGCTGTCCGTGACACCTGTAATCTCTAAGGGGATTCTCCTCTACGCGGGAGTTCCCCCCTTTTTTGTTTTCCGTCCAAGAAGCCATAGGTTGCCGCGTTTTTTCCTATCCATGAGGGATTTCCGCGGTCATACCCAGAACCTGGGACAGGATCATTCTTTTACGACTGAGCAGTGGGGAGGGCTGGTCTTCTCCCCTAGGGTGGATCCCCCAGTGTCCAGGATCACTGCCTTCCCTGTCCTTACTGGCTCCTCTCTGCAGGACGTTCTGGACGGGCGCCTAGATTCTCTCTCAAGAGCCATTTATCTCTGGCGGGCACGTTAGGCCAGTGTTCTCCCCAGGTGTGGTTGCAGCGCCACCACCTGAACCTGGCGGAACATGATGCGTCTACTGACACACCAGATTTGGTTCTCCAGGTGTCTCAGTCTTTCAAATTCCTTTGCGAGGCTTCCATGGACATTGATTCCCTCGTTACCCGCATTGTAGCCCTCTCGTCATTCTGCACAGAGAGGTCGGGTTGATGGTGTGGGACGCTGGAGCTTCTCAAAGTGTCCCTTTACTAGCCTCCCCTTTGAGGGTTCCAGGTTTTTTAGGGCTCAGCTGGACGAGTTTTTCTCTACCGCTATCTGGGGGCAAGAACTCTAACATTCCACACCTACGTCCGAACATCCCTTTCGAATCGGGTCCTCCGGTTCCAGTACCAGTCCTTTCTCTGCCCCGTCGCTGGGGGGGCTACAGGACTCCCGCAGGAACCCCCCCTTCAAGCCCCAGCCATTATGGTGTCCAAGGGCGCAGTCGGCCTCCCTGCTGCTTCCACAGGTTTTGAGGGCTCATGTTCAGGACGCCTGGGCTCTAATAATTGTAACGTCGGGTTACAAGGTAGAGTTTACATCCAGCGTTCCGGGGGATCCGTTCTGTGCCTCGGATCTCTGGATGGCAGTTTCTTCCCTTCTGGACCAGGGGGGTTATTACCCCGGTTTCTCCAGAGGAACAGGGCACGGGTTTCTTTTCAGACCTGTTAATCGTTCCAAGGAAGGAGGAGTCGGTGCGTCCGACCCTGGATCCGGAGCTGCTCAAATAAAAATTCTCCGGATAAGGAGGTTTAGATTGGTATCCCTCCGCTCCGTTATTGTTTCTCTTCTCCAGGGTAATTCCTCGCGTCCGTAGACTTCCGGGACGCCTGTCCGCATGGCCCGATCGCAGAATCTCACAATGATTCCTGCGCTTGCAATGTGTGGCCGACTCTATGTGTTTTTGTCGCCCTCCCTTTCCGATTAGCGTCTGCCCCTAGGGTCTTTACCATGATCCTAGCGCCTTTTATGGCTCTTCTTCGCACCAAGGACATTTCTTAGCGGCCTTACCTGGAACAGCGTCCGGATCACTGTTCAAATGAAACAGCTCGGATGGTTGATCGACTTCCACGATCCTTCTCCTCCCGTCCCTGAAGCTCTCCTTCTGGAGATATTTTTGGATGCCTTGACCGAGAGATTTTTTTTTTTTCTCTTTCAGACTACTAGGTCTTCTGGATCCAAATGGCGGTGTCGCAGCTTCTGCGCTCCCCGTGTCTCTCCTTTCAGGAGTGCCTGCGGGTCCTGGGTTTTGTGGTGGCCTCTTCCGAGGCCGTACCATATGCCCAGTTTTTTCTCACACTCTGTCGCTGCGACAGGAGATCTTTCCCTCTGGGACGAGACCTCTCGTGGTCTGTACGCTTACATCTGCAGGTGACGCGTTCTGTTTTATATTTTCTACAGGTTCAGGAAGCTTTTTTTGTGGTGTTGGCTCCCTATGAACCTGACGGCGGGAAGATCGTTACTCCTGTTCTTTTCCTGGAACACTGATGCCTGCCTCTGGCTGGGGCGGCGTTCTCCGGTCCCACTCGATCCTGGGGGTTTGGTCGGCAACGGAATCGTTTCCCTATAAACATCCTTGAGCTGAGAGTGACTTACTTCAGCCATCAAGGTGGGACCGCAGCCGGACAGTGATGCGGGATGTAAAATAAATAAATAAATAAATAAATAAAAATAAAATAAATGTATATATATAATAATTATTCTGCTGTGGGCGGAGTCACACGTTCCGGTGTGGTCAGCGGTATTCCTTCTGGGAATAGACATCTGGGCTGCGGACTTTCTAAGTCGAAACAATGTGGATCTGATGTCGTCATAGGTTCAACAACAAGCTCCCAGGTCTCCGGCTCGCGCCCAAGGTCCGAAGGCATATGGGGTGGACGCGCTGGTGTCTCCATGGCTTCTTCCCGACAGGGAGGTTCTACTGTCTCGGGGTCCTCTCTTCCTCCGGAATCTACGGTCTCTTCGTTTAACGGCGTGGCTGTTGAAGCCGTCATCCTGAGGATGAGGGGATTCTCGGATTCGGTGGTTAGAATCATGATCAGGGGAAGCCAGCTTCCTCACAGATTACTATCGTACCTAGTAGGCCTTTATGACTTTTTGTGAGAACTCGGGGTTCCCTCCCCTTCACTTTTCCATCCCGATGGTGCTGTCTTTTCTTCAGTCTGGACTTGAGATGGGACTGTCGCTGAGTTCCCTGAATGGTCAGGTTTCGGCGCTGCCTTCCTTTTTCAAGGGTCCCTTGCTCTTATGGGTCCTGTGAAGGTTTTTCTTCAGAGGGTGGCACATTTGGTTCCCGTATGTTCCCCTTTTGCCTCCTTGAGATCTCAACCTGGTCCTGCGCGCTCTGCAGACGTCCCCCTTCGAACCTCTGGGAGAGGTCTCCCTGACCTTTCTCACCTGGAGAGTGGTTTTCCTTGGCCACATCTCCCATCAGACGGGTGTCGGAGCTCGCCGCTCTTTCCCGCCAGGGGTCCCTTTCTGGTTTTCCTCCAGGATACGGTTGTGTTCCGTCTGGTTCCCTCCTTTTTGCCCAAGGTGGTCTCTTCTTCCACCTTTAGCAGGGATCTTGTCCTGCCCTCCTTTTACCCTTCTCTGGCAAACTCAAAGGAACGCGCTCTACACTCCCTGGCTGACGTCCGGGCCTTGGAAGTGTATCTAACGGCTACCGCTTACGTTCGCAGTTCTGATTCCTCCTTGTGGTTCCCGAGGAACCTCGTAGGGGTCTGGCGGCCTCCAAGGTCACTGTGGCACGATGGATCCGCTCGGCTGTTATCGCGCTCTTGGTAGGGTTCCCCGGCTCGAATTGCCGCTCACGCCACTAGGGTGGTGGAGGCTTCCTGGGCAAGGCGCAATCGTGCCTCTGCGAGTCAGCTGCGTAAGGCGGCCACCTGGTCATCCTTACGGTCCTTTACGAAGTTTTATCAGCTGCATCCCTGGCTTCGGCTGATGCTGTCTTTTGCCGCAGGGTTTTACAGGCTGTGGTTCCTGTTTGACCGTTGGACGTTCCTCCTGGCGGTGCTGATGTTTTTCCCACCCCATGGACTGCTTTAGGACGTCACATGGTCTGTGTCCCCCAACGGAAAAAAGTACGAGAAAAGGAGATTTTTGTGAAACTCACCTGTAAAATCTTTTTCTCGACTTTTCCATTGGGGGACACAGCTCCCACCCATTCTGCCTGTTGCAGGAGGGGTTTTTCAGTTTATTTGTGGTTGGGCCTTTTAGGCTTGATCCGATGGCTTCCGTTATTTTTTCTTGTCTCCTTCTCCTACTGCTTTGCAACCCCTGAGCTTCTCCTGGTGGAGTCAGGGGGTATAGCCCGAGGAGGAGGAGCTCTTTTGTATTTGCATAGTGTCCCTCCTACTAATACCTCTAAGCTATACCCATGGTCTGTGTCCCCCAATGGAAAAGTCGAGAAAAAGATTTTACAGGTGAGTTTCACAAAAATCTCCTTATTTTATATACAGTGGATCTAAAAGTTTACACACTACTGTTAAAATGTCAGGTTTCTGTGAAAAAAAATGAGACAAAGATAAATCATTTCAGAAATTTTCCCACCTTAATGTCACCTTTAAACTGCACAACTCAATTGAAAAACAAACTGAAATCTTTAAGGTAGAGGGAAGAAAAAATATAAAATAAAATGGTTGCATAAGTGTGCACACCCTTAGGCTACATTCACACGTCAGTATTTTCCTATATCCCGATTTTCGGTCCGTTTTTGGCGGATCCGTTGTTCCTGAAAATGTTTCCGTATGTCATCCGTATGTCATCCGTTTTTTGCGGATCCGCAAAAAACGGAAACATGTATAAATTTCAATAATCAAATAAAGTTGTTTGGATTTCTTTGAAAAAAAATATAAAAAAAACAAAAAAAAAACATTTGTTATGTGTTTCCAGGAACGGATTCCGCATAAAACGGATGAGATACGGAATGACATCCGAATGTCTTCCGTTTTTTGCAGATCCATTGACTTTGTATTGTACCAGGATCCGAATTTTGCGGAAAAGAATAGGACATGTTTTATATTTAAACGGACATGCGGAACGGAACAACGGAAACGGACAGCACACATTGTGCTGTCCGATTTTTTCCAGGACCCATTGAAAATGAATGGGTCCAGATCTGGTCCTGATCTATTCCGCAAAAAACGAAACAGATCAGGAAAGAAAAAACGGACGTGTGAATGGACCCTTAAACTAATACTTTGTTGAAGCACCTTTTGATTTTATGACAGCACTCTATCTTTTTGGGTATGAGTCTATCAGCATGGCACATTTTGACTTGGCAAGATTTGCCCACTCTTTTCAAAAACACTCCAAATCTGTTAGATTGCGAGGGCATATCCTGTGCACAGCCCTCTTCAGATCACCCCACAGATTTTCAATCGGATTCAGGTCTGGGCTCTGGCTGGGCCATTCCAAAACTTTAATCTTCTTCTGGTGAAGCCATTCATTTGTTGATTTGGATGTATGCTTTGGGTCGTTATCATGCTGAAAGATTGACAGAGGTTTTGTGCCAATATTGACTGGTATTTGGAACTGTTCATAATTCCCTCTAGTTTAACTAAAGCCCCAGTTCCAGCTGAAGAAAAACAGCCGCTTGGCATGATGCTGCCACCACCATGCTTCACTGTGGGTATGGTGTTCTTTTTGTGATGTGCAGTGTTGTTTTTGGCGCTAAACATATCTTTTGGAATTATGGCCAAAAAGTTCAACCTTGGTTTCATCAGACCATAACACCTTTTCCCACATGCTTTTGGGAGACTTCAGGTGTGTTTTTGCAAAATGTAGCCTGGCTTTCATGTTTTTCTTCGTACGAAAAGGCTTTCGTCTTGCCACTCTACCCCATAGCCCAGACATATGAAGAATACGGGAGATTGTTGTCACATGTACCACACAGCCAGTACTTGCCAGCTATTCCTGCAGCTCCTTTAATGTTGCTGTAGGGCTCTTGGTAGCCTCCCAGACCAGTTTTCTTCTCATCTTTTTCTCAATTTTGGAGGGACGCCCAGTTCTTGGTTATGTCACTGTTGTGCCATATTTTCTCCACTTGATGATGACTGTCTTCACTGTGTTCCATGGTATATCTAATGCCTTGGAAATTCTTTTGTAGCCTTCTCCTGACTGATACCTTTTAACAATGAGATCCCTCTGATGCTTTGGAAGCTCTCTGTGGACCATGGCTTTTGCTGTGGGATGTGACTGAGGCTGGGTTCAGACCTGAGCGTTTTACAGCACGTTCCTACTGTAAAACGCTCAACAGGCAAGAACCAATGATTCCCTATGGGAATGGTTCTCACCTGAGCGTTTTACAGCGCGTACGATCGCGCTGTAAAACGCCCGACGCCCCAAGAAGTACATGAGCTTCTTTGGGGCATCTTGTCGCGCGTTCCCGCACATAGACTTCCGGGAACGCGGGACAATGGGCGTTCACTTGTCTCCGTATGCGCGATTGCAAACGCCGGTACAATCGCACATACAGAGCGCTCCATCGCGAACGCTCAGGTCTGAACCCAGCGTAGGAAAATTTCAGGAAAGACCAACTAGAGCAGCTGAACTTTATTTGGGGTTAATCAGAGGCAGTTTAAATGATGGCAGGTGTATGCTGACTTCTATTTAACATGATTTTGAATGTGATTGCTTAATTCTGAACACAGCTACATCCCCAGTTATTTTTTATTAATTTTTTCTTCCCTCCACCTAAAAGATTTCAGTTTGTTTTTCAATTGAGTGGTACAGTTTATAAGGCACATTAAAGGTGGAAAAAGTTCTGAAATTATTTATCTTTGTCTCATTTTTTTACATCACAGAAACCTGACATTTTAACAGGGGTGTGTAGACTTTTTATATCCACTGTATATATATTTTTTTCTTCTAGGGACAGCACCACTCATGGGCTATGCCTGGCATAGCAGCTCAGCTCTATAAACAGGACACAGCCCACACACTAGAATGTAACTGTTTCTGGGGGGGAATACATTCTTAAGAAATATATTTTTCTTTAAAAAAATTGTTTGCTGTATTTTTTCAGTGGAAGAAGCCTGTATTTGCTGCCCTATAAGTCATAGGTAATAACTAGCATACCTGCTGACAGATACTGTATGCAGGTGGGTGAAGCTGTATGCTAAATGTATTACATTACTGAAATAGAACAAGGCTTCATACACTGTGTCCGTATACGAGTCTGACAAACTATGAATCCCCAAAATACAGATCCACATTTCTCTCAGTCCCATCAATAGAAAGGACTATTCTTGCCCACAATGTGAACCCGAATAGGGAATGCTCTATACTATGAGAAAAGGCTACAAGGAGCTACAAAAAATATTAATATGTGTGCATGGCCACACAGACATGAATAAGTCAGTGTGCTATCCCTAAAAAAATGCTGATAAAATGCACTTGTGTGCCTGAGGCCTAATGCAGTAACTTACCTTTTCTGCTAAAATTGTTGTGGACATAATTTGTCAAAAATTGAAGTTGAATACATTTTTTCAATACAAATCTCCTATACAGAAATGTAAACCGTCCCATATCACTACACATACTGTACACGCCGGGCTGATTACCAACCTGAGGAAGGTACGCAACATGTAAAGGTTCCCTACCTTGGAGAACAGGTGTAGGCACTTGAAGGCTACACAGCAGGGATGTGAAGGCCACTTTTGGTCCCTAGACTGCCAGTTATAAGTCACCATAGACATAGTGTATTGTAGACCAAATCCACCAGCAGTGGCAGTTTTGGACGACTGTCTAATGTATATGAGGAGCTCCCAACTGTTCACCAATAAATGATGTCAAGAGAGAAAAGGATTGGGGTGACCTGAATATTTTCACCCAATCCTTTTGTTCTCTACGAAGATAAGTCAGCACCAGCGGTGGCTTTCTCCTTTCTACGCATTTACAACAAGTACACGTTCGGCAGGACCGAACCTGTATGTGTATGGGGGAGCCAGGAGGGAGTCAAGAGAAATAGATGATGGCTGAATGATCAGTCAGCCAGCAGCTATTGAATGTGTATGGGCGGCTTTAGCTTTTACCGCTATGGTAGTTTTTTCCTTCAACCCAGCAATGATGAAAGTCTTTTGTGTGCCTATGGTTGACTGTGTTTGTAAATGGTCACGGCATGAATCCTTTCTGTACAAATATTAGCTGCTCACCATAGTTTCTTTGTACAGATAAAGTGTTCTAACATCTATTAAAAGCAATACTTTACATAGAGATCATGTATAAATCCGTTTTCTCCAAATCCGTTGGCTTAGAGCCAGCCATTTCAGGTTTTCCATTTCCATTTAGCTTAAAGCGCAATGTATATAATACGGCGCCGCATAGAATTAAATCCCATGCTTATTATTCTGTTAAAGTGCTTACTCTTATAAAAGACTTCATGACTTCTAATTACACAAAATCCTCGTTAAAACCTAATTAAATTACCATGATTACCACAACACCTGTTTTATAGTCAAAAAGGCCGCATTTACTAAATAATGTAATAATTGCATTTATTGTTTTGGACTGTGCCGTTAGGGTGAGAGATACATTCACGTGTTCTGGCCAAAATAGGATTTCTATCTAATATATAAAGCTGAGTGTATGTGTGTGCGCTGTCCGCATCTCTTCCGGCCCCATAGAGAATGAATGGGTCCACACCAGTTCCGCATGATTGCGGAATGGATGCGGACCTATTCTACGGACGTGTGAATGGACCCTTAGAGTAAACTGTTCAAAAGGACACGCCCCGATCCGGTTAGGCCATGCCCCCTCCCACTCTTCAGCAGACTGAGATTGAAAAAATGAAGTTAAAAATCAACTTCTAGGTCCCGCTAAGCTACGCCCATATCTGGTTAGTCCACGCCCCCTCCACTCCTTAGCCGACAGGGATTTAAAAAATGAAAGTAAAAATCAACTTTTGTCAGCTGCAGAGGTGGGAGGGACAGTGACTTTCTCCCTGCAGATCACATTCAGACAGTACAGTGCTGCTGTCTTAGAGTGAGCTGATCAAAAGGACACGCCCCCGATCCAGTAAAGGCCACTGTTAAGGGGGCGGGCCCCTGTGGAAGTCACTGTCAAGGGGGTGGTATGCTGTGAAAGTCACTGTTAAAGGGGAAGGCTGCTGTAAAGGTCAAAGTTAATGGGGTAAGCTGCTGTGGAGGTTCAATTTTAGGGGACGGGGCACTGTGGGGGGGGGGGGTCAGTGTTAAGGGGTGGGGGGCTGTGAAGGTCACTGTTATAATGGATAGTGTTGATATCTTTTAACGACACACACAAATATTAAATGAAATAGATTAAATATACAGGAGCAAAGCCGGGTCCTTCAGCTAGTTCAACATAAAGCGCAAATAGTAATCCATTGTGCTACACTTCCCTTTTATATTTTATGGAGGACACCCTAAAAACTAAATATGGGTGTCATCTATATTTAACCTAAAGGGGCATGCACATTTGCTTGGGTGTTCTAAGAACTCGCATAGAAGTGAATGGAGCCTGAGTTGTAGGTTCCCAATTGCTGGAGTGCCAGAAGTTGACCCCTGGCATTACTTTATAACCGGTGTAGGCACTACTCGCCCTTTGCAGTCTTTACGTGCTAAGCAGGTGGCAGCACAGCTTCCTCCATTCAAATGAATGGTGCTGGTGTAATTTCCCTGAAGTATTGATATACAAGGGAAAACAGTGAAGGGACCACAGCACTGAATAAGCACTGCAGAACCTTCCTTCTGAGGATCAGTGGATATCCCAGAGGTCAAACTCAAAGCAATCATAAAAGCATGACATATACTGTCACTTAATGAGATGAGATTACCTCATTAGCAAGAATTCTAATAATGGTATGGAGAGATGTTAAGTACAACTGTATTCACAATGTCTGTATACACTGTCCTCAGTGACAGCTTGGCATATAAAAAGGATGCGTGTAACTGGCAGTGGGTGTGCACCCACTGTGCCAACTAACTAGTTACACCTAAGGGCAGTGTCCTGGTGGTTCCCTGATATTTACCTTTTAACCCTTATACAGGGATCAGGACTTTTCTGCCGGGAACCAACCAGGCTGATAGAGTAGTCCTGGTGTAGTTGGATGTTGAACCATAAGGGTCAGAGACACTAGCTTAAAGCACCAAGAGATCAGGCAAATACAGTTCATAGTCAGGACAGACTGAGTATGTGCTTATTCTA
The DNA here is from genome assembly GCF_014858855.1 of Bufo gargarizans. NCBI lineage: Eukaryota > Metazoa > Chordata > Amphibia > Anura > Bufonidae > Bufo > Bufo gargarizans. Next base: position 614,817,779 of record NC_058082.1, on the reverse strand, counting down.
GATATCAATGCAAAGGTCGAGGCGGACTGAGTATGTGTGCAATCTAGGTAGCAATTCCAAGGCTAGGGAAGGCAGCAAGGAACAGAATCGGTAGTCAGGCTAGGTACTGTTCACGAATAGTCAGAAAAAAGAAAGAAAACCCAAAGCTCAGGCAAGGGAGTGGAACCACCAGCCCAGCTAAATAGGAAGGCTGATCAGCGTCTTAATTAGCAGCTGAACAGAGAGCAAGAGGGATGGATTAACTCCAGCAGCACTGTAAGGAAGTTCACAGACCGCTAGCCCCAATACACACAGGGTGAGTGGAGCAACGGCTGGATTTGCCCGGGAAAGCAGGACAGAGATGAACATGGACTACCAGCCTAACAATGTAGCAGCAGCTCCTCTTATATTACTGCCAGTGATCACATGATCAATTTAAAACCTGTAATAAAATTTTGTAACATAATCTACTGTAGAATTAGCTGAATGGTCTGATTCAAAAAATAAAATAAAAATATCATTAAATTAATGTATATCTAAAGTAGGTTAACAAGTCCAATCCTGTAGTTCCCCAAATATCTCAGTCATGAACTGGCTACACTATTCTGTATTGAAATGATTGCATTTACTGTATATGGTTGAGGTTTCACTCATGTTTTTGCATATCACTGCTACTTTAGATAGTTTTCTGCCTTTTAGTTGAGAGCAATTGCTGTAGTCTGTTTTACTTGCATCTACAAGGGTCAGGTTAGTATAGGATGCCACCTTGTTATATTTCTATATGTTTCTCAATCTTCTAGTACTGTACGATGCAGCCTGTACTGCAGTCACAACTTTTTTTTAAGGTACATATGTTTTTGTTTTGTTTTAACTTTAGCTCTTTTTAGCTTCTTTGGAATGTGTTTAGTATAAATGAATCAATGGTGTGTAATCTGCAGGTTCAATGTACTGTACAGAAATGAAGGTGTTACTTCCTATCCTGAACCAAAGCTGTTCAGGATTATTTGCTCGGAGATAGAAAAAATCCCTGGAGAAGGAGAAAAAAGATAGGAGATCATTAAGATCAGCCGAGCGTGTGCTCGAAGTCACAGAGTATAAAAGTCACAGAAGGAAAGTTGAGCTGTAGGAGAGGATTTTGGGCATATAGAGATCATAAGGTTATTGCTGAGGTTAAATTATATTAAACTCAGTTTAGGAGAATACCAGCTATGAGGAGCCTACAAGATGAAATGTCAGTGAATATTCAGGGATTGGTTCAAAATTTCTCAATGCAGAAACACATTTCAATCTACAGATGTGTTTGCGAGGCATCTTTCTGTGGTAATTATGGTGGTACAGTACCTACAGTATACAGCAGGGATCAGCAACCTTCAGCACTCCAGCTGTGGTGAAACTACGACTCCCAGCATGCACACCTCCTTGGCTGTACTCAGAACTCCCAAAGGAGTGAATGGAGCATGCTGGGAGTCGTAGTTTCACAACAGCTGGAGTGTCGAAGGTTGCTGATCCCTGGTATACAGTATGTGACATGAAGGAATGCATAAAGGAAAATATCTTATCCATCTACTCCATCTCTATCTACACTGAACAAAAATATAAGAGCTACACTTTCGGTTTTGCTCTGAAAAATGTTCTACATACACAAAAGACCCATTACTCTCAAATATTGTTCACAAATCGGTCTAAATCTGTGTTAGTGAGCACTTCTGCTTTGCTGAGATAATCCATCCCACCGCACAGGTGTGGCATATCAAGGTGCTTATTAGACAGCATGAATATTGCACAGGTGTGCCTTAGATTGCCCACAATAAAAGACCACTCTGAAATGTGCACAGTTTTGCCTTACTGGGGGGGGGGGGGGGGTCTTAAATAAAACCAGTCAGTATCTGGTGTGGCCACCATTTTCCTCACGCAGTGCAACACATCTCCGTTGCATAGAGTTGATCAGGTTGTTTATTGTGGCCTGTGGAACGTTGGTCCACTCCTCTTTAATAGCTGTGCAAAGTTGCAGAATATCGTTAGGAATTGGAACACACTGTCGTATATGCCGTTCCAGAGCATCCCAAACATGCTCAATGGGTGACATGTCCGGTGAGTATGCTGGTCATGCAAGAACTGGGATGTTTTCAGCTTCCAGGAATTGTGTACAGATCCTTACAATCTGGGGCCGTGCATTATCATGCTGCAACATGAGGTGATGGTTGAGGATGAATGGCACAACAATGGGCCTCAGGATCTTATCACGGTATCTTTGTGCATTCAAAATGCCATCAATAAAATGCACCTATGTTCATTGTCCATAACATATGCCTGTCCATACCATAACCCACCGCCACCATGGGCCACTCGATCCACAACGTTGACGTCAGCAAACCGCTCACCCACACAATGCCACACACGCTGTCTGCCATCTGCCCTGAACAGTGAAAACAGGGACTCATCCGTGAACAGAATGTCTCTCCAATGTGCCAGACGCCATCGAATGTGGCATTTGCCCACTCAAGTCGGTTACGACGACAAACTGCAGTCAGGTCCAGACCCCGATGAGAACGATGAGAATGCAGATGAGCTTCCCTGAGACGGTTTCTGACAATTTGTGCAGAAATTCTTAGGTTATGCAAACCGATTGTTGCTGCAGCTGTCCCGGTGGCTGGTCTCAGATGATCATGGAGGTGAACATGCTGGATGTGGAGGTTCTGGGGTGGCGTGGTTACATGGCGTGGTTGGATGTACTGCCAAATTCTCTCAAAACACCTTTGGAGACGGCTTATGGTAGAGAAATGAACATTCATTGCACGGGCAACGTGCATTCCTGCAGTCAGCACGCCAATTTCATGCTCCCTTAAACATTGCGTCATCTGTGGCATTGTGCTGTGTGATCAAACTGCACATTTCAGAGTGGACTTTTATTGTGGGCAGTCTAAGAGCACACCTGTGCAATATTCATGCTGTCTAATCAGCACCTTGATATGCCACACCTGTGAGGTGGGATTAATTATTTCAGCAAAGGAGAAGTGCTCACTAACACAGATTTACACAGATTTGTGAACAATATTTGAGAGTAATGGGTCTTTTGTGTATGGAGAAAATGTTTCAGATCTTTGAGTTCAGCTCATGCAAAATGGGAGCAAAACCAAAAGTGTTGCATTTATATTTTTGTTCATTCTATCTATCTATCTATCTATCTATCTATCTATCTATCCAGTATCTATCTATCTTTCATGTATCTTCTATCTAGGGAATGATGAAGGAATAAAGCAGCACCTCCTAATGACCAGGTTGATGGTGCCAACATACCAAACCTTTATCCAGGGTCCAAATAGTTTAGGTCAGGGATGGGCAAACTGCGGCTCTCGAGCTGTTATAAAACTACAACTCCCAGTATGCCCAGTCTGCCTACAGCTATCAGCCTACAGCAGGGCATGATGGAATTTGTAGTTTTACAGCAGGTGGAGAGCGGCAGTTTGCCTATCACTGGTTTAGGTAAAGGAAAATTCTGTAGCAATCAGTAGTTTATTCATCCATATCAGTCTTATCACAGGACCTTTCTCAAACAATGTAATACTGAGAGCAGTGAGTATATACAGAGCATAACAATAGAGTAAGGTAGGGATCAGCAAAGCAGGACTTCCACCCGCTGTGCCCCTGACCACCAGATAACCCATCCAGATAATCCAAGTGTATGAGCAGATCACAGCATTACTGGCTCCAAACTGTTTATTTCAGCAGGTACATCCACCAGAAAAAGATCTTGTGGTGGATGTACAGAACCTGCTGAAATAAACCGTTTGGAGCAAGATTTGCTTTGGAGCCGGTAATGCTGTGATCTGTTCATACAGTAAAGATAGCAGTGTACAGTACATTAACATCATCACTCATGAGCATTAAGCATATTAGTGGAAAAGAGATGCACAACGCTCAAAATGTTCCTTATTGAACACTGGGAATATAGATACAGTATATATATATATATATATATAGAGAGAGAGAGAGAGAGAGAGAGAGAGAGAGAAAAAATCAAAGGCAGCACACAAAAATCAGTGAAAAAACAGGGTGTTCATTCCCCCATGTGAAGACAGCAACGTTTCAGCTCTCTCTATGGAGCCTTTGTCAAGCCATAACAGTCAGTGCACTCACAGGTGTTTATAAGGCCTACCAAATTACAATATAATTTACATGAATATGCAAAAAAAAAATCTAAAAAGTGAAAAATACATGATCCAAATTCATGACATATATATCTGATCGATCATTATGCAAAATTCATGTCAGTGTTCCATTTGTGATATTATAAAATCCATAAATCAGTTAATTCTAATTTGTAAACATGATTAAGGATAATTACATACAGGTGCCCATGATTGTGTAAATATTAAAAAAATCTAATGGAGATCTCACAAACTGGGGGAGAAAGCAGGGTTCACTCAGCGTCCGGAACTTGATAAAGCGCATGCGCGGTACATCTCTCGTACCGCGATATTATCTATGCGAGGCAGAGATCAGAGGCCCGCAACCTAGATGGCCGCCAGGCAGCAGAAGCGCACTGCACACGCTCATTCCCGAACATGGGTGGGCACAATCGGCAGACTTAACAATCATGTGACCAGTCACCTGATACACACATAAACAACACGTAGCGGGCTTACAGCGATCTATGATCACAGACTGCAATGTCATGAAGCAACAGAGGGGGTCCAGCAGTCTTCTATCAAAACTGTGGAAAAACCACTCACATATTTTGCTGCCTCATCCCCGTATTATTAAAAATTTAATATTAATGCCCTGCATAGCCGTGCATCACATACATTCAAATTAGTGTCTCCTATGCCAGAGGACTCAGATCGGATACCAATCGAAAGTCGCCGGTAATTAAGGCAAATGTGGACAGAGACATAACCAAAGGCTGACTCTGTACCACAGTTGTCCCATTAGGAGAACACATAATAACACCCATACCACACATGTGTCGTGTCACTGCCCACTGTCCAACCTCATGTCTAGCAGGAAGAGCCACGTCTCAGGTCGCAACCGATGCCCAGCCCCCCTGAAACTCCCAGGCCCCAGACATCTGCCCATAAACCGCACAATATTATAAAAAAATCAAAAATAACAATTATTTAATGCCGGTAGGTCCTGCCATCCTTCAGTATTCCTAGAGATGCTCCAATTCTCAGATGTAACTTCACGTTCATCTGTAAAAATATAGAGAGGCAATATTACTAATCATTTTAATTAAACAGATGCACTTAGAGACAGCCTTACACTTGGGATAAGGAGAATTTATCAGAACCCCACATTGAATTCACAAAATAGGGTAACAAAGGGTCACCTACAATGACGACAGACATACAAAAAGGGAAGAGAACATGAAACAAGACCGAGAGAGTCAGACTACCCTGAAATCTACATTGAGCCCCCTTGGTTTAAGAGTCTTAAGCTCAAAAATCCAATAGAGCTCTCTTCTTTTAAGACGTATCGTCCTGTCCCCACCCCGTCTGGGTAATGGCACTTGTTCAAGTATCCTAAATTTTAAATCACGCTCTACATGGCCTACTTCAGTAAAATGCTTAGGTACAGGTAAATCCAGCCTCTTTTTTCTAATGGTATACCTGTGCTGATTTAATCTGGTTTTGACATCCCAGGTTGTTTCCCTAACATACCATAGTCCACATGGACACGATAATAGATAAATTGCATATGTTGAATCACATGTCAAGTACTGTTTGATTCGAACTGTCTTCCCAGAGGCTGGATTTACAAATGAATCACCCCTCAGCATATAAGGCCAATTGACACAATTGTGGCATGGATAGCAGCCCTTACGAGTCGAGCCAAAATACGTGCCACAATCAATCTTTGCAGATCCAACGTCAGATCTAACTAGTTTGTCTCCCAAGTTTCGGCTTCTCCGAAAAGAGCATAAAGGAGGAACTTTAAATTCTTCTATATTGTCAAAGCCACTAGCTAAAATTGGCCAGTGTTTCCTGACAATGGAGGAGACTTGAGGGCTACTAATACAGTAATCGGACAGCAACGGGATCCTTTGTGTAGACTCCCTCGGTCTTGTCTGGTCTCCATCTCTCAGCCTGACCCTAGTTTTCTGAATGCTCTCTGTAACAAGTTTATTGGGGTAACCCCTGGCCTTAAATTTACTAGCCATTTCTGATAACCGCTGATCCCTCATTGGGCCCTCACCAACTATCCTGGCCACGCGCAACATCTGGCTCAGGGGAAGAGATTCAATCATCGTGTGGCCAGGATAGTTGGTGAGGGCCCAATGAGGGATCAGCGGTTATCAGAAATGGCTAGTAAATTTAATATACAATTCTATACAATTGGATCTAGTCCGTGGTCTGCTCTAAGGAATTGCACCTTCCTAGTGTGTGCTGCTCATCTACTTTTTGTTTTCTATATATATATATATATATATATATATATATATATTTCTACCTTTTCTAAACACTTAAAAAAACTTTCTAGTGAGGAGCAAAAGTATCTAAAATGCATAATAAATCTGGAGCAACACAAGTAAGCACAGTTTTTTTACAAATTGCATCATAATCCTGGTGCATTTTGTGTAGTAAATCCTCCCAGTGCTCTTTCCTGCCCTTACTGGTCAATTATGCATCCAGAAGTCTAGATTCTGTACTGTGCTGTGTGGTGTCTGTAGATTGCAGCAGGTAGCAATGCAACATAACAGAGCTTACCTGTAGCTGGAACAAAAGACGGGTATATTTAGGTGTAAAACTTTCAATATACAGGTCCTTCTCAAAAAATTAGCATATTGTGATAAAGTTCATTATTTTCTGTAATGTACTGATAAACATTAGACTTTCATATATTTTAGATTCATTACACACCAACTGAAGTAGTTCAAGCCTTTTATTGTTTTAATATTGATGATTTTGGCATACAGCTCATGAAAACCCAAAATTCCTATCTAAAAAAATTAGCATATCATGAAAAGGTTCTCTAAACGAGCTATTAACCTAATCATCTGAATCAACTAATTAACTCTAAACACCTGCAAAAGATTCCTGAGGCTTTTAAAAACTCCCAGCCTGGTTCATTACTCAAAACCGCAATCATGGGTAAGACTGCCGACCTGACTGCTGTCCAGAAGGCCATCATTGACACACTCAAGCAAGAGGGTAAGACACAGAAAGAAATTTCTGAACGAATAGGCTGTTCCCAGAGTGTTGTATCAAGGCACCTCAGTGGGAAGTCTGTGGGAAAAAGTGTGGCAGAAAACGCTGCACAACGAGAAGAGGGGACCGGACCCTGAGGAAGATTGTGGAGAAGGACCGATTCCAGACCTTGGGGGACCTGCGGAAGCAGTGGACTGAGTCTGGAGTAGAAACATCCAGAGCCACCGTGTACAGGCGTGTGCAGGAAATGGGCTACAGGTGCCGCATTCCCCAGGTCAAGCCACTTTTGAACCAGAAACAGCGGCAGAAGCGCCTGACCTGGGCTACAGAGAAGCAGCACTGGACTGTTGCTCAGTGGTCCAAAGTACTTTTTTCGGATGAAAGCAAATTTTGCATGTCATTCGGAAATCAAGGTGCCAGAGTCTGGAGGAAGACTGGGGAGAGGGAAATGCCAAAAGGCCTGAAGTCCAGTGTCAAGTACCCACAGTCAGTGATGGTCTGGGGTGCCATGTCAGCTGCTGGTGTTGGTCCACTGTGTTTTATCAAGGGCAGGGTCAATGCAGCTAGCTAGCAGGAGATTTTGGAGCACTTCATGCTTCCATCTGCTGAAAAGCTTTATGTAGATGAAGATTTCATTTTTCAGCACGACCTGGCACCTGCTCACAGTGCCAAAACCACTGGTAAATGGTTTACTGACCATGGTATTACTGTGCTCAATTGGCCTGCCAACTCTCCTGACCTGAACCCCATAGAGAATCTGTGGGATATTGGGAAGAGAAAGTTGAGAGACGCAAGACCCAACACTCTGGATGAGCGTAAGGCCGCTATCGAAGCATCCTGGGCCTCCATAACACCTCAGCAGTGCCACAGGCTGATTGCCTCCATGCCACGCCGCATTGAAGCAGTCATTTCTGCAAAAGGATTCCCGACCAAGTATTGAGTGCATAACTGAACATAATTATTTGAAGGTTGACTTTTTTTGTATTAAAAACACTTTTCTTTTATTGGTCGGATGAAATATGCTAATTTTTTTTGATAGGAAATTTGGGTTTTCATGAGCTGTATGCCAAAATCATCAATATTAAAACAATAAAAGGCTTGAACTACTTCAGTTGGTGTGTAATGAATCTAAAATATATGAAAGTCTAATGTTTATCAGTACATTACAGAAAATAATGAACTTTATCACAATATGCTAATTTTTTGAGAAGGACCTGTATATGAGCATGCACTGACAAAGATGATATGAACAGGAATATTAATGTGTGTACTTTTATGCTATGCAGGGCTTCTTGCTGGGTGTAGATTGCAGCATTTCAGCACCATGGCCAGCGGTTATATGTTCTTCACTTATATAAACGGAGCCGAGCGCTGCTGTCTGTTTCTCCGTCTGGCTCTCTCTTTCGCTAGACATAAAAGCAGCTTTATTGTGGCTCAATGACTTTCGCAGTGATCCCTGACATAAGAGATGTTCTTCCTATATTTCCTATAAAGGAATGACTTTTGGGCCCAGGTTTTGGTCATTTTTCTGCTTCTATCAGGCAGAGGATTACTGTATGTGCGGCGGTAACTTGTGATACCGAAGAAAAGTGTTAGCATTAATACTATGGAGAAATAGAATTTCAGTGGTAGGTTTACAATGTGCCCGGGCAGGTGTGAATTGAATATTGTGATCCCATATTAATTCCATTGTAAGTGATAGTTTGTGCATGTTATGGACTGCACACTGACTGTCTGGATAAATGGATATTGGTATCTATAGTTGATTGCTGCAATGTAGCTAATTTTATGCATAATTGGGTGTTATGTATGCAACTGTTTAACTTATTATTAGTGTTGATCGAATTTATTGAAATTCTATTGTAATCAGTTTAGCGATTCGATTGGGGTTCAAATAAATTCTCCGACTGCCTCTGAAAAGTTGTGGATGACACTTGGGGTCTCCTAGGACTGTATGCAACTCATTTCAAGCTCCTTATTGGCAAGAGCGCCTTAGTAATGTCAAAGTGACAGTGGCATATATGGCTGTGGGTGAATACGTGGCTGCTGGTGATAAAAAAAAAACGCCCGATTACATACTTCACTATAGGATTTCCGTTATTTTCACAGTAAAGGCCTGCTGGTGAGCATACTCACACCCTGTCTATTGGATGCTACTTCTTCATCTTTCCTGTGTTCCTGAAACCATTTTGAGAAATTTACATGAACTGAATCTCTGAAAATTCCGATCTGACCTGAATTGTTAAAAATTTCGGTTTGAGTTTGATTAGGTTAGAAACAATTAGCTCATCTCTACTTATATTTTGGTTCTTTAATGATTGCCTTGTCAAAAAGGTCTTATTGAAGGACATCGATGACACTGGCTGACCTGTGTTGGTTCCATGTGTCCGCATTGCTGATAAAAATTATGTTTTAATACATGCAAATGAGCCTCTAGGAGCAAAGGGGGCGTTGCCATTACACTTAGAGGCTCAGCTCTCTCTGCAACTGCCTCGTCCTCTGCACTTTGATTGACAGGGCCAGGCAGTGAAAACGTCATCACGCTTGGCCCTGTCAATCAAAGTGCAGAGGGTGCAGCAGTTGCAGAGAGAGCTGAGCCTCTAAGTATAACGGCAATGCCACCATTGCTCCTAGAGGCTTCCACTAGTCAGGCCACCAACTATGAGCTATAATCTGTACTTGACCTTTACATTAAGTGCTCAATTCCCCTGGCGTTATACCAGAGGGGGACAAATCAGTAATGGTGGCCTTTGAAACCAATAGACTGTCTATGTTCTCCAGAGGGCCAGCTTTTCAAAGTTGCATTCTGCTTGGCTTGCCAGTGATGATCCAATGTAGACATCCTTTGTAGACCCAGATGCCTCCATATCCTGCAGTCATACGCTTTTCCATTTGTCACCTAGTACTTTCTAAACTAACAAATGTATGATAATCAGTAGGTGACGGAGAGAAATAAGCATGTATTCTGTTACCATGGAAATAAATGGAAAGACATTGGAGCTGTATGCAAAATATTATAGGATAGTTTTCATTAAGATGGTTTTCAAAGTTTTATATGCATTGGAACAATAAAGAATTGGTTTCTGGCGCTTTCGCACACTGCCATGTTGTTAATATGTGACAAGTTGTTGCAATCTTTGCATAATCTCTTAGATTATGGCAATAACTATGAAAACCTAAAAATACAAGGAAATTGAAAATGTTGATGGAATATTTGCAATCATTTTTCTAATGGTTTATTCATAGAATTTTATGCATTTGTGAAAAGCCAGTTGCGTGTAACGTTAATCTCACTTGATGTTTGTTTGCACCTTATGTTGTCTTTACAATAGGAAAAACATTAAAAATAAGGTTTCTCTCTTTTTTTTTATATTTCCTTCATGACTTTTGCATTTCAATCAGGAAAGTACGAAGACTTGTATTTGCTTAAGTGGTTTGCATCCTGCTGTATTTTGCATGCACCACTTGTTTTGGTTGCTCTTCCACACCATTAAGTACTTTTTAGAAGTTACATCTGTTACATTGAATCTATTTTCTGAGTGTTGCCAGCCTGTCAGATTTTGAAGTCGCCAAAATGGGTTACAGAAAAAAATAAAACAGATATATACTGTATATATATATATATATATATATATATTTATATACGTACACACTGACCAAAAATATAAATGCAACACTTTCGGTTTTGCTCCCATTTTGTATGAGCTAAACTCAAAGATCTGAAACATTTTCTACATACACAAAAGACCCATTACTCTCAAATATTGTTCATAAATCTGTGTTAGTGAGCACTTCTCCTTTGCCGAGATAATCCATCCCACCTCACAGGTGTGGCATAACAAGGTGCTGATTAGACAGCATGAATATTGCACAGGTGTGCCTTACACTGCCCACAATAAAAGGCCACTCTGAAATCAGTGTGGTGTCAGAAAACCAGTCAGAATCTGGTGTGGCCACCATTTGCTTCAGGCAGTGCAACACATCTCCGTCGCATAGAGTTCATCAGGTTGTTGATTGTGGCCTGTGGAATATCGGTCCGCTCCTTTTCAATTGCTAGGCAAAGTTGCAGAATATTGGCAGGAACTGGAACACGCTGTCATATATGCCAATCTAGAGCATCCCGAACAAGCTCAATGGGTGATATGTCCAGCCATGCAAGAACTGGGATGTTTTCAGCTTCCAGGAATTGTGTACAGATCCTTGCAATATGGGGCCGTGCATTATCATGCTGCAACATGAGGTGATGGTTGTGGATGAATGGCACAACAATGGGCCTCAGGATCTCATCACGGTATCTCTGTGCATTCAATATGCCATCAATAAAATGCATCTGTGTTCGTTGTCCATAACATACGCCTGTCCATACCATAACCCCACCACCGCCATGGGCCACTCGATCCACAATGTTGACGTCAGCACACCGCTCACCCACACGATGCCACACACGCTGTCTGTCATCTGCCCTTAACAGTGAAAAACTGGACTCATCCGTGAACAGAACACCTCTCCAATGTGCCAGACGCCATTGAATGTGAGCATTTGCCCGCTCAAGTCGGTTACGACGACAAACTGCAGTCAGGTCCAGACCCGGATGAGGACGATGAGAATGCAGATTAGCTTCCCTGAGATGGTTTCTGACAGTTTGTGCAGCAAATTCTATGGTTATGCAAACCGATTGTTGCTGCAGCTGTCCGGGTGGCTGGCCTCAGACGATCATGAAGGTGAACATGCTGGATGTTGCAACATCTGTGGCATTGTGTTGTGTGATCAAACTGCACATTTCAGAGTGGCCTTTTATTGTAGGCAGTCTAAGGCACATCTGTGCAATACTCATGCTGTCTAATCAGTTACCTTGGTATGCCACACCTGTGAGGTGGGATGGATTATCTCAGCAAAGGAGAAGTGCTCACTAACACAGATTTGTGAACAATATTTGAGAGTAATGGGTCTTTTGTGTATGTAGAAAATGTTTCAGATCTTTGAGTTCAGCTAATGCAAAATGGGAGCAAAACCAAAAGTGTTGCATTTATATTTTTGTTCAGTGTGTATGTATATATATATATATATATATATATATATATATAATATCTTATCAATTTCATTGTGACAGTACAAAAGACAGGTGTCAGCATTTTCCCTCTGATTATGTTAAAGCCTTGACTAGCATTTACCATAAAATGACAGCAGGCTTTAAGGCTTAAAGAAGGCCGTGAGTAATTTTGACTACATTTATCTCATCACTATTTTTAACCACCAAAAGTTCTGTAGATCGGAGAAAAGTTTATCCGAAAAATAATTTGCTGTACATTTTCATTAAAAGCTAAAAATGTATTCAACATATCAGTTGAGAATATAACATTTGGTGAACAGGAGCCTTTCAGAAGGCCTGGCTCTTCTAAATGTTTGCACTATACTGATACAGTTACTACCATTATACAATATATTATAACATGTTAGCAGGACCCTTGACAGGCTGCAATTCACAACACAACCACTGGGCGGCCAAATTTATAGCATAAACATCTCCTTACATATTAGAGAAAAATCACGTGTTTATAAAAAATAAATAAATAAAAGTAGCTGGTCATCTCACATGATGCATCTCTAGATGTGTTCACCTAGGAAGAAAGGAAATGACAAACACATCTGTAATAGGGCATGCCAGCTACTCAATCCCATGAGCTTTAAAGTGCAACTGTCATATTTCTTGATATTAGCTAGTTTATTAGAGCTCGGCATGTATACCTGAGTTAGTCTGTCAATGATTGTCAAACGATCCGTAATTACCTTATAGTAACAGCTTTCATTAAAGAGGTTGTTTGCTTTTTACTATTAATGACCTATCCTCAGACTCCTGGCACCTCTGCCAATCAGCTGTTTGAAGAGAACTCAGCGCTCATACGAGCACTATCTTCTCTGAGGTACCAGGATTTGGACCCCGCCGATCTGACGTTGATGTAAAAAGAAGATAATCCCTTTAACGTCCCTTATCCCTTTCAAGTGGTCACTAGACAGTGTCAGGCTTCAGAGTGAGGAGGTATGTCTCTCGGTAACCCAATCTAATTGGCTGGCAGGAAGCTGCTGATTAAAGCAAGAGTGTATGAGAAGTGGAGGAACGCAGTATTGGCCTCAGAGAACTGGCAAAAGGAGCCATCTTGAGAATATTCTCATAATGCAGTGTTCAAAACAGCAGTAACTAAGGGAAAAGTTCAAGGAAAACAGTGGCACGTGAAGAAACTAAAGATTGCTTTATGTATAATGCTGCAGCATTATTACATAGGGTAAAATATATTTTTGTGATGAAAATATGACAGTTACCCTTTAAAAGGTATCTGTCAGCAGATTTGTACCTATGAAACTGGTTGACCTGTTACTGTGCGCTTGGCAGCTGAAGACACCTGTGTTGGTCCCATTGCTGAGAATATTAAAGTTTTAACATATCCAACTGAGCATCTAGGAGCAACGGGGGCATTACCGTTACGAGGCTCAGCTCTCTCTGCAACTGCTGCTCTCTCTGCACTTTGGTTGACAGGATCAGGCAGTGTAAATATGATCCCTCTCAATCAAGGTGCAGATAAATCAAAGTACAGAGGGTGTGATAGTTGCAGAGAGAGCTGAATTTCTAGGAGTGAAGGCAATACCCCCATTGCTTCTGGAGACTCATTTGCATATATTAAAACATCATATGGACATGGGACCAACACAGATGTCTTCAGCTGCCAAGTGCACGTGCAATAGGTCAACCAGTTTCATAAGTATAAATCTGCTGACAAGGTGCCCGTTAAGCTGGCTATACATTTGAGACAGCATTATGCCAGTGTTATCCAATACATTCCAAAACTGTAAGGGTTACATAGCATCATAAATCAATATAATGCTATGTGACTCCCGGCATGCGATGCGGACTCGCTGTGGGAGGAACGCTCGTCTGCAAGGGGTCTTGGTGTAAAAAATCCCACCAGACTAAACTGGCCAACCAGAGAGTCAGTTTAAAAAAAAATAAAAAGCATAATAGAAAATGATTTGCCCAATTGGGATGATCATGCAATAAACATAGGCTTTCAGCTGACAACAGCCCAAATTTTCCAGCATGGCCAATGGCATTTCTGCTGCCAACCTTCGTACCAGTTTTTCAAAGGACAGTCAGCTGAAATTTGCCATTCCGGCTAACTTTGATCACATGTGTGTTGTCAACATTTTGGTCGGGGTTGCCTTTGTATGACAGCCCTTTAAACGCCAATATATTGGATAAAAGACAACTTGTTCAAATGCTCCTGTAACCTTGAATCTTTTACAAAGGCCACAACGTTTGTCAGAATATGGTAATCACATGTTTTTACCCAGAATTATGAACAACTGGAGCAAGTGATGGAGCACTAGCTATAAAGGGGGTCATCCAGGCTTTTGATATTGATAGACTATCCTCATGTATCACCCCCCCCCTCCGCTAATCAGTTGTTACCTTGTAGCTTTGCCACCAGAAGTCAACACTGATACTCTACAGCTCCATCCATTGTGCATTTGACAGAACTGGTTACCACAGCCCTACCTCCATTCACCTCAGTGGGAGCAGTGCTGCAGTTATCGACTCCTTCCACTGTGCACTGGATGGACCTGGGAAGTCCTGGAGAAGTCAATAGCTGATTGTCAGAGGTGTGAATGGATAGACTATCGCCGATCTGATAAAGATGGTTAGCAATATCAAAATCCTAGACATTCCCTTTAATTTGTGGTTTCATCAAGATATAACCCCTGTCCACATGGCAAGTTGAGTCCCTGCTTGGAATAGCCCTCATTTTTGGCATCAATGTCCTTTTATTTACATGGCCAGCCTGGAATGCCATATTGCTTTTTGCCTGGGCACAGTTTACCCTAGCTGTTTTTCAGGTGTCTCAGAGGAATCAGCCACTGCATTGATAAATCCTGTATTAGAGAAGTTATTTGTGATAAAATAACCCTTCTAAATGAAATTTTGCTTTATTTGGTTATAAAATGTCTTAGTTCCTTGTTTGCATAATGGATTATGGATGAACAGATAGTGCACCATTTAATGACATCATCCATAATCATAAGGATCCATGATCATTATGCTTGGACTTTACACTGGCACTTTGGATGTGAGCCATTTGCATTTCTACAGAAAGTGCCTGAAAAGCAGCGTTCCTTCTTCCTGAATGAGCAGGATGGCATTTGTTCTGAATGTTCGAAATGTTTAAGGATGATTTGGAAATGAATATTGGTCTAGAGTCAATATTTAAACTCATTACAGTAAACATAGACTAGAACGAGTCAGTGGGCAAAAAGCCCAGTCACATTGTAACCTATCAATCCCCATTCTCCAGACAACCCTGCTAATGTATTGTTAAATGGCAAGTATGAAGCAGGCAGAAGGAAAGAAGCTCTTGGATTTCACACTGCTGTCATGCTTCATCTTCTGCAGAGAGACGCCACTTAAATAGAACGGCCAGTTATGCCAGAGCTATTGCTTGTGTATAGAACTTAGTAAAACAATGTTTAACTTCTCACGTCTATCTATTATCTATCCAAAATCTATTGTAAGGGATTGCCTTCTCAAGCAGGGCGACAATGAAACATTCCTTCGCAGACAACAAGATTAAAGTCCAAACAATGCTTTATTTTATAGCACTTCAGCAATTACAGGTGAACCCAGTTATAACTCACTGGGTAAGGTTCCAGCATCACCAAAACATAAACCAAACAAAATGAACTTCTGCCCGTCTGGGCTCTAACTCATACAAATTTGTTTCTAGCTCACCTATTGAGTTCATGTCACACGTGGGGAATCAGGCTTCACTAGCCAGCAAAGGCAGCCAGTTTCCTAGGCTTTTTCCAGGCATAACTCCTTCCCATACTGACAGCCTGGGATACGCCATCTTTCTGGATTTTACTTACCCCACCCAGTTGAGGAACTTGGGTGGGATATACACCCCTTCCAGAACTTTACCATACACTTTACCACTCTATCTATCCAATATATATTATCTATCTATCCAATATCTATCTATCTATCTATCTTTCTATCTATTGTATATTATCTATCCATCTATCATATATTATCTATCTATCTATCTATCTATCTATCTCTATTTCATATATTATCTATCTATCTATCTATCTATCTCTATTTCATATATATCCTTTGACTAAGCTCCTATTTCTTAATAGTTTTCGCAAAGGTGGAAGGTTTAATAGAACTTTAATAGAAAGCAACTTAATCCAATAACTCAATGCACTTTATTGTTTGCAAATGACTTGTTTGCAGTAATATATCACCCACCTGCAGCTATCTGTATGGTCAGTTATTTTTAACTGTTGCAATTATTTGATTATTTATTTTGCATATCTCCTCTCCTGCATTACAGAAACCAGGACAGATCCGTTATGCTGCCATAGACTTCTATTATGACGGAATGCAAAATGGAATGCCTGTAAATGTTTCCCTTTTGCATACCATCTTAAGTATTATGTTATTGTCCTATATAACCATGTTATAACGGAAAATAATAAAGTGAAGTTCGGGACCCCATTGACTTCCATAGGGTTTGGGTTCAAGTTCGGATCCCAAACTCAAATTTTGATCTGAAGTTCGGCTGTAACCGGTGAATCTGAACTTCCACGGGTTCGCTCATGCCCCGTTGTAACTAAAGAGGTTATTCCAAATGAAAATCAGACACCGTATACGTAGTGCATGACAAGCTCTTTCAAACAAAGCGAGACCAAAGCTATAACTATCCCTTCATTGATTGATTCAATTGTCCTGCTAGTTTTATTTCAAGCTGATGGTTTGGGGGGACTGTCCTGTGCTTCAGCTCTCTCCCTGTCACAGCCCAGGGTGCCTGTCATTTCTCGTAGGGCATGTCCTTTCTGATGCAGATCTCTCCCTATGAATGACACAGATTCCAACAATACAGCAGAAAATGTTACTTGTAATGTATCATTCACATATGTTTTAAACTAATCCTTGTCCAATTACCAACACTTATGTTTGTATACAGTTTGTTAGTAATATTAATATACTTTTGTTATCTTTCAGGTAACGTCTATGATGTTTTGGTGTTTCCAAGTAATAGTAAGACATTTCACAATGCATTTCTAAATTTCAGAAATATGTACATGTGCATATAAATGCTGTCTGTGTCTGTCCTGTGCCTACATCAATTAAGAAGGTGCAATATGCATATAACCCCTTATCCACATTGAAGCTAGTGTCATATGTTGACAGTCAGGGAAACAATGAGAATATATATATATATATATATATATATATATATATATATATCCCAACAGGCTGGGTAATAGATGATGCACATCCTAGTATTGCATAGGCAGGTTGATAAGTGTAAAAATCCAACCAAAAACACCAGACATTATTACATCCAGAATAGCAAAGTTGACTATATGGCTTTTTGGCACATTTTGCCAAATTTTTAACTTTTATGATTGATTCTACACAGAACCTCAGAACCGAAGCTGAGTTTGGTTTCAAGTTTTAAAGTGGTTTTCCACTTTAAAAAATCAACTACGAAGTTATTCAATAAAGTCACGCACAACATCGTGAATAACTAACTTCCGCTCATCGGAGCCCATACATTCTAATACTGTGCGAAGACGGATCTCCGTACAGCATTATTCTGAAGTTTTGAACTAAGAGACTCTGGATGAAGCATCCAAAGCTGGCTTCGCTCAACACTAAATATAATGATCATCTCTCACCCTGGATAAGCTGACAATCTCATCAATTTCCATGACTTCTGTTTAATGCTCCACAGGACATATACAGTACCCCATCAGCTGAGATGCCCGGTGGTCAGCAGTTCATTGTGGGAGCAGTTAGCATAACAAATGTCCCCTTTAAGCATAACCTATTACTATTGAGTGTCTATAAAGATTGCATAGCTGTTTTTGGCATTTTCTCCCTTGCACTTTGTAGCCATTAACATGTGGCTGAAATGGCCAGACCCACTGGTTTGACTGGGTGTCCATACACTTCGCTATTTACAATATATGGATACATAAAGGTGTCTTACTACAAGAATATGTATGATATTCAGATAAATAATCTTCTAGGACACTTGCCTTTACAAAAAAAAAAAAAAGTAATTATTATGATTATTGGATAAGAACAATTAAACTTAAACTCGATAAACTGTTGCAGATAGAAGGTAGCATTTTACTGTAATGTTGAAATAGAGAGGAGACACTGGCAGCATAATCACTGACCCTGAAAACAACTGCTATACAGTGAGTCTGAGATGATAAAGCCTGGTTTTTATACTCTTCTGGGGACCTTTCCTTATGTGACCCTTTGAAAGTCAATTTATCTCCCTGTGCTACAGGCACCAAAAGTTATCTTTCTGTTCTACTGTCATTCAAAGTCATCTCGTCTTGTGGTTTACAAAAGGAAATGCTGTTATGTTAGGACAATATTTATTTTTTACTAAGCAATTATATCTTTATGTATTTATTCATATAATTTAAATATATATATAATAAATGGAAGCTCAGATATCAGTTATATCAATGAGACGTCAACCCCCAGTGATCAGTCTGAGCTCGGTTTATTCAAGCAGAAAAGGACAACTCTGTTTCGTGATAGTCCAGCTCGGGCTCTGTGTATGCAGTGGGGGCTTCATCTGAGAGTGACTTTTTCAATGCTAGAATGCAGTCAAAGACATGTTCTTGGTCTTGCTTTAAATGGGTTGGCCACTTTCTGGATAATTGTGACCAATGTGTATGTAAGGTGACTATATGGCACTTACTAATATAGCCTTTGTTGATGTTCTTTGCCGTTTGCTATAATTTGTAAGTCATGCCCCCCATGTTGGGCAAATCTTCTGTACTGTCCACATAGAGGTTGTGTCCATAATATGGCCACTGATGGACGGTCATGAGACCAGACACCTCACTCAGTCTCCTCCATTCAAACACACTGCACCTGCCCTAAACTCCTAGCAATGTAGGTGCAGATGGCAGGTGTTGTCTATTTAAAGGAGAAGGCATCACATGGAGATTATTTTCTTGGTTACAAGACCCTTCATTAGCAGCCATTTCATGGTAGACAGCACAAAAGACTTGGCAAACAAGGGGTATACCTTATGAAATATAGAAAATGGTGCAGATTTTTAATAAAGACTATGTTAGTAAGTGCCATATAGCCATCTTACAAACACATTGGTCAAAAGCAACCAGAAAATGGCCAAGAATCTAGTAGCAGCTCTATCCACAGTCTAGCCTAAATTAGAACAGGTGGAAGTGAGAGCTACATATACTGTACTTGCCGCTCTCACTTTAGCCTGTGTAGAGGAGGAGAGGGGTGACTGGAAGGGGAGCAGCAGCAGCCTGTAAAACGTAGACATAGACCAGCAATAACCACGGGAGCATGAACCAACAGACAATTTAACAGTATAGCAATGTTCCTACCCCCTTTAAAGGGGTTGTCTCAACTTTTACATTGGTGGTATATTGCCAGGATATGCCACCAATGTCTGATAGGTGCGAATCCCGTACCTCTCTCTAGAACAGAACCCCCAAAATGAATGAAAGAGCACAATGCATGCGAGACTGTTGTCTATTCTTTTCTATGGTAGTTTAGAAAATAGCCAAGCATGCTTCCATAGAAATGAATGCAGAGCACATGGTTTATGCATGGTACATTAAAGTCTCATTCACTTTGAGCCCCGTTCTAGAGATAGTTGAGGGTGGACCTGCTCATAGTGTATCTGACATTGATGGCATATCCTAGTTTTATGCCACCATTGTGTGACATGACACTATTCCATTAAGTGACTGTGTATATATTCTATTGAACCAGGGTCCAGAAACTTTAAGCTATATACACTGGGATGCGAAAGTTTGGTCAACCTTGTTAATCGTCATGATTTTCCTGTATAAATCGCTGGTTGTTACGATAAAAAATGTCAGTTAAATATATAATATAGGAGACACACACAGTGATATTTGAGAAGTGAAATTAAGTTTATTAGATTTACAGAAAGAGTGCTATAATTGTTTAAACAAAATTAGGGAAGGTGCATAAATTTGGGCACCACAAAAAAGAAATGAAATCAATATTTAGTAGATACTCCTTTTGCAGAAATTACAGCCTCTAAACGCTTCATGTAGGTTCCAATGAGAGTCTGGATTCTGGTTGAAGGTATTTTGGACCATTCCTCTTTACAAAACATCTTTAGTTCATTCAGGTTTGATGGCTTCCGAGCATGGACAGCTCTCTTTAAGTCACACCACAGATTTTCAATTATATTCAGGTCTGGGGACTGAGATGGCCATTCCAGAACAATGTACTTGTTCTTCTGCATAAATGCCTTAGTGGATTTTGCACAGTGTTTAGGGTCGTTGTCTTGTTGAAAGATCCAGCCCCGGCGCAGCTTCAGTTTTGTCACTGATTCCTGGACATTGGTCTCCAGAATCTGCTGATACTGAGTGGAATCCATGCGTCCCTCAACTTTGACAAGATTCCCAGTCCCTGCACTGGCCACACAGCCCCACAGCATGATGGAACCACCACCATATTTACTGTAGGTAGCAGGTGTTTTTCTTGGAATGCTGTGTTCTTTTTCCTCAATATTACATAGTCCGCTGTGGTCATTACAATGATAACTGTGCACTGCCAGAGAATTGATGGGGAAAAAAAAAACGGTAGTTTATTATTCTGTTGATATTTTTAGTTTTAGGCCAGTATTAGAAAGTGTTTACTTTATGTAATATTTTCATCAGAAGGGCAAAGAGAAAATTAATTATTTGCATCGAGACTCTTGAAGGAGCCTGATGTCCTTGAATATATATTAAGTATTTTGTGTAATAACTATCATTAAAGGCTAAAAAGATTGCAGTAATGAAAATCCAGCAATCTGCAATACAGGGCATTAATCTCCCAGGAGTGCCCTGCTTTTTATCACACTTCTACTGCAAAATTATTGAGAATACAAACTCAGCAGAACAGATACGTATTCAAAGCAAAAGAGACGTAAAATTATAATAGTAACCCAAGATAATGATAATACTCCAGAAATAATGGGACAAAATAGACAGCACAGACTGGTCAAAGGTCAGAGTCTTCGCCAGGGGCATTTAATTATTTATAGGTCTCCGTGACCGTCATGTAATGCATTATTTTATTTATTCAATTACTCTTGTAGCACTTTGGGTGGACGTTACTTAATGCAAATAAATGGCAAAGTGCTTCACGCTATTAACGAGTTTGTCTTTTGCATAATCAAGGCATAAAGTCACAAGCTGCTTTCTTTAACTTTTTTTATCTTGTGTTGCATAAGGTCGAATGTAAAAAATTACATTTAGGCCTATCATGGAGAAACACAAAGTCCCAACAGGCCTCTACCCTGTAACCATACGCACTACATGGACTGCAATATGATGCCTGTGGGTTACAGAATAACTGCCCGAGATAGCGTCCAATAGAAAATGCCATGATTTATTTTCAGTCAAATTCCATATCAGTGATACAGAGCAAACTTTTGGCATGCTTCTTGTAAATCATGTGAATTTAAGATAAATACCATTTGAGGATTAAGAATACCACATTAGAGTCCCAAAGAACTGGGAGACTGAGTACATGAGACCCACTGACATGAATAATAGTTTTTTAAGGTCAACAGAACTTTTAATATTGATGTACATACTGTACCAGCTACTTGTATCACCAGTAGAGAATCAGTTAGTTACCCTACTCACTATTTTTAGTTTTTCTCACTTATATAGCACTCCATTGTTCCCAGTGGCGCTCACAGTCAGTGTTTGGAGTGTTAGGGGAAACGCACACAAACACAGGGAGAACATACAAACTCCATGTAGATGGTCTCATTGGTTGGATTTGAACCAAGGCACCAGTGCTAAGCCACCATACTGAATATGAGTGCATGTTAAAGTGAAAGGACTACCATTCAGAAAAGAGGGTCTCTACAAAGGACAGCTCTCTTTCTATGGGGGACTTGGATTATCGATACATTTTACAGACAACCGCTTTGCTGAATTTCACCCAAAAATTTGATTTGTGATGAATTACTGTGTCACAAAGTGAATTCCTTTGTATGTAGGGGCGCAATGACGAGGAACAGTGATTGGGCCATCCCGCATCATTAAACCCCTCAGATGCAGCATTTATCACTGGATGTGTCATTTGAGACTACAATTTTGGCCTTTCAGGGGTAAATCAGGTTAGCAAAAAAATAAAAAAAACATACTCACCTTACCCATCTGCTCACATTAGAGGCCGTTGCAGCCATCTTGATTGAAGACACTGTTCAAAATCTTGTGCGGTGATGTGATGACTTTATCACACTGGCCGGGCTTGGTGATGTCATCACTGATGACGTCACCAAGCCCAGTTAGCGCATCAGTGTTGTGACATTATACAGATTTTGTACATGGCCTCTTCCCACACAAATGGATGAGTTATGTTTGTTTTTTTTAACATCATTTCAGGAAAAATTGATTTGTTACCATGATGCGCAAGGAAATTTGGCTTTGCGGCAAATCAAAGTTTTCCTGAAATTCTGATTGAAGTCAATTTGTTTGGCTTCGATTCGCTCAACACTAGTGGCAAGTATTATTTCATTTTCTAAAAGCAGCATCATATGCATATTGTGGCCTCATGGACAAGTCTGTGCAGTAGCAAATTAAGTCCTTCTATTTCTATATTACAGGCATGTAGGCACAACAAATGCTGCTGTTTGACTCCTCCTGGGAGTGATTTATCAAGAGGGGCATTTTTTAAGTCAATTTTACAGGTGTCTGCATTGCTAAAATTTTTACCAAAACTGTTACATTTTGCATTATGTTTGATTAATGAGGCCACTTATGCCATGAAATATCACTCCACTTTCTATGCATCCCCATTCAAAATAAATCTTGCTTAGATTATTTCAACCATGCCCACTTCCCCATCCATTTTTCAAAACTGAAGTGAGCAGTATAAAAATGGAAAAAGTCACAAAATGTGTCTGAAAACATAAGCCCAAATAGATGTGAAACCTTATTTTGCTAATTTTTTAAACTAGAATCCCGGTGCTCAGAGCTTGATAAATTCCCTTTTGTATTATAACCTAAAAGCAATGATTCTAAAGTTGACAATGCCCATAATTTGACATAAAATATGTCACAACTGTTTGTACCATAGATTCCAAAGTAAATGGGAGGCATAGAGAGGTGCAGTTTAGATCCATAGACTTGCCGAAGCCGACTTCGGATTGCAGTTTTAAAATTGAATGCCGAAGTTCTTCACGTAAATCTCGTAAGACTTCGGATTTAATGAATTTCACCTCATCAAAGCTCATACTCTTGAATGCTGTACTGAGACGGGTCTCTGAACAGCATTCAAACAAAGTTTTGAACTAAGTGACTTTGAATCTTGGCTCAACACTAGATGACATACATTAGACTCATTCAACATGAATCCATATTATGGGCCTGAACATAAGACTCTTTAATCTAGCAAGCAATAATGAGTTGGAAAATGTAATACTGTGCTTTTCTAACACATTTGAAAAAAATGGTATTTATATACAGTATAAGGCTACTTTCACGTTTTTTCTAAATCTGGCAGGGCTCAGCAAAAACACTTCCGTTACTTATAATGCAACCATCTGCATCCGTTATGGACGGATCCGGTTGTATTATTTTTAACAAAGCTAAGACAGATCCGTCATAAACTCTATTGAAAGTCAATGGGGGACGGATTCATTTTCTATTGTGTCAGATTGTGCCAGAGTTAAACAGATTCATCCCCATTGACTTGCACTGTGGGTCACGACGGATCCGTCTTGCCCCGCATCCCATGACGGAAAGAAAACCGCAGCTTGCTGCGGTTTGCTCTCCAGTATGGCAACACAACCAAATGGAACAGAATGCTTTTTGGAGCATTCTGTTCTGTTCAGTTACGTTTTGTCCCCATTGACAATGAATGGGGGCAAAACGGAAGCATTTTCTCCCGTATTGAAAGCTTTTAAAAGATCTCGATACCAGAAAATGTAAACGCTAGTGTGAAAGTAGCCTAAGCCTCACATACTTTGCAATCCCACAATTTGGCATTGAAGTGGCGAGTATAGTAAATCATTGTTTATGGTTCAGTTCACACCTGTGAATACTGAAATTCTGCCAGGTTACTAATGCAAGATGATTTGTTTCCATAACAATTTCAGAAGGTATCTTTCAGTTTAGCACTCAAATTGGAAAATGCCACTAGACAAAAGAGATTTTCTAACAAAACCTTTGAGATTTACATTTTGATTATTTCAAAGATGTATTTAACCCTGACGAATATGGTACGTAATGAATAACAATTGTTGAAAAAAATTAAATGATCATTGAATTAAAAACAAACATCTATTTTTGTAATGAGAAAAACAAAACATTTAAAATGGATGTAAAAAGACAAAGCAACTCACCGTTTTTTCATAAAGTGAACTCTTTCCCATAGGTTTTATTAGGGTATATGGATGTTATTACAGGGTTCATCCTAAAAAGAGCTAATAGATGCTAACTAGTAGGGTTTCCCACTTTGGAGAGACTCAACCCATCCAAATATTAGAAAGCTGTCAATTGATTAGAATGGGTAACATGTTTTTCTTCTTTTTAGAGGCTAAATCTATGGTGGACAGGTCAACTTTATTTGAGAAAGAGGTTGGGGTCCATGTTCATAGTCGTTCATATATAGGCTTTTTCTCAATGATTCAGCCAGAATTTGTGGGTATATGGTTGTTGTGTATCATGTCAGTTAGGAAACAGTGCATACCTGACCTCCACCCACTCTCTACCTACTTGGATGATCCATCTTAAATGGCAGTCCCCAGTCTTCGTGCGCAGGACCTACTTAGGGGAGACCAAATGGGAAGTCAGACAGGCTGAGTCAAACCAGAGAATATATATTGAGAACCAAGAAAAAAAAAAAACACAGAGCAATAGAGCAATATACCAAGCAGGATCAAAACCAGGAGGTAAAGTCCAAACCAGAATCAGCAGTCAGAGGTGGTCAGTAACAGGCAAAAGGTTAAAAGTCTAGGAATCCAAAAGAAACACAAATTTAAGTGTGTCAAGTAAGAAGACCAAAGCACAGGCAACAGAGGCCAGCAGTGGTCTGTTTCAGAACCCCGATTTCAGAAAGCACAAGACAACAGTGCTGTTCCTGATTGGCCTGGTGTCCCTGCTGCCTAATAGGCCAACCAGCCTCAATGTCAACAGGATTGGTTGTCAAGGTGATGAAGTGATACCGGTAGCGCTGCATTACAGCGGTTGGACTCACCGCAGGAGTCTAAAAAGTATATGACAGTTTGTCAGATGGTGGAAGTATTGTCTAGTAATGCTTCCAGGGGAGAATAAAATGAATGCCATTTGTGGCCATTCAGTGGTTGTAATGTAGATTTTTAGCATGTTGTGCTGTTCTATTGACTTTGGTCTTTTGAGAAATTGGGTACTTTGACTAAATTTGAAGAAATCTGTACATACTCAGGATTCCACCCTACAGGGTCCATGCTGTACCAGATACTGTATATGGGGCCTTACTATACTAAAACAATTATGTTCCTTGTCAACATGCAGTAGTTCAGTTTTTTTAATCAATAGCTGTTGATGTTTGTTTCTTTTTTGTTTATCCTACAGTTTAGTAAACTATGCAAAAAGAGAAAAAAAAGATAATGCTGGGGAAGACATATTGGGATTAAAGTTTATTTTGCTGTAGACTATTGTGCCTGCTGCATTTTTAGTATGTACTGATTGTATTTTGATTTGTGATATTGTTTTAGAAAGTAGCAAACTGAAATTGCATCATAATGGGGCACAAAAATCGCTTATTTGTAACACGATGCACCATAGGGCTTTACACTATCCGAATCTTACACCACTTTTTATATATTATACAAAAGTTGGGTCAAATACTGTATTGTGGTAAAAAAAAAAAAAATGTGCATTGCATGTCGTAAATCAAACAAAATTATGGCATATACGCTTCATATATTTGACACAGAAAGTGTGCACAACAAATTCTGCCGCAAATCAAGGCACTTTTAAGGTGCTGTGACATTAATATGTCTTTCCCAATGTATGCCAACATACCCATAATGCTACCCAATAAACAGATTTGTTATTGATTTTAGCACAATCCGGAATTATTTTAGGATTTTTACACAATTTGAACAAGTCTGTTTTGACAGCCTATTTGCCTTCTTCTAAAATAAGCTTCTGTTTCCTCTATAAACAAACAACACAGGAATTTTCTACATCAAAAACGTTATAGATCCCCAAATTGGCCAAACATCACTTGGTTTAAATGACAAAAACACATTCCAGAAGCAAGATTACAGCTGAGAGATAACAGATGTGTAAATTGGCCCTCACCACCCTTAAACAAAGCAGGTAATTTAGAAATATGTGTAAAAGTGCAGGTGTAAAATGCGATATAGGTTTATTGCAGTGTTTCAGTGTTATAACATTTTACATTATTCAGGAAAAATACAGATGGTCCAGGAAACAGATATAAAGTCTACTGAGCAAACATGTTTTAATGTGTTGTTTAGGTGAGAAATAAACATAGAGGACCAGGGATGACTCTTAAAGTACCATTCAAACACATTGTAAGCATGTGTCCCTGCAACACAGATGTTATATACAGTACTAAAATGGGTTGATTTTCTTCCAGAATCTTTTTTTTTTTTTTTTTATATTGAGAAGCCATTTTTAGTCCCTCAATCTTTTAGCCCACTGCAAACAGTAAATACCCATTTAGATGATATGTAAAGCTCCTTACAAAAATAACACACTCATAGCGTTGAGCGTGAATATTTGAATAACTAATTTTAATCGCGAATATCGGCACTTTGAGAATTCAAAATATTTTGAATATAGTGCTGTATGTTCGTAATGACGAATATTTGTCGTTTTTGTCCATCTGAACACATGATTTCTGCCTGCTTCTTGCTTGAGGGCCAATGACGTCATTGGCCAACAAGCAAGAAGCAGGCAGGAATCATGTGTTCACTTCAGATGGTAAAAATATTGAATATAGTGCTATATATTAGTTTTTTAGAATATTCATCATTTTTTTCCATCTGATGTCATGATTCCTCCCTGCTTAAGTTAAGGAATCATGTGTTCAGATGGAAAAAAGTACAACTATTCTATAGCACTATATTCTATAGTTCTATATATTCGTTTTTGACCCACACGTGCAATTTTCGCATATTACGCGATCATTACTTTGCCGATTTTAATGTAAAAAAAAGTTGAATATAACGAATGTACAAATTTGCTAATATATGACAAATATTCTACAAAATATTCGCAAAATATCACTAATTCGAATATGACCCCTGCCGCTCATCACTACACACTCACCAATGGAAATATTATTCAGACAATACCATGAACAAAATTCTGCTTGTCACCCTATGGTGAGTTTTTGTGGCATGGCACTCACCTCTCTAAGCAGTGCTTCGAGGGCAGAAAACTGAAATTGACGGGACATATAGCTTTTTTTTTCACGGTTCCTATGGAAATGCAATATGGGCCCATATCAGTCTTTGGGAACTGTATTTTTAATCCATGTACATGACCAAAAATCCATGATACTGCCATGTGAGCCTTACAGATGGCCATACACATTAATATAAAGTGGATCAAAATGGACGATTTCAATTTCCAAAAACATTGTTAAAATTTTACTACAAATTATCACTTTTGTTAAATCATGACTGACCATTATCATTAGAAATGAAGTCAACTGTTTTTTAAGATTGTGGTTCAATTGTAAATTGTTCATGGATAAAAGACACTTCTTTGGAAAAACATTCCCAGAAAGATCATTCATCCATCTCTTGACTTCATTGAACATTTATGGTTAGTTTGATCAACTGTAATGGCCAATATGGACTGGAATGTATATGGCAGTGTCTGTGAAACCGATCATTCACCAGATGGTAGTTGAACCAATGTATAACCATCAATTAACTTTGATCTATTGTGAATGATCACCTTGAGTCTGTATTCAGTCAATTTTAGAAGAAATAAGGAAGAAGAAATTATCTAACAAATAAATTATTACTGGTATGCCACTTTGATAAATTTGCTACAGTTTTCCACAATTGTTGCGGGCTCATAAAATTCTGCATTTTATATCAATGTTAATAATTTTTCTCCATAGTGTTTTGATTTCTGGTCTTTTTTTTTTTTTTTTACAAACCCCAAACCATAAAATCATAAGGACTCTAAAGATGAATATTTGTAACATTTTACAAGGTCTTTGCTCTATTTGAAGCCAAATAGCATTGAGGTCTGTATTTCAAGCTAATAGGCCCTCCATGAATTGCTGTGTGGTATCTCTATGAACAGGGGACAATACTTCCATAATACATGGTTCACAAAAGAGAAAAGAGAATTAGATAGCACATCCACAAGCTTAGTTTTGATCTATAAATGCTTCTCAGCAAAATTAACATAAAATAGCATTGTGGATGTGCGATCCAGTTCTGTTTTTCTCCCCTTGATATATACTTCCATAATACAGTACATGGTGAAGAACAATACATTTTTTGCACAGTTTTAACACAAATTCAATCATGTAGTGATCTGTCTAACTGGCATCAGGGACTAGGAAAGATTTTTTTAGACTTTATGGTAAATCAAATATCTAACACTTAAAGATTGTGGGGGCCATTTATTAAGCTGAAATATGCCTATGTATTTCAGTCTCAGATTGCGGCACAACAGCTAGTTGCGCTGCAATCTGCAACTTCTCCTTGCTCACTCCAGGTCTACAAAAAGTGGGTGTGGTGTGAGCGGCGAAGGGGACTGGCCAGCAGGCCCATCTCATTTACCATTTTCTATTCCTGTTTCAGGTGTAGAAAAAGGTCTAAATATAAGACAGCTCTGAAGCTGTCTTACATTTTGACCTGACGGAGGATCCGCCAAAGTTATGAAAAGGCCGACACTTAAGGGGTTTATTAAGACCAGCAGGCTAGAATAGATATTGCTCAGTCACCCTTCCAAACTGGAAGGTACCTTAAATACCCTAAAGAGGAAAGCCATAGACTAGACAATTTAGGTGATATAATTTGGCCCATTAAAATCCAGACCATGCACATGCCCTTTGTGCAAACTGAGGCACAATAGGCACAAGGAGTAGGCCAGCATGAAGCAGATCCAGTGGAGCTACTTTAGGGGCCCTGTACACATAGGAAGGAAAAAGGATACACTAATAGGCACAGAGAAGTGGGGTAGGAGTTGGGGTTAGTGTTCTGGAGATCATGACCATAGAGACGGCATAGACCATTGGTATCGCACAAATGGAAATTTAATAAAAGAATATTTAAAAAAATCAAAATTGTCCTAAAATGTTTCCAAATTTTATATGTATCTCCCTTAAGCTGTCAGTGTAAGACTTAATTTGTCTAAATAACAGGTAACAGTGACACCGGGAAGGCGATATAAAGCCTTTTGCTGTATAACTCATCCATATTGGTCACAGCTGTCGATAAAATATGCCCTTACAGCTAACAAGTAGCTTCTGTGTTTTGCTTGTAGATTAGTTTCTCGGCCTGTTCAGTATTCTTTATCTTCATCACTGCACCAATCCTTTAATTAGCCGGAGAAATCTTCTGCATAGTGATTAGCAAATCACAGTTAAGACGGTCTTACAAAGAGATGTCTCTGGAAGCCGCTCAAAATAGCTTTCAGCCTCGGAAATTCCTTTCTCTGTCATACCACAAACGTGTTTTGGATTCAAAACCAAAACACTGACCTTCAGCTAATCGAAGACGCCAAATTTTTAAAATGCAAGAGGAAAACTATTTACCTTGATTAAAAAGGGGGTTGTTGCCATTTCAAATGCCAGTGGCTTCCGCGTCCTCTCTCCTTCTGAATTCTACATGAATGTCATGGTTGGTGTCCTCATTATCCTGACTTTTGATTCTGCCCACCTAGCAGGATGCTTTGCAGAAAAGGAATATTTCAGAATTTTCTGTAGCTTTAAAATATGTATGGAGCTACAGTAGGTAGAGAAAATTTAGATTTTAAAAGAGATCTAACCTGCAGGCCTGTGCTCCGTTTCACAAGGCATTTTAAAATATAGGAATGCATCCCACTGTGTTTCTCATTTGGAGAGGACTTGGCAGGAATAATGCTTTGTATTATGAATAATTACTTTTATTTGACTAGGAGGAGTAGATCTCAAGACGTCTACGAGTGTCTGTAGGCCACTGAAGCATTGTTTACACGTCCCTCGATTTCTTATGAAGGAGGTGTTTTTTTTTATTACTGTTGGATCTGTCACACATGAGCTATTTGCTGGATGCTATCAGCAGTAAGCAAAACATTAGGCACTGTGCTATGCATTTTTTAATGGCAGTATAATGGTTTAGGCACTACCAAAGCAACTATCATGTAACTACATATATAGCAGATTCTCCGGGTGCCTAATGCCTGTGTTATGGGTGTTTTGTTGACTGTCTGTGCCCACCACAGCTTTGCTCTCTTCGATGTGCATGGTTGCCACTTTGTTCCCCCATTCCTATGCTTAAGGGTTATGGCAGTCCAAAACTGCTGGCATGTATCCCCTCCTGACCAGTGAGCCCCATTGCCATAGTAGCTCTGCTCCATCCACACTACAGGTGCCTTCTTCCTTATGCGCTGCTTCACTCTGCCTGTAGAGTGCATGCACATGTTCTCTCGGGCTCTGAAAGGGCCAGTTCTTGCACAAACTAATCTGTTCCAGCAAGTGGAAGACCTCCCTAGGGGATTTAAGGCATCTTCCTCTACTAAATGGTGCCTGAATAAAAGGTTCTTAAACTCTAATGTGTTGCAAAAGTGCCATTAACCTCTGCTAGTTTCCGGATTTTGACACTTTGCTACCTCATCTGATCTCTGCCTCTTCTCTGTTCTGATCCTGACCCCTTGTCCGGACATCAGACTAACTACTAGCTTGTTTGTACTCTGCCTGTGTAGGGTTATAGGATGAAATCAAGGGGGCTCACTTAGAAAATGCCCTAAGGACTAGACCCAAGTCAAATTTATTCGGTAGACATAGTGAAAACTCTTCCACCTTGTAACATCTATCTGAAGTATATTTATGGCACAAACTTTAGCAGACTGTCCAAGTAAACTCCTGAAAAAATGACATAATTTCATCACTTCTGTCTTCTCTGTTCTCAGATACATGGTGCTCAATAAGCACTATGTATATAATTGAGTTTGTGGTATTGATGTTGCTTCTATTGTTCCAGGGGATAATGACTGAACATGTGATCACAGGATACCACTAGCAGAAGGTTGCTGGTCGGTGTATCTAGACCCAGAATATTCCAAACAGTGACAACTGTCACCTCAACTAGGCACATTTGCATAGCAGTCTCAATTACAGTGGAGACATTATGTCATAAATAGTATTAAAGTCCCCTAATGGTCCTTTCTGATGATTGATTGAGAGAACATAAAAAATATAACCCACCCTTCCTCTGTCAATCATTGTCCAATACTGGTTTATTTATTTATTTTCAAACTGTAAGTCTTTAAAAGCTGTTCAATATGGCAGTGAAGCCCAAAGAACTTGGACCTGAAGTGGTCATTGTCGAAGGGGTACTGTTTCTGATTATGGAGATCCCCCAGTATGTCTAGTATGTGTGAGTAATATAATATTGTAGGCCAAGCGATTCTCCTATTGATAATCAAATTGGCTTTCCTAAACCTAATCTGATGCAAGCAGATGTTAGACATGATCATTTGCAGATATTTTACCCAGAAGTCAAGAGGAGCATTGTCTAGCCTACAATAATTATCATGCATATCAACTGGTCTCCATAATAGAAATAGTTCCGACCAAAAGGTTCCCCCTAAGGTCTTGTAACTTAAAAAAATAAGTGCTAATTTTATTTTCTCTGATGAAGGACATTAGTCCTGAATGAGCTAGATATAGGTGTGAGGCTGGCTTAGCTATTTTTCTAGCTTTGTTATTATGAGAATGTTTGAAAGGCAGGAATGCCAGTCAACTGTGTAAAAAATAACATAGCACTCATATGCATGCTGTGTTCTCCTTACTGTTTGCCTACTTGCTGTGCTGTAAGTAGGTATAATTACAGCTCCTACTGTCTTACTTCAATGGTGCAGCTCCTTTCTATTTACCTGATGATATATCTACAGTGGAGAGAGACAGTGAAGACTGAAACACACAGTGAAGATGTAATATTGTATAAAATCTCATGAATGTGACCATATTATGTATTGAGTTTTGTAGTGGTTCAGTACCATATGATTTCCATACAAGTCTTTATGAATTTATTAAAAAGATTGTCGATTTTGGATTGTCTCCCTATTTGAGTATATTAACAGTATAGGGTGGGCTTCTCCACTTTGGAACCCCTTTTATCACGAGATTCTTTTGTAATAGACTTGTTCCTTGCTTGTTTTACAAGAATAGCCATTCATCTGAATAGTCAACAAGTACTGAGTCTCCATTGAATTCTATGTATGAAAATCAGCACCATGCAGCATGAAATGGACCAAAGGATTTTTTATTTTTTTTATAATGTCACAGTGTGCAGAAAGTAAAAAAAAAAAAAAATCCATTAATCCCTGAGAGGGAAATTGCGGTGTTGCATTAGCAGCTTAGCATATATAATGTGTGATATAATACGTTACTAGACAATACAGTATGCAATACTACAGTACAATACAGTACAACAACACTACAAGACAGTACAATACATTTACAATACGGCAATACTATTGGCCTTGCAAGATGGTAAGATCCTTCCATAGCTATTTCTGTTCTTAGATGCTTATTTTGAAGGACAGACTAAACACCAGGTCCCAATACCGGTCCATCTCTCGATGTTGACCTCAATAGAACCATAAAAAGTCTCAGGAATAAAACCTCATAATATTATTGCCATATAATCTGACTGTTCTAGAAATGAGCATATCGATTTAGAATTGAAATTGGAATTTTATTTTATTTTTTGTTAAAAACACTATTTATTGAGATGTTTTGCCTTGTTCTAGATCAGTATTGACAAATTGGAGGAACAGGATCTAAACGGGAGAATATTTCAATAGTGAGTTGTGTCTTGTTTATTTCACAGCCCAGAATATGTCAAATCATGATCCATTTCAAATGATTGAGAATGTCCAGGCTGTCCAGAAAATTATGGGAGTAAAGCTAAGGTTGTATGTGCTTTGGCACAGATTTTTTTAAAATTAAACTTACTGGCCAATGATGATGTAGTGTAATTAACTTACCTTTCTGGGTTCTAGTAGCATGATCCTTAGCCTCGGCGTGGCTTCATCGGGAGAGACTGGCTGCTGAGCCACTCCCACTGGTGTTGTGACCACATGCTTAGTAACAGGATGCAATGCTCAGTTTCTCCTCACAGTGTGCGCATGCGAGGGAAGATTAGCAATGGGCTGATTAGGTCAACTGTTCTATTACTGTATACTATTGTTTCTGACTAATGGAGTGCCGAGTCATTGGACCTATCAGGTTCTAATCTCAAATCTCTATTTAAGTCCCTTCCGGGCTATACACCATTGCCAGGGATAGTCTTGTTTGGCTCACTAGCTACAGTAGGTTCCTTGTTCCCTGTTCCTGGATTTGCATACTGATTCCTCTATGCTTCTGACCACAACTTGTCTTCTGACCACCCTCTGTCTCTTGTTTACAACCCCTAATGTTTTAGATGGTCAGTTCAGCAGCAGACCCTCACCCCTAATGTTTTAGATGGTCAGATCAGCAGCAGGCACTGGCCCCTAATGTTTTAGATGGTCAGTAGTGATGAGAGGCATAGGCAATATTCGAATTCACAATATTTTGCAATTTTTTGCCATAAATTTGCAAATTCGTGATCTCCAGTCATTATTTACTTGATTGCAAAATTCGGCAATGTAATATATTTGTGATAAAAATTCACGATTAGAATATTTGCGATCAACACTAAGGGGTAGGCAGCTTTCCTATTGGTTGCTAGGGATGTGGCTAAGTGCCGATATAAGCGATAAATTAGCAATTACAATATTCACAATCAACAATATTCGCGAATACAAATATGTACCACTATATTCTGAATATTCGCAAATTCTTGAAAAAAATTGCGGATTCTAATATTCGCGCTCAACACTAATGGTCAGATCAGCAGCAGGCACTCGCCCCTAATATTTTAGAGGGTCAGATCAGCAGGCCCTTGCTCCAATCGTTTTTGAGGGTCACCAGCAGGCCATCAATCATTATTTTTAGTTATGCCCTCTTTTATGTGTAATAAAGGGTGTATTGAAGTGTCGGTTCCTTGTAATTTTTGGCAGCCCTTTCACTTAGTGCCTAGGATTTATGGGTGTAGAAGTCCCACTACCTGAACAATTCTACCACAATGTGAATGAGGCCCTCCTTTATGTGATATACAGGTTGTATCGGAGTGCCTCTTCCATGTAATTTTTAGCAGCACTTGCACTTTATATACAACTAAATATATAGGAAAGAATATGGCGTACTACTCGGATAACATCATTCCCAGCAGCGACCTGGGAGTCCAAGATGAATCCAGACATCCTCCCCATGCTGTTCCCAAACCATTTTGGTGGTGTTTCCATCAATTTCTGACCTTTTCATGTGAACCAGACACCCTCCCCTCTTTATAGCAGGGGGTGCCTGGTTTAATGCTCGGGTTCTCCGTAGAGCACCCGAGCATCCTGAGATATTCTACTCGAGCACCCGAGCACTTTGGTGCTCGACCAATGCTAATTGCAGCCTTATGCTAAAAAAAAAAAAAAAAAAAGTTTAAGCTTTTCCCCATCATGCTGCATTCAATGACAATGTAAAAACAGACTGTTTGAAATCTTTGCTAACCAAAATATTGCATTAAGTGTTCAGATGCAGTGATTACAACCTCCAGTCTTCTTGGATATGATGCACATCTGAATTTGGGCTTTTCCGCCATTCTTAAATCAAGCTGTGTCAAATTGGATGGACAGACATTTTCAGGTCTCTCAAGAGATGTTTGATTGGGTTCAGCCCAAGGCCTTTTAAATACATTTACAGAGTTGTCCCTAAGACACTCCTGTGTTGTCTTGGTTTGTGTGCTTAGGGTTATTGTCTTGTTGGAAGGTTAAAGTACAGAGCACTCTGGATCAGGTTTTCATTAAGAATTTCTATGCACTTTGCTCCATTCAGCTTTCCCTCAACCCTGACCAGTCTCCCTGTGCCAGCTTGATGCAGCCACCACTTTGCTTCACTGTAGGGATGGTTTTGAGTACGCAATGAGCAGTTTCTGGTTTCTTCTAGACATGATTCTTAGAATTGAGTAAAAAAAGATCAATCTTGGTACCATTGGACAAAAGAATCTTGTTTCTTAGTCTGTCATTTAAGTGCTTTTTTTTCATATGTCTTTTACAGAGGAGAGGCTTCCTTCTGGTCACTCAGGTTCTCTGGAGATCAGACAGAGAGACCATTGGATTCTTGATCTTACCAAGGCCCTTTTTTCCCATCAATTCATTTGCTAAGGCGGCCAGCTCCAGAAAGAGTCCTGGTTGTTCCAAGCTTCTTTGATTTAAGAATTATGGAGGGAACTGTGTTCTTGAGAACTTTCAGTGCAGCAGAAATTGTTTTGTACTTTTTTTTTACAGATCTGTACCTCCACACAATCCTGTCTCTGACCTCTAAAAGCAGTTCTCTCTCCCTCATGGTTTGGTTTTTGCTCTGATATACATTGTAATCAGTGATTCCTTATACAGACAAGGGTGTACCTTTCCAAATCATGTCCAATCAACTAATTCTACCACAAGTAGACTCTATTCAAGGTGTAGAAATATCTCAGAGATGATCAAGAGAAATTGGAGTCCCCCAGAGCTGGACTTTGAGTGTTATAGCAAAAGGTCTGAATACCTATGTCCATGCATATTCTCAGTATTTATTTTTCAATAAATTTATAACAATTTCCAAGACTCTGTTTTCACTTTCTCATTATGGGGTATAGTGTATAGATTGATGGGGTAAAGCTTGATTTTTTATTTAGATTTTTTATTGCAAAGCCTCAACATAACAAAATATGATAAAATTGTACTGTGCTCCCTAATGCAACATCTCTTTCAGTGTCTTTCAGGGAGGACTTTACGGAGCCTGTCATAACCCATTTTATGTTCTGCATTGTGTATAATGTTTCAGGAGTGTAGATACTTTTTAACATGGATGATCAGGGTTAGCAGATGATTCGTTTGGCTGATTAATAAGGGTTGTTCAGGATGATATATGCATGGCTACTTTCCACCTAAAACTGTGCACGACCTGTGTGGGTTGTGCTGGTAATGCAGCTGAACTTTACTGAAATATATGGCGTGAGTTGCAGTATCATGCGTAACCTATGGACAGGGGTGCACTGTTTTCAGGACAAAGGGGCCATGGTTTTTTAAATCTTGTCAACCGCCTTTAAACAGTTGCATATTAGTGGAAGTTACAACAGTCTCACATTCCTGATCTCACAGCCAACATGAAGCAGAACCTGTAAAATATTGTGTCACCCTTACTGACTGGGATAGAGTAAACATGTAAAGCAATTGGTTCAGTAGTCAAATTAGCTTCTCCTATCAATCTTGCACTTCCCAATACCTTGTCTCCAATTCACTGATTTGTATTGCACCAATTACTTCAGATTCTTGCTATTTGGGCCTCTTAAAGATGTCTTATATAGGAGGCCTGTTCAGTGACTAAAAGAAGTAATTTAACACTTTGGCTTTGGTTGGATGATTATGTGATAACAGAGGACATCTGGATGGGGCAAACAATTTTTCATAGCACTAAATGCTGTAGACAGTCACTTAATCCTGTTACGTTGTCTTCTGAGTAAATGAAGATGGTGAATTCTTCTCTTTGCTTCTCTTTACTCTTAAAGTGCATTATAAAACCAGGCTTATTGTTAATGTTAGATGACTGATATCATATAGAAACTATCTTATTGCTTTAAAAGCTAACATAAGACCTTTAGTTAAAGTGCTGAAAACAATTTCTGACAACAGAAAGCAGACACTAGAGTGCTTCCTCTCTTCTATTTAAGTGGCCCTCTGGCTGGAACACTGTCCATTACAGACTGAAACAAGGGTTATCAAGTACTTACAAAAAAACTTTTACTGTGTTTTTAATTCTCATATCCTTGAGAGTCTACTTTATTCTTCGTAAGCTAAATAAACCCATCTATAGTTCAATGTTTGTCTCAATAAAGCCTGTCTCTCTTGGTTTCATCCATTCTATTTACACATCTCTATTGGAAACTAACAAGGAACTTTTCCAGACACTTAACACTTAACAACAGAAACAATTACATTTGTATACCCATTTATCATCTATACTATATATAATATAAAATATGAAATATAAAATCATAATTTCTTGGCCGATTTAGATGAATATGACAAAAAAAAATAAAAAAATAAAAATTTGCTTATCAGTAATCCACATATATGCCAAGATTGTCGGGTTGTAATAATTCAATTAAGAATTATTAATTATGGTCATAAAAATTATTAACCATAAAAATATAAAATTTATAAAATTTGTCATAAATTCTTAAAATCATGACCTGGTGAATCGTAGACAACCTAATTGATACAATTCACATCTGAGT
Source organism: Bufo gargarizans (assembly GCF_014858855.1). NCBI lineage: Eukaryota > Metazoa > Chordata > Amphibia > Anura > Bufonidae > Bufo > Bufo gargarizans. The sequence goes on along the minus strand of NC_058082.1, from coordinate 614,780,014 downwards.
CCGACTATTTCCTCAGATAAATAAGTTCTTTTTGACGTGAGATGACGTTAATGATAAAACATGTAGTTCTGCATTATACAACAATACACAGGTATTATAAAAATATGCAGATTTATTGGTTACAAGGTTATAAACATATATAAGTAAATAAAAACAATGATACATGCAAATGAATATATATATAGCCTTAATATAAAGCATTACAAGCTTAACAATACATGTGAGTGGAAATAACTTGTCACATTATAACCAAGCTATTATTAGGTTAGGATATCAAATAGGAACATAATTTATATATTACCTCGGTTCAGAGAAAGCCTCATGATATCAGGACGGGCATGTCTAATCCTAGACATCAATATGGAATGCTAAATACATTCCACCCCCCTCTAACCAACTACACGTCACATGACTTCAGGCATGGGCAAATCCATTCAAGGATATAACTTAGAAGAGATAACTGTATCCTTCCGCCCCATCCTGGACTATTTTCACACATATGACTTTGGTAAGACTATTAAGACAAATGACAGGGATATAGGATCTTTGCTAGACCATATCTTAAATGGGAAGGACTTGAAATAAGTCTTTCCTGTGGGAATCCATCACTTAGCTTGGCAAAGAATGTTCTATCAATATATATATATATATATATATATATATCTAAGCAATTATTTAATGCTTTGCTAGATTATGAGTCTTGATTCTTCTGCAGGTAGAATGAAGCCTCACAATATCCTAAAACTACATATCAATATGGAGATGATCAATTAATTAATGTATTTATTCGCCAATCTAGATGGTATAATTTCACCCACACTATCAAATTAGTCTTAATAAAATGAAATATAATTTTCTGTGTCTCTTACCAAGTCCTAGTAGAAATCTCACTTCTGCTCCTAGGAAAGCTGGGTGGTCCATCATAGCGCATCTAACCATGGCTTTCATCCTGATAGACCCCTCTAGAGAGCTCAACTTCTCCTCTCTCCTCTCCTCTTTCTTGTGTGTGTCTTTTTCTCTGTGTCCCTTTTCTCCCCCCTGTGTATGGTTTATGAACACAAACTTATCAGTTAGACACACCTTCCTAGTTTGGAAGTTTCCAATCATAATTGGATGGGCGTGACTATTGATAAGAAATGACATCATAACCTTACCCAGAATGCACTTTTGCTACTGTTGTAATGTCACCTACTCATACCTAGGTGGCACTGCTGTGTAAGCTATTTGCATCCTAATATAAAGGGTTAACTTCTGTAAGTCTGAATAAAGGTATAATATACATTTTGACCTTAAAAGCTTTAATTCAAGGCTATAGGGATTAGATTTGACACTTGTAGCAATTAGAGACAGACCTCTAGGCGTCTCTCTGAATGTTTCTCCCATTGTTTATTTGTGCATCGTAAATAACTTTAATGGCTTTGTTTTCTCAGAGATATCAGTACCTCCTCTCATACCAAAGAGGTGAATAATTGTTACAAAACACACATATTCACAGACACTCTTTTAGAGACAAGGATTCTCCTAATGAGAAATATATATAATATACTGGATACATGTTGTCTTCATAAACATATAACAGTATAATATATATTATATGTTCTACTGATTGTCTTATGCTAAGGACTAAGGCTCATTAAATGAATACATACATATTATATATTTGCTTCATTGATAAATGCCTAATTGTATAGGTAATTATCACCAGCTGCATAGAGCTTATCTTTACCTCCCGTCATAAATTTATCAGTAGATAAGGAGGCCTCTTCTCAGACTGGTACACTCATGAGAAGAATAACACTAAAGAGCAGAAACCTTTGTATGACCTTACTTTGGCCTTCTCAAGACATACAAAATTGTAACTATAGTTGAGCATGGCTCTTAAAGGTAATGAACATTCATCTTGACTAAAATAAATTGGATATCAATGCATTTACCTATGAAAAGGCACAACAAGATCCAGGGTTTCTCAGCAGAACAATGCCCAGAGCATCATACTGCCTTTGGCAGCTTCTGTTCTTCCCATAGTGCATCCTGGTGCCATCTGTTACACAGGTAAATGACACACATGCCTGGCCATCCACATAATGTAAAATAAATGTACTTTAGGTCATGCTACTTTTTTCCATTACTCAATGCTCTTCTGTTGCTCATTTGCACATTGTATGCACTGGTGATGGACACATAATGAGAAACATCCAAACAATATCTGGTATTTTGGAGATGCTCAGACCAATTCATCTACCCATCATAACATAGCCCTTGTAAAAGTCACCCATGTTGACAGAAGTATGACTACAGCATGCATCCAAAGAGCTTACATGGGTGCACGTCCCAGGTTGATCTCTTCCACCCCAGGGATCTATATAAATAGTTAAAATTTGGTTTGAGACAGCACAACAGATGATCTTCAAGAAAAATTGATACTTTTATTGATTTTTCAACATCAGTGGTACATATTATAGCAACGTTTTGGGCCAAAATTGGTGCCCTTTATCAGGCTATAAAAAAAGATAAAGACACAGAGTGAAAATGCAATCCATTTTAAGATTATACATGCTTATAAAGGGGGCAGAGAAGAGGAGGAGAAGAAGGAGGATAGGACACAGAAAAGGGAAAAGGAAAAGGGGAAAAAAGGGAAAAAAAAGGGAACAAAAAGGGAAAAAAAGGGTGAGGGGCGGACAAACAAAAGATGAGCAGGTTTCAAAGGAAGATAGCTAAAAGAGGTCAATACAAAATTCTCTTAGTACGATACCCTGATGGTATAACCAATGACCTAGCTAGTGTTTCTCTGGTGTCCCTAGTCATAGTCATGGTCCTAGAAGGAAAGAAAAGAAGACACATTTAGAATGATAAAAATACAGTCAATAGTATACAGATACATGACATGGGTCTATACAGTAAATAACGTACAAATACATGACATGAGCTTATAGGAACCAATACTCTTTATTCAGACCACCCGGACTCAGAGTACCCAGGCGCTGAATCCATTGCATCTCTTTCGTATGTAACAGTTCCTCGTTGTTCCCCCCCTATTCTTGATATAGACACCCAATCTATAACTTGAAAGCGGAGTTGGCTGGGTGCATGTTTGTGCTCATAGAAATGTTGCTTCTTTCTTATTTGTCCATATATTGGACTTATGCTCCTCTTCTCCCTCCCCGCCCCCCTTTTTCCCCCCTCCCCTTTATAAGTATGTATAATCTTAAAAATGGATTGCATTGTTACTGTGCGTCTTTATCTATTTTATAGATTGATGAAGGGCACCAATTTGTCTACGAAACATTGCTATAACATGTACCACTGATGTTGAAAAATCAATAAAAGTATAAATTTTTCTTGAAGATCATCTGGTGTGCTGTCTCAAACCAAATTTAAGCAGAAAATAACAGTTCACGTGGCTCCTGATAGATACTACCGTTCAGGTTACAGTAGTTTTAATTTTATGTCTTATTGGTGTATATACAGTAGTATGGTTCATGTTTTTGGCTGACCTTGACTCTCTCATCAAATCCCAAGAGAAATAAGCTTCTGTGGCAAGTAATTATCTGCCTAAATCCAAACCTCTATCATTTGTAGCCCATCCCCAGCACAGTGATGCTGGTATGAGTGTGACTGTGTCTGATGAGCTGCATGATTAGGCAACAATCTTCTGAACATTTCTCTGCTGGGTACTTGGGAAAGGGCAGTGTCACTATTTTGATGGGTCAGAGTCCTGGAAGGACCACAACAATTATATAGCCATGGCCTAACCTAAGCATAGCCAACCATTCTTAGAATTGCCAACTATTGATGATCACAGTTTTGAAAAGTTTTATTCGGCAACTTCGCCAAAGTTAGTCAAGCAAATTGATTTATTCCAAATAAGTTAATCATGAATCGCTATAAATCAGGTATGCCCAGGCACTCTGCCTGGGTATACCTGATTTATGGATATGGCCACACAGAGTGGCCGTGCTGCGTGTGGGTTGCGGCCATGCTCCTGTGAAGAAAAGCGCAACCAATTAGTCTACAGATGCTTTCCAAGTAATAATTAGAAATTAGCAAATTTTTAAAAAGTTCGATTCGGCTGATTCGCCATATTATACAAAAAAATTTGCTTTGTGATGAATTACTTTGTCACAAAGTGCATTTTTTGTGAGTAGTGGGTGCAATGCCAGGGAGCTGCGATAGCACCGCCACTGGTCATTGTACCCCTCAGATGCCTCGTTCATGCATGTTCGCGGCATCTGAGTCTAAAGGCAGTGTGAAATTTGCATAAAAAATTCTAACTTACAGCATCCATTTGCTCACAACGGGCCTGCCGCCGCCATCTTGCTTGAAGATCTGGGGCGAGATTACATCATTACCCTGGCCTACGTGGTGATGTCATACATTACCACACACAGGATTTTTGCCGAGATCTTCAATCAAGATGGCGGCTGGCAGCCCATCGCGAGCAAATGGAGGAGGTAAGAATTATTATTTTTTAAATACTTTTTTAGGTTAAATTGATTCACTTACACAAAGCATGTGGAAATTCGGCTTCGAGGTGAATCAAATTTATCCTGAAGTTCAGGTCAAATTCTACTTTGTGGGATTCAATTCGCTGATCTCTAGTAATAATAAAGACTGCACTGAAGAGTCGGTCTTCATTGTTAATGGCCGCGTGGCACCTTTACTGCACCTTTAAACAGGGGCTGTTGGTGGTATGGGTTTGGTTGGTTGCATATTATTGTTGTTCTGGCCTGCAATCTCCTGCAGGTTATTTGACACAGAATATTAATCAGCTCTGGCATATCCACTTCTCCAACACCAGCGCTCTGCCCTACAGGTGGAAACTTTTCTTCTGCCACCTGCTTTTCCTCCTCTTCCACATCATCTAATATATATGAGAATATGTCATCAGGAACATCCAGCTCCTACTCTCTCTGCATCTTGCTGACTTTTCTAGGACATGGAGACCTAAGGGATGCAGACTGGATGGTATTGGTTGGCACGCTGGCACTGGAATAATAAAGCATTTCATCTTATTGGTATTGAATTACATTTACAGCTGATGTAGGCATAAGTAAATGTTAGAATAATTTAATAAAACGGTCACAGACTAAGTCTCCCTGTTCTATTACTCATTTTCAGCAACACTGTCCATAGCGCAAGAAAGCCTGCCATATCTCTCCTTATGCTCAGCTCACAGTGAAATGGTGGAAACTGCATGGGAGGAGGCTTTTTGCAGGGCTCTGACATCACAGGGGATGGCTATCTGTGGATAGGTTGGCTGCACGGCATTATAGGTCATATCGCGTTCGCAGGCTTCTTACTTATACTTTGTAACATGTGCACCCTCCATTTTAGGAAAAACTGATTAGTTACAATGAAGCGTGAGGAAATTCGGATTCGTTATTCCGGTTCAAATGTTTTGCTTCACTCAACACTACCAACTATGAATAAGATCATTTAGGCATAAAACGCATAAGCATTTGTAAGATTTAAAACCAGTATAAAGCGGATACTAACTGGATTTCATTTTGTGGTACAACCTCCACTTCTGTATATTGAATTTCTACAGCATCCAACTGCTGAGCAGATTTTTATTTCATATTTTCGTCCAAATGAAAGCAATCAGAGCAACAAGTTGATTTATAAAGTCGGCATAACACTGATTATTTCCTTATCTACAACTGTGACTTTGGAGCTAAGCTTGTCATATGTTAATCAGTAGGGCGCCTCCTTATGAAGCGTGTTTTTTTTCTCTATAAATACACTGATTAATATAATGATGTTGTTTTAGTACTTAGAAACGCTTTAAAAGGGAAATGAGTTACTGTTATATCACAGTCTCCATCGAAAGCATGCTGGTCTGAAACAATCAGTAATAATCTATGATCTTCTACTGATGCCTAGGCTTTAACATGTTCATTATTAAGTGGGGCTTGAGTCATTTACACACTAATGGATCTCGTTTGGTTACATGAGACAGATTACTTTACGTCTCCAAGTCGGAAAGATTGCTATTGTAAAAAAAAGTTATAAAAAAGTTATGAAAAAACTATTATTTTCAAGTTAGTAGGGTGGGGCTCCTCACATTTGTTAAACTCATTTTCTAGCTTTGTAGCGCCTGTATAAATAGTTTTTATGCAATAATGCTAGGGCTTGTCCACACACCAGAAGAAATATCCATCTAGGAATCTGAAGCCTAAATCTGAGGTTGACCATTGGACTTCTGCCTAAGATTTGCATTTAACAACTGTAGCGAATACGCACGTGAATTAACCCGATTCTGCTACGTGTCACACCATAGATTTCCCAAAATGTATTGGGAATTCAGTCAAATTAGCTGTCAGATGCATTTCAGTTTAAATGAATTCCATCCGAATCAAGAGAGCCCCAGTTGTTCGGAAAAGTTGCATATGATACTCAGTAAAGTACTAAGAGTCCTCAGAGTATAGTTAGCGTACTAGTTAATAATGACAAAGTGACAACTTGTTGTAAACCCTGTGGTTATCATTGCACACACAGAACACATCATCAATAAGGTTTAATGGTCTATTTGTAAATCGAGTAATTGGCTCCAGCAGTTGACTCTAAATGAGGTTGTCTTCTGCTGGACCTTTGGGGCCCATTATTATGTAGAAGCATCAGTCTGCCTGTGCCTTTACTGATTCTCTGGCAGGCATGTCTGACCCTACTAACATTGGATGCAAATTTTTCATGTCTATATATTCTATACATTGCTCATAGCTATTTAGGTGTAAGGCTCATGTATATATAGCACTGAGAGTTAATAACTCAAAGCTATGCCTATGGGCATATGTGAAACTGTACATCTGAATGTGCTATATGTGTGCCTGTACTTGTCAGATACAACTCACAAATAATTATTTGAGGTTTTGATGGGCTTCTACAAAGTCATAGAGGCAAATTTTTCTGATTGGGAGTTTCATTTTTTGGTTTCTATAACATTGCATAGTATAAGATGTATTGGCTTCCCACAGTTCCTTTGTAGTATTACACCCCTTCCTATCTGCTTCTATATTTATAGTCACACCCCTGCCTATCTCCTTCTATATTTATAGTCACACCCCTGCCTATCTGCTTCTATATTTATAGTCACACCCCTGCTTTTCTGCTTCTATATTTATAGTCACACCCCTGCTTATCTGCTTCTATATTTATAGTCACACCCCTGCTTATCTGCTTCTATATTTATAGTCACACCCCTGCCTATCTGCTTCTATATTTATAGTCACACCCCTGCTTATCTGCTTTTATATTAGTAGTCAAAGCCATATTATCTGCTTCTATATTATTATTCACTCCCCTGTCTGTTTGCTTCTATATTAGTATTAATAATAGAAAAACTCCAGTTGTATTTTGAATCAAATGGTATTCTGTTTATTCTGACATGCGGCTTCAAAGTGACGTTTCGGCCTAAATGGCCTTTATCAAACTGTGACAATATCAAATAGAAAAGTGACCATTACAATTTAGTAAATACCAACATCTGGTTACACATTTATATATATTATTATTAAGACAATTATTCATACGCTATTCACATTGTATATACGTATTCATTGCCCTATAGTATCGATGTTCCACTGAACAAAAGCAAAATCAAAACAGAACAAAAATAGAAAGCAGAAGTAAAGCAGGACATAGAAAAGAAACATAACATAATACTTAAATTATCATTGCCAGTAGAAGCAGTGTATATGGTAATTTCTATGTTAAGGAGAAGCAACCAAACGAACCATGATCTAGAGCAGATGGGTCTAAAACTATGGATGATATGTTAACCTGGGGGGTTGGGTCAAGTCAACCTGATAGACTCATAAGTGATCCTATTAATAGTGTACATTAGAAGAGGCTTACCCAATACCGCTGTTGGAGGCTGTGTCAATTGATCCTGCGCAGAGTAGGTGATAGCGTGTATCCACACGTCTCTCTGGGAATGCGCTACCATTAGAAGTTGAGCGCGTTCTCTAAATAGCGCGGGGGGGCGTGTCACCATGCGCCGAGAGCGTGCGGTCCACCATGCGTTCCACTGGTCACATGGTGGAACGGATGTGGCGTCACATGTAACCGGAAAAGCCCTGCGTTCCAGGGGAATCCGGAAGTGCTGTGTTCAGCTATTGGTATCCTAATCCGTCGGGACAATAGCGGCGAGTGCACTCCACTAGTGTCCCGATCCACCAGAAGTTAAGCTAGATAGCTGTTATATGGGTATACCTAGCATATTGGTCTATCTAGTATCGGAGGATACAGTAGAAATATTCCTGGATTTATTAACACATCAGAGGGAGGTTTTTGACTCTATACCAGAGAAAAGGATATCAAAATAAAGGATATCTGGTCATATGTCGCAGTCCGACATTGATTATGTAGCCTATGAGAAAGGAGAAGAAAATGGTTAGAAATGCATAATAGCTATTATTATATCATAACCATGGGACAGGTCAGGATTTCATGTAAAACATTGTATTTCGTAGTCTCTGTTGAGTCCCTTGGGTTCCAAGCAGTCCATTTTGTGGATCCAAAATGCTTCCCGTTTTTTTAGTTGCGTAACGCGATCATATCCTCTCCTATGGGGTAAAACCTGTTCTATGACCTGGTATTTAAGTTGTGATAGATGGTGCCCGGCTGTTTCAAAATGGGACGGTATTGGGAGTAATAGATTTTTCCGTCTAACCGAGGACTTGTGTTGGCATATGCGATCACGTATTTTTTGAGTCGTTTCCCCTATGTAAATTTTGCCACACGGGCATTTGAGTAAATATACTACAAAGGCCGAGTCGCATGTGAAAAAGCCTTTCACGGGAAAGCTTTTTCCCGATTGGGGGTGATGAAAGTGAGTACCTTTTTGTACATTGCTGCATTGTTGGCAGTGAATGCATGGGAAGGTCCCTGTTTTTTGTGTTGTGAGGAACCTCTGTCTAGGAATGGAATGTGTGGGGCCAATGTCCGCCTTGACTAGAAAATCTCTTAGGTTTTTAGGTCTCCGTGTGCAAGCTAGAATGGGATTCCTGAATTCTTCTACTGTGGGGAAAGCTTTGTGCAGGATGGACCAGTGATTTCTGATACTGTTCAGCATCTTTTTGTTGGTGGGATGATAGGTATGAACAAATGGTATGCGACTGAGTTTGGTTTTTGGTTTCCTGATGTCAGTGGTTAGCTCATCTCTAAGGATTTGTTCTGGATATCCTCTCTCTATGAATCTATCTTTCATCTCCGTCAGGCGTGTTTGTAGTTGATTGCTAGATGTAACGATACGTTTGATTCTTGTGTACTGGGAGGTGGGGAGGGATTTCTTGGTATTTAATGCATGGAAGCTCTTAAAGTGTAGTAGGTTGTTGCGGTCTGTTGGTTTTCGGTATAAGTCTGTGGAGAGTGTGTCTGATGGAGTTTTAATGACTGTTGTGTCTAGGAAGCTGATGGATGTCGGATCAGAATGAATGGTGAACTGTAATTCTTGATATATACTGTTGAGGTATGAGTGGAAGTCGTTCAGGGACTCCAGCGAGCCCCTCCATATGCAAAAAATGTCATCGATATAACGTTTCCAAACGAGAACATGTTCACAAAAACGACTGTCAGGATAGATGAAGGATTCCTCGAACTCGGCCATATAACAATTTGCATATGGAGGGGCTACGTTGGATCCCATCGCGGTCCCTTGGCACTGTAGATAAAAGTTGTCTTCAAAAAGAAAAAAATTATTGGTGAGGACAAGTTCCAGTATATCCATATAAAATGATATAGTGACAGGATTGTTGAAGTTGACTGTAAGGCATTTAGAGACGGCATGTAATCCTTTGTTGTGCTGTATTGAAGTGTATAGGCTCGAGACGTCCCAGGTGACCAGTAATGTTTCTTGTGGTAGTGGTGGGAGGTTGTGGATAATCTTTAAGAAGTCTGATGTATCGAGTATGAATGATTTTGTCTGTTTGATCAAGGGGGTGAGTGATTTTTCTAGAAAAATGGAAAGTGGTGACAGTATCGAATTAGTTGAGGCCACGATTGGTCTCCCGGGTGGTTTATGTAGGTCTTTATGGATTTTAGGTAGTGTATATAGAACAGGGATGACTGGATGGTTATTAGATAGGAAAGTGGCTGTAGTGTTATCAATGATATTTAGCATCTGGTATTGTTGTAAAATCTTGTGTATTTTCTCCCTAATCTGTGGGGTAGGGTCTGAGGGAAGTTTACGGTAAATGGTTGTATCTTGTAATTGGCGGTGAATCTCTGTTGTATATTGGGCTTTATCCATTAGTACCAGTGCACCCCCTTTATCTGCTGGTTTTATGATAAGATTTTTTCTTTTTGATAAGGAGAGGAGGGCCTGTTTTTGAACGTTGTTGAGGTTACTTTGGTATTTATATTTGCCCATGTGGAGATCTTTCCTAAATTGGGTCATGTCTTTTTGGACCAGGGCTATAAAGGTCTCTATGGCCGGTTTTGACTTGGGTGGCATGAAGTGACTCTTGTTTCTTAGTCCCAAGTCCCCAATGGAAACTTGTGGGCTAGGATTACAAGAGATGGTTTTGTTACGTTCCTGTAGTTCAGAAAAATGTGCCTTTAGGCGAATGTTTCTGTAAAGTCTGTGCAGGTCTAGATCCAATTGGAAAGTGTCCACTTGGTTAGACGGACAGAATGATAGTCCCATCTCAAGAAGGGATATCTCAGCGGGTCCTAGTGAGTGTGATGAGATGTTTACGACTAAAGACGGTACCTGAGATCTAGTCGTCATATTGGGTGGTCTCCGTGTTGTTGTTGTCATTCTTCCTTGGTTTCTGCGTCGGCCTCTGAAGGAATGTTGAGTGTAGTTGTCCTGTTGAGAGTAGGGGTCACCTTCTGAGCCTGAGTGTGACGAGTCCCTTGATTGGGAGCGATGTCTGTAGCGGCTGTTAGTGGAGTTGGTGGGGTCGGGCCATTTATATACCCTGTTGAGTCTGTAATCCTCGGTATCGCGTAGAAACTTGTTACGTTTCGTGGACTCGACTTCCTTCTTATGGTTCTGTAAAGAAGATTCAATCTTAGTGTGTAGCTGCTGGAATTCATCTGCCGGTAGTACCGCGGTTAGTTGTTCCTCTATGGTCTTGATTTCTCCTTTAGTTTTGGTGATTGCTTCTTGGAGGTATGACAAAGTTAAGGCAATAAGGTCAAAAGAGCATTTGTTTAAAATGCGTTCGAACTTGTTACAAAAATCGGCATCGTCCTTAAAGAACGTCGGTCTCGTGCGGATTCTCAGGCCGCGGGGGATTCTCTGTACTTTGAGGTATTCCGCTAATGTAACGCAATGTAGTTCGTAGTTCAGTAGTCTCCGGGATTCTCTCTCGAGGTCCCTGGACTTCAATTCTGAAGGTGATGTTTGTAGAAAATCACTTGAGATGTTGACTTGTGATAGCATGTGTGCAATCTCGTCCTGTTCAAAGGAAAGGGTTGTACTTGCCATGATGTTGGTCTCAGGTGCTCAGTCCAGTAAGGGAAGATCAAGTAGAGATATAACCTCCTGGCACACTGGAAGTGATCAATTGGAGTCGGGTTCCCACCCCATATGATAATAATAGAAAAACTCCAGTTGTATTTTGAATCAAATGGTATTCTGTTTATTCTGACATGCGGCTTCAAAGTGACGTTTCGGCCTAAATGGCCTTTATCAAACTGTGACAATATCAAATAGAAAAGTGACCATTACAATTTAGTAAATACCAACATCTGGTTACACATTTATATATATTATTATTAAGACAATTATTCATACGCTATTCACATTGTATATACGTATTCATTGCCCTATAGTATCGATGTTCCACTGAACAAAAGCAAAATCAAAACAGAACAAAAATAGAAAGCAGAAGTAAAGCAGGACATAGAAAAGAAACATAACATAATACTTAAATTATCATTGCCAGTAGAAGCAGTGTATATGGTAATTTCTATGTTAAGGAGAAGCAACCAAACGAACCATGATCTAGAGCAGATGGGTCTAAAACTATGGATGATATGTTAACCTGGGGGGTTGGGTCAAGTCAACCTGATAGACTCATAAGTGATCCTATTAATAGTGTACATTAGAAGAGGCTTACCCAATACCGCTGTTGGAGGCTGTGTCAATTGATCCTGCGCAGAGTAGGTGATAGCGTGTATCCACACGTCTCTCTGGGAATGCGCTACCATTAGAAGTTGAGCGCGTTCTCTAAATAGCGCGGGGGGGCGTGTCACCATGCGCCGAGAGCGTGCGGTCCACCATGCGTTCCACTGGTCACATGGTGGAACGGATGTGGCGTCACATGTAACCGGAAAAGCCCTGCGTTCCAGGGGAATCCGGAAGTGCTGTGTTCAGCTATTGGTATCCTAATCCGTCGGGACAATAGCGGCGAGTGCACTCCACTAGTGTCCCGATCCACCAGAAGTTAAGCTAGATAGCTGTTATATGGGTATACCTAGCATATTGGTCTATCTAGTATCGGAGGATACAGTAGAAATATTCCTGGATTTATTAACACATCAGAGGGAGGTTTTTGACTCTATACCAGAGAAAAGGATATCAAAATAAAGGATATCTGGTCATATGTCGCAGTCCGACATTGATTATGTAGCCTATGAGAAAGGAGAAGAAAATGGTTAGAAATGCATAATAGCTATTATTATATCATAACCATGGGACAGGTCAGGATTTCATGTAAAACATTGTATTTCGTAGTCTCTGTTTTACAACAATACCAGATGCTAAATATCATTGATAACACTACAGCCACTTTCCTATCTAATAACCATCCAGTCATCCCTGTTCTATATACACTACCTAAAATCCATAAAGACCTACATAAACCACCCGGGAGACCAATCGTGGCCTCAACTAATTCGATACTGTCACCACTTTCCATTTTTCTAGAAAAATCACTCACCCCCTTGATCAAACAGACAAAATCATTCATACTCGATACATCAGACTTCTTAAAGATTATCCACAATCCTCCCACCACTACCACAAGAAACATTACTGGTCACCTGGGACGTCTCGAGCCTATACACTTCAATACAGCACAACAAAGGATTACATGCCGTCTCTAAATGCCTTACAGTCAACTTCAACAATCCTGTCACTATATCATTTATATGGATATACTGGAACTTGTCCTCACCAATAATTTTTTTCTTTTTGAAGACAACTTTTATCTACAGTGCCAAGGGACCGCGATGGGATCCAACGTAGCCCCTCCATATGCAAATTGTTATATGGCCGAGTTCGAGGAATCCTTCATCTATCCTGACAGTCGTTTTTGTGAACATGTTCTCGTTTGGAAACGTTATATCGATGACATTTTTTGCATATGGAGGGGCTCGCTGGAGTCCCTGAACGACTTCCACTCATACCTCAACAGTATATATCAAGAATTACAGTTCACCATTCATTCTGATCCGACATCCATCAGCTTCCTAGACACAACAGTCATTAAAACTCCATCAGACACACTCTCCACAGACTTATACCGAAAACCAACAGACCGCAACAACCTACTACACTTTAAGAGCTTCCATGCATTAAATACCAAGAAATCCCTCCCCACCTCCCAGTACACAAGAATCAAACGTATCGTTACATCTAGCAATCAACTACAAACACGCCTGACGGAGATGAAAGATAGATTCATAGAGAGAGGATATCCAGAACAAATCCTTAGAGATGAGCTAACCACTGACATCAGGAAACCAAAAACCAAACTCAGTCGCATACCATTTGTTCATACCCATCATCCCACCAACAAAAAGATGCTGAACAGTATCAGAAATCACTGGTCCATCCTGCACAAAGCTTTCCCCACAGTAGAAGAATTCAGGAATCCCATTCTAGCTTGCACACGGAGACCTAAAAACCTAAGAGATTTTCTAGTCAAGGCGGACATTGGCCCCACACAATTCCATTCCTAGACAGAGGTTCCTCACAACACAAAAAACAGGGACCTTCCCATGCATTCACTGCCAACAATGCAGCAATGTACAAAAAGGTACTCATTTTCATCACCCCCAATCAGGAAAAAGCTTTCCCGTGAAAGGCTTTTTCACATGCGACTCGGCCTTTGTAGTGTACTTACTCAAATGCCCGTGCGGCAAAATTTACATAGGGGAAACGACCCAAAAAATACGTGATCGCATATGCCAACACAAGTCTTCGGTTAGACGCAAAAATCTACTACTCCCAATACCGTCCCATTTTGAAACAGCCGGGCACCATCTATCACAACTTAAATACCAGGTCATAGAACAGGTTTTACCCCATAGGAGAGGATATGATCGCATAACGCAACTAAAAAAACGGGAAGCATTTTGGATCCACAAAATGGACTGCTTGGAACCCAAGGGACTCAACAGAGACTACGAAATACAATGTTTTACATGAAATCCTGACCTGTCCCATGGTTATGATATAACAAGAGTTATTATGCATCTCTAATCAATTTTCTTCTCCTTTCTCATAGGCTATATAATCAATGTCGGACTGCGACATATGACCAGATATCCTTTACTTTGATATCCTTTTCTCTGGTATTGAATCAAAAGCCTTACTCTAATGTGGTAATAGATCCAGGGATTGTTTCTACTATATACATCTCCACCCACACTAGATATATTCTATTATCCAAGATAGACCAAATCGCTAGGTGTACACATACTATCAAATAACAGCTATCTAGCTTAGCCTCTGGTGGATCAGGACACTAGTGATGTGAACGCACCGCTGGTGTCCTGATGGATCAGGATACTAGTAGTGGAACGCACCACGTCCGGATTCCCCTGGAACGCAGGGCTTTTCTGGTCACATGTGACGCCACATCCTTTCCACCATGTGACCAGTGGAACGCATGGTGGACCGCACGCTCTCGGCACATAGCGACACGCCCCCCCACGCTATTTAGAGACGCGCTCAACTTCTAATAGAGCGCATCCCCAGAGAGACGTGTGGACACACGCCATCACCTACTCAGCGCAGGATCTATTGACACAGCCTCCTACAGCGGTATTGGGTAAGCCTCTCCATATGTACACTACTAATAGGATCACTTATAAGTCCATCAGGCTTATTCGATCCAACCCCCCAGGTTAATACATAACCTTATTTCTTCTCCAAGTTTTACCCAGAGTTTAGACCCATCACCTTTAGATCTTGGTCCACAACATCTATTGCTTCTCCTTAACATAGAGACTACCATATACACTGCTCTAACTGGCGATGATAATTTAAGTATAATGCTATGTTTCTTTTCTATGTCCTTCTTTAACTTCTGCCTTCTATTTTGTTTTTATTTTGCTTTTGTTCTGCTGAACACCGATACTATATGGCAATGAATACGTATATATAATGCGAATAGCGTATGAATAATTGTCTTATTAATAACATATATAAATATGTAACCAGATGTTGGTTTATATGTTCACTAAATTGTAATTGTCACTTTTCTATTGATATTGTCACAGTTTGATAAAGGCCATCTAGGCCGAAACGTCACTTTGAAGCCGCATGTCAAAATAAACAGAATACCATTTGATTCAAAATACAACTGGAGTTTTTCTATTATTATCATATGGGGTGGGAACCCGACTCCAATTGATTACTTCCAGTGTGCCAGGAGGTTATATCTCTACTTGATCTTCCCTTACTGGACTGAGCACCTGAGACCAACATCATGGCAAGTACAACCCTTTCCTTTGAACAGGACGAGATTGCACACATGCTATCACAAGTCAACATCTCAAGTGATTTTCTACAAACATCACCTTCAGAATTGAAGTCCAGGGACCTCGAGAGAGAATCCCGGAGACTACTGAACTACGAACTACATTGCGTTACATTAGCGGAATACCTCAAAGTACAGAGAATCCCCCGCGGCCTGAGAATCCGCACGAGACCGACGTTCTTTAAGGACGATGCCGATTTTTGTAACAAGTTCGAACGCATTTTAAACAAATGCTCCTTTGACCTTATTGCCTTAACTTTGTCATACCTCCAAGAAGCAATCACCAAAACTAAAGGAGAAATCAAGACCATAGAGGAACAACTAACCGCGGTACTACCGGCAGATGAATTCCAGCAGCTACACACTAAGATTGAATCTTCTCTACAGAACCATAAGAAGGAAGTCGAGTCCACGAAACGTAACAAGTTTCTACGCGATACCGAGGATTACAGACTCAACAGGGTATATAAATGGCCCGACCCCACCAACTTCCACTAACAGCCGCTACAGACATCGCTCCCAATCAAGGGACTCGTCACACTCAGGCTCAGAAGGTGACCCCTACTCTCAACAGGACAACTATACTCAACATTCCTTCAGAGGCCGACGCAGAAACCAAGGAAGAATGACAACAACAACACGGAGACCACCCAATATGACGACTAGATCTCAGGTACCGTCTTTAGTCGTAAACATCTCATCACACTCACTAGGACCTGCTGAGATATCCCTTCTTGAGATGGGACTATCAGTTCTGTCCGTCTAACCAAGTGGACACTTTCCAATTGGATCTAGACCTGCACAGACTTTACAGAAACATTCGCCTAAAGGCACATTTTTCTGAACTACAGGAACGTAACAAAACCATCTCTTGTAATCCTAGCCCACAAGTTTCCATTGGGGACTTGGGACTAAGAAACAAGAGTCACTTCATGCCACCCAAGTCAAAACCGGCCATAGAGACCTTTATAGCCCTGGTCCAAAAAGACATGACCCAATTTAGGAAAGATCTCCACATGGGCAAATATAAATACCAAAGTAACCTCAACAATGTTCAAAAACAGGCCCTCCTCTCCTTATCAAAAAGAAAAAATCTTATCATAAAACCAGCAGATAAAGGGGGTGCACTGGTACTAATGGATAAAGCCCAATATACAACAGAGATTCACCGCCAATTACAAGATACAACCATTTACCGTAAACTTCCCTCAGACCCTACCCCACAGATTAGGGAGAAAATACACAAGATTTTACAACAATACCAGATGCTAAATATCATTGATAACACTACAGCCACTTTCCTATCTAATAACCATCCAGTCATCCCTGTTCTATATACACTACCTAAAATCCATAAAGACCTACATAAACCACCCGGGAGACCAATCGTGGCCTCAACTAATTCGATACTGTCACCACTTTCCATTTTTCTAGAAAAATCACTCACCCCCTTGATCAAACAGACAAAATCATTCATACTCGATACATCAGACTTCTTAAAGATTATCCACAACCTCCCACCACTACCACAAGAAACATTACTGGTCACCTGGGACGTCTCGAGCCTATACACTTCAATACAGCACAACAAAGGATTACATGCCGTCTCTAAATGCCTTACAGTCAACTTCAACAATCCTGTCACTATATCATTTTATATGGATATACTGGAACTTGTCCTCACCAATAATTTTTTTCTTTTTGAAGACAACTTTTATCTACAGTGCCAAGGGACCGCGATGGGATCCAACGTAGCCCCTCCATATGCAAATTGTTATATGGCCGAGTTCGAGGAATCCTTCATCTATCCTGACAGTCGTTTTTGTGAACATGTTCTCGTTTGGAAACGTTATATCGATGACATTTTTTGCATATGGAGGGGCTCGCTGGAGTCCCTGAACGACTTCCACTCATACCTCAACAGTATATATCAAGAATTACAGTTCACCATTCATTCTGATCCGACATCCATCAGCTTCCTAGACACAACAGTCATTAAAACTCCATCAGACACACTCTCCACAGACTTATACCGAAAACCAACAGACCGCAACAACCTACTACACTTTAAGAGCTTCCATGCATTAAATACCAAGAAATCCCTCCCCACCTCCCAGTACACAAGAATCAAACGTATCGTTACATCTAGCAATCAACTACAAACACGCCTGACGGAGATGAAAGATAGATTCATAGAGAGAGGATATCCAGAACAAATCCTTAGAGATGAGCTAACCACTGACATCAGGAAACCAAAAACCAAACTCAGTCGCATACCATTTGTTCATACCTATCATCCCACCAACAAAAAGATGCTGAACAGTATCAGAAATCACTGGTCCATCCTGCACAAAGCTTTCCCCACAGTAGAAGAATTCAGGAATCCCATTCTAGCTTGCACACGGAGACCTAAAAACCTAAGAGATTTTCTAGTCAAGGCGGACATTGGCCCCACACATTCCATTCCTAGACAGAGGTTCCTCACAACACAAAAAACAGGGACCTTCCCATGCATTCACTGCCAACAATGCAGCAATGTACAAAAAGGTACTCACTTTCATCACCCCCAATCGGGAAAAAGCTTTCCCGTGAAAGGCTTTTTCACATGCGACTCGGCCTTTGTAGTATATTTACTCAAATGCCCGTGTGGCAAAATTTACATAGGGGAAACGACTCAAAAAATACGTGATCGCATATGCCAACACAAGTCCTCGGTTAGACGGAAAAATCTATTACTCCCAATACCGTCCCATTTTGAAACAGCCGGGCACCATCTATCACAACTTAAATACCAGGTCATAGAACAGGTTTTACCCCATAGGAGAGGATATGATCGCATAACGCAACTAAAAAAACGGGAAGCATTTTGGATCCACAAAATGGACTGTTTGGAACCCAAGGGACTCAACAGAGACTACGAAATACAATGTTTTACATGAAATCCTGATCTGTCCCATGGTTATGATATAACAAGAGTTATTATGCATCTCTAATCAATTTTCTTCTCCTTTCTCATAGGCTATATAATCAATGTCGGACTGCGACATATGACCAGATATCCTTTACTTTGATATCCTTTTCTCTGGTATTGAATCAAAAGCCTTACTCTAATGTGGTAATAGATCCAGGGATTGTTTCTACTATATACATCTCCACCCACACTAGATATATTCTATTATCCAAGATAGACCAAATCGCTAGGTGTACACATACTATCAAATAACAGCTATCTAGCTTAGCCTCTGGTGGATCAGGACACTAGTGGTGTGAACGCACCGCTGGTGTCCTGATGGATCAGGATACTAGTAGTGGAACGCACCACTTCCGGATTCCCCTGGAACGCAGGGCTTTTCCGGTCACATGTGACGCCACATCCTTTCCACCATGTGACCAGTGGAACGCATGGTGGACCGCACGCTCTCGGCACATAGCGACACGCCCCCCCACGCTATTTAGAGACGCGCTCAACTTCTAATAGAGCGCATCCCCAGAGAGACGTGTGGACACACGCCATCACCTACTCAGCGCAGGATCTATTGACACAGCCTCCTACAGCGGTATTGGGTAAGCCTCTCCATATGTACACTACTAATAGGATCACTTATAAGTCCATCAGGCTTATTCGATCCAACCCCCCAGGTTAATACATAACCTTATTTCTTCTCCAAGTTTTACCAGAGTTTAGACCCATCACCTTTAGATCTTGGTCCACAACATCTATTGCTTCTCCTTAACATAGAGACTACCATATACACTGCTCTAACTGGCGATGATAATTTAAGTATAATGCTATGTTTCTTTTCTATGTCCTTCTTTAACTTCTGCCTTCTATTTTGTTTTTATTTTGCTTTTGTTCTGTGGAACATCGATACTATAGGGCAATGAATACGTATATACAATGTGAATAGCGTATGAATAATTGTCTTAATAATAATATATATAAATGTGTAACCAGATGTTGGTATTTACTAAATTGTAATGGTCACTTTTCTATTTGATATTGTCACAGTTTGATAAAGGCCATTTAGGCCGAAACGTCACTTTGAAGCCGCATGTCAGAATAAACAGAATACCATTTGATTCAAAATACAACTGGAGTTTTTCTATTATTATCATATGGGGTGGGAACCCGACTCCAATTGATCACTTCCAGTGTGCCAGGAGGTTATATCTCTTCTATATTAGTAGCCACGCTGCTGATTATATGTGTCTATATTTAGAAAGCAATATTTATATTAGAGATTAGCAAATCGGTCTTCTCGATTCATCAGATCCACAGATTCATGGTCAATAAAATTGTGAAGACTTATTATAAAGGCAGGCCTTGGAGCTGCTATGGGGTCCCTGTAGAGATGCAGTTCATTTCAGGTTGGTCTCATTGTTATATTAATTATTCCTTAGAAACTGCACTCAGCGATACATTATCCACTCGGGTCATGGAAATGGAATAGTAGCACTAACATCCCTTGTTACAGGTCATTAGGAGTGTAGCAATGTCAAAAAGCACCTGATAAGGACTCAGTTGGTAAGGAAAGTTAGTGGGGCAATGTGCTAGATTCTTGTGCATGCTTCAATACTTGGTACAATGTTGCAGTCACAAGACTTTAGTGCCAGACGATGTGTCAGGCCCTGTCAATAAAGGGACAGGGGGACTGGTGGGCCGGTATAGTGCTTCAAGGCTAGCCCATTGGTGCTCCAGTGACCTAATTTGCATATTAATAAAAACATGCTTTTCTTGGGAATGCTGTAGAACCATAAATAAAGTATTGTTTGAATCAGCGGCATGCCTGGTTTAATGAGGTTGAACCTGCTGACAGATGCTCTTTAAAGTTCTAAACCTTTTTGAAATTTTGTCTCATTTTTACCTGATTGACAGTCACATAATAAAATTCGCACCTGCAGGGGTAGATTTCCGGAAAAATTTATGCCATTTCCATTTGATATTCTGCATAATAAATCTGGCCTAAACTATGTCTCCTTGGAGACCACAGTAACTTTTTTTTTTCTTGGTAGATGTCTAGAAGAGGTGAAAACTTTTGAGTTAAAATGGCTTTAGATGTTTTATAAAGGTTGTCCACTGTCTTTTCATGGTTGGGGAAGCTTGTTTATTTGTGAGCTGTTTAGTCATTTTAGTCACTGATTCGAAACCATTTGTTTAGTGCATACAGTAGGTTATTTATGCTGAAATTTATGTGTTTTAAGCTCTTTTGTTTTGTAGCTCCATTGCTTATCTGGTTTTCTTGTATTGACTAATTAATAGTTTGTGGCTGGCGTGCTGAAATTTGCATTCAAGCAGCAGTTACAATGGCATCAGCACGGTCGGAAGTGGCCCAAAGGAATTCCTCAGGACTCCTGTTTCTATCCCTTTATAGCTGATGTGCTTCTTTTTTTATAGAAGTATACTGCTTTACTGTAAATTAGGAGCATTACACAGTCTGTTCTGGCCAAAATTATAATTACTGTATAGTGTTTAGGAACCTGATTATTTATGAGTTTTATATTGTTTTCCTCGGTGTGTTCAAGACACAGAAAATGTGTGGAGCATTTAGCAGCTCCAGTCAATGGTGACCCAGTTTAATCCCATATGAACCATTCAAGCCTTGCCCCAGTTGCTATATAGCCTTTATTTTATGTTTCACATTTTAAAATAGCAAACCTAGAACATGTAACTAAGTCATTAGTTGTTGAAGAGATACTTTGGATCTCCAGTTTCATTATAAACCCAATAATTCTTTGACCAGAAGTTTAGAAAACCCAGAAAACCTCTATCTATATGTCTGTTATCCAACCCCTATCCATATGACTAAGCAAAGATAGCCTCACAAATTAGATTACTATCTGTCAATGCAGGTTATATCCTGATATAGTGTAGCTGATAGGTTCCAGTGCGGGGTATTAGGTAGTGTGATAGGAATTACTGTTTCTCTGCTGTCCATACATACATGCTACAGACATAGTGCTGTAATGTCACAACAATACTTAATGCACCAATCAGTAATATCTACTCAGACCTGATAAAATGTGAAGTTGCATGTATTGGGCAAAAAATATGTGCATCATTAGTGCTGATTCTCGCAGTCGCAAAAATAATGACTGGAGATCACAAATTCTAGAATTCTCAAATTTATTGCGAATATAATGCAAAATATTTGCTAAATATCACGAAAACTAATATTGACTATGCCACTCATCACTACTGTCGATCCTGTCAAGTCCGGCGGCATGTCTGACTATCTCATGCATATAAGAGTGTCTTGACTTTCCCCGATAAATACTGGGGGAAAGAAGGAACATGCACAAACCTTTTGTTCTCAGGGGAAATAAGCCACCACTGGATTCAGAGGCTTACTCTCTTCTCCCCATTCGGCTAAGCAGAGTATGGATGTGCCCATCTTTGGCTCTGAGGGACTCTCTCTAGCATGTTCTTTTTGTAGCCAGTCGTAGGAAATTGCTCCTCCAATTGTTTTTCATTAGTAGCATATAATTTTTCAGCCGTAAATTATCATCATCCCAACTTTTTTAAGATGTGTTGCAAGTTTTAAATGTTATTTAGATTTCAATTTTTTTGTTTTAAATGGCTCACTTTCGACATCTGATATGCGTTCTATGATGTATTATAAAAAAAATAAAAAATATGGGTCTATGAGATTTGCAACATAGGTTTTTGGGTGTCAGCAAAATTTATATTCACTGTTTCCAGGATTTACGATCCTGATTAAAGTGCAGGCAGAGGTTGTACAACTTTTTTTTTTTTTTCCTCAGGAGAGTAAAAATACTCCTCTTAACATTTTTGAGTAGTATTTTTAGCAGAGGACGAGTATGAAAGTTGCATAAATATAAATAAATAATATATATATATATATATATATATATATGTATATACAGACGTGGACAAAATTGTTGGTACCCTTTGGTCAATGAAAGAAAAAGTCACAATGGTCACAGAAATAACTTTAATCTGACAAAAGTAATAATAAATTAAAATTCTATAAATGTTAACCAATGAAAGTCAGACATTGTTTTTCAACCATGCTTCAACAGAATTATGTAAAAAAATAAACTCATGAAACAGGCATGGACAAAAATGATGGTACCCCTAACTTAATATTTTGTTGCGCAACCTTTTGAGGCAATCACTGCAATCAAACGCTTCCTGTAACTGTCAATGAGACATCTGCACCTCTCAGCAGGTATTTTGGCCCACTCCTCATGAGCAAACTGCTCCAGTTGTGTCCGGTTTGAAGGGTGCCTTTTCCAGACTGCATGTTTCAGCTCCTTCCAAAGATGCTCAATAGGATTGAGGTCAGGGCTCATAGAAGGCCACTTTAGAATAGTCCAATTTTTTCCTCTTAGCCATTCTTGGGTGTTTTTAGCGGTGTGTTTTGGGTCATTGTCCTGTTGCAAGACCCATGACCTGCGACTGAGACCAAGCTTTCTGACACTGGCTAGTACATTTCTCTCTAGAATTCCTTGATAGTCTTGAGATTTCATTGTACCCTGCACAGATTCAAGACACCCTGTGCCAGACGCAGCAAAGCAGCCCCAGAACATAACAGAGCCTCCTCCATGTTTCACAGTAGGGACAGTGTTCTTTTCTTGATATGCTTCATTTTTTCGTCTGTGAACATACAGCTGATGTGCCTTGGCAAAAACTTCGATTTTTGTCTCATCTGTCCACAGGACATTCTCCCAGAAGCTTTGTGGCTTGTCAACATGTAGTTTGGCATATTCCAGTCTTGCTTTTTTATGATTCGTTTTCAACAATGGTGTCCTCCTTGGTCGTCTCCCATGTAGTCCACTTTGGCTCAAACAACGACGGATGGTGCGATCTGACACTGATGTTCCTTGAGCATGAAGTTCACCTTGAATCTCTTTAGAAGTCTTTCTAGGCTCTTTTGTTACCATTCGGATTATCCGTCTCTTAGATTTGTCATCAATTTTCCTCCTGCGGCCACGTCCAGGGAGGTTGGCTACAGTCCCATGGATCTTAAACTTATGAATAATATGTGCAACTGTACTCACAGGAACATCTAGTTGCTTGGAGATGGTCTTATAGCCTTTACCTTTAACATGCTTGTCTATAATTTTCTTTCTGATCTCTTGAGACAGCTCTTTCCTTTGCTTCCTCTGGTCCATGTCGAGTGTGGTACACACCATATCACCAAACAACACAGTGATTACCTGGAGCCATATATATAGGCCCAATGGCTGATTACAAGGTTGTAGACACCTGTGATGCTAATTAGTGGACACACCTTGAATTAACATGTCCCTTTGGTCACATTATGTTCTGTGTTTTCTAGGGGTACCATCATTTTTGTCCATGCCTGTTTCATGAGTTTATTTTTTTACATAATTCTGTTGAAGCATGGTTGAAAAACAATGTCTGACTTTCATTGGTTAACATTTATAGAATTTTAATTTATTATTACTTTTGTCAGATTAAAGTTATTTCTGTGACCATTGTGACTTTTTCTTTCATTGACCAAAGGGTACCAACAATTTTGTCCACGTCTGTATGCTTTCATAAGGTTAAGGGCAGGTTCACATCAGTGTTGGAAGCTTAATTCAGGGCCTCTGTCACAAATTCTGTCAAGAAGACAGGACCAAAAAAGTTCTACAGACAGGATTTTGAATGGAAACTGGACAGACTCAATTATAGTCAATGTAGTCTGTTCAGCTCTGTTCAGGTCAGTTGTTTCCATTGTTTTGCTGCTCTAACGAAGCAGAATAACCCAAATAAATAGCGGTGGTGCGAACCTGCCCCAAGAGGTTGGTAATAATGCAGGGGAACCATTGCCAGTCTAATCAACATCTCTCCCCTCCCTTCAGACCCTCCATCATACAGTCCCATGTAAATAACATCTCTCTCCTCCCTTCAGCCCCTCCATAATACAGTTCCATGTAAATAACATCTCGCTTTTCCTGTCAGCCCCTCCAACATACAGTCCCATGTAAATAACAATGTTATCCTTTCAGTCTCTCCTACTTACATTTATATGTAAATATCACTCCTTCCCATCAGCCCTTCCAATATACAGTCCCATGTGAATAACATCACACCCCTCCCTTCAGCCCCACAATATACAGTCCCATGTAAATAACATCAATTGCCTCTCTTCAGCCCCTCCAGCATACAGTCCCATGTAAATAACCTCTTTCTCCTTCCTCCAGGCAGGGTTAATAACCCCCTGAGCGAAGTTCTCTAAAGTTCGATTCGGCTGCTTCACCGAATCTTACAAAAAAATGTACTTTGTAATGAATTACTTTGTCATTAACCGCATTACTTTTTAAAAAATGGGTGCAATGACAGGGAATAACGATCGCTCCATCCCCCGTCATTGAACCCCTCAGAAGACTCGTTTATCGCTGATCATCTGAGATCCATAATAAAGCATTTTAGTGTTTGCAAATGTAAAAAAAAATATATAAAATTGTACTTACCTCATCCATTTGATCATGAAGAGGCCGCCGCGTCCAACTTGATTGAAGATCCATTGCAAAATGACAATATGTCACCGCGCACGAGATTTTGCATGTGATCTTCAAGCAAGATGCCCACGCGACCTCTTCATGCCGAAATGCATGAGGCAAGTATGATTTTATTTTTATTTTTCTGTCATTTCAAGGAAAATCTGTTTGATACCACGAAGCACGGGAAAATTCTGCTTTGAGTCAAATCTGTTTTTTGCTGAAATTCGTATCAAAGTATCAAAGTCCACTTTATGAACTTCGATTCACTCAACACTAATTGCAACAACAAGAAAATGAACATTTATGAGACAGTCAAACCATTTTTAGGCAGCGTTTCCTGTGCAAAAAGAAAGTTTTTTTATTTGTTTTATTAAAAAATAATACTAAATGATAAAACATGATTGACATAATAAAGCAAGATTAAAGAGTATTATAATACAGATGAAGAATATTTGGTGGTTATCACACCTTTTTCAAGTACTGTACATAAAAAGAAATGCAGAATGGTATTTTGCCTTCAGTTGCTGCACAGTGACAACATCTTTAGCACTTCGGCAGGCCCTCTGCTGCTGTACCATGGGATTTCCTCTTCATTAGGTCTATTCATTGTAACTTTTGTTGCTCGTCTAGAAGTGAACATCCATATGTTGCTGCTTTACGTTGCCAAGCTTATTAAAATGCTATCTGGTGCATTATCGCAAAACAGCAATAATCTTTTTACAATTAACACGCTAAGTAATTTCAAGAACATATTTGGTAGAACTACCCGTCTGCTAAGCCGAGGACTAATGCTGTTGACATTAAGTAAATTTTATTTATTTTTTTGTACTTTTTCTCCCAAGCAGGAAGGGTACAATGAGTTGCTAATTACCATTCTGCACAATCACACTAAAGAGTCTTAAGAGTTGGCCAAAAGTTTTCTGTAGTTTGGGAAGACATCTCGAAAGAGAGGTTAAAGGACAAATTGCAACTCGGCATAAATTGTGCTATTTAATTTTCTTGTACCATCTTCATCTCTCACAAAGGGAACATTACCGTGTCTCAGTGCCGTTGTCACGCTAAGCAGCTCTCTCGAATAAAAAAGTGCATAATAATTCAACTGGGCTTCTCCTGGAAGGGGCTGGGATTGATTTTCTTTGCCATTTGATAAGCAAAAAGTATTTAGTGCTGTCGATGACAGATACATTTTATGTGCAAAACGATATTATAGTTTATGTGCGTAACAAACATTTTTAATCCAGTAACAAACTATAGTGACTTGACCTACAGCTTATAAACCAGAAAATGGGGAAAATAAAACATTATTAACGGTATTTGACATATGGGGGAGATTTATCATGAGAGGAATGATTGAGTCAATTTTGAAGGTGTCTATGTTGCCGTAATTTGCACCAAATTTATCCAAAGTTAAATGATGTTTGATACATTTTGAACTTCTTTAAGTGTAATCCTTATGTCTTGAAATTCTGCATTGTATGCCACCCTTTACTGGAGTAAGATTGTAACAATTTTTGTGAAGTTGTAAAGAAGACCTGTAGCTAGTGTTGAGCGAATCGAAGCCTCGGAAGTGGACTTCGATCTGAATATCGGGTAAAACTCCATTTGCCGCAAAGTTGGATTTCCTTGTGCTTCGTGGTACCGAATCCAGTTTTCCTGAAATGGCAGCAAAAATTTCAAAAAATCATACTAACCTCATCCATTTGAGTGCGAAGAGGCCTCAGCGGCCATCTTGCTTGAAGATCCCACGTGAAGTCTCTTGCGCAGTGACATATGACATCACACCTCCAGCCAGCATGATGACTTTATTATGCACCCCGTGAGATTTCGAGCAGGATTTTCAAGCAAGATGACCGTGGCGGCGATCAAGTGAATAAGATAAGTACAATTCCGTTTTTATAATGATTAACTCTTGAAAGGCCTTAATATTCATCTCAGATGGAGTGATCAGTGAGGAACATGGCATCTGAGGGGGTTCAATGATGGGGGATGCAGCTCAATTGCTTTTTCCCATCAAAGCGCCCGCTATTTACGAAAAATATATTTCTGAAGCCTCTATTGTCATGATTTGAAATTGTACCATTCCTCTATTATTCCTTCTAGAAGTTATGAATTAATTGTCAACAGTCTGCAATAAAGGTCGAACTGGGTGCGAGCAGTTGGGGGAGAGTCCCTACACAGTCTGACACCATTCAGTCAGTGCTGCTAGTGTCATGGCATTTATTCTCCTTTGACCTTTATTGCAAACTGCTGGCAGTTCATTCTCACTTTACTATTAGGAATAATAGGGGAATGTCACAACACAGCTCTGTATATACAAAAGAAGAGAAGGGAGCTGATATCTGTAGTGCTGGGAGCTGATATTTCAATTAGCTAACTGTAGATATGGTCCAAGCTACTTTAAATAAGATAAATGTGAACAAGGCTCTGGGTCCAGAGGGATTACACCAAAAGTGCTTAAAGAGCTCAGTTCAGTTATTGATGTGCCCCTGTGTATAATTCTTAAAGATTCTCTAGGGACTGGTACAGTGCCAAGTGATTGGCGCAATGCAAATGTGGTGCCCATATTCAATAAAGGATCTAAGTCCTCCACAGGTAATTATAGACCTATAGGCTTGGAAAGTATGGTCCCGGGTTATAAGTGGTGTACCCTAAGGTTCAGTGCTGGGTCCTCTATTATTTAATTTATTTATTAATGATATCAAGGATGGGATTAATAGCACCATTTCTATGTTTACAGATGACACTAAGTGATGTAGTACTGTGCAGTCTATGGAAGATGTCCATAAACTACAAGCTGACTTGAACAGTCTGAGTGATTGGGCATCAACTTGGCAAATGAGGTTCAATGTAGACAAATGTAAAGTTATGCATCTTGGTAGTAATAATCTCTGTGCTTCATATGTCCTAGGTGATGTAGCACTGGGAGAGTCACTTATAGAGAAGGATTTGGGTGTCCTTGTGGATGGTAGATTAAATTACAGCATACAATGTCAATCAGCTGCTTCTAAGGCCACCAGGATATTGTCATGCATTTAACGAGCCATGGACTCGCGGGGCAGGGATGTGATACTACCACTTTACAAACCGCTGGTGCGGCCACATCTGGAATATGTAGTTCAGTTCTGGGCACCAGTCCATAGAAAGGATGCACTGCAGCTGGAAAAAGTACAGAGGAGAGCGAATAAGGCTACTTCACATTAGCGTTTTTTTTCAGATCCATCATGGATCTGCAAAAACGCTTCCGTTACAATAATACAGCCACATACATCCGCCATGAACGGATCCAGTTGTATTATGTTTTCTATAGCCATTACGGATCTGTCTTGAACACCATTGAAAGTCCATGAAGGATGGATCTGTTTTCAATTGTGTCAGAGTAAACGCATCTCTCCCCATTGACTTACATTTTGTGTCAGGATGGATCCGTCTTGCTCCGCACCACATTGCGGACAGAAAAATGCTGCTTGCAGCAATATTCTGTCCGCGATGGGAGCTCAACCAAACAGAACAGAATGCATTTCAGTGCATTCCATTTCATTCAGTTTTGTCCCCATTGACAAGGAATGGGGACAAAACTGAAGCGCTTTCTTCCGCTATTGAGATCCTATGACGGATCTCAATAGCGGAATTGAGAACGCTAGTATGAAAGTAGCCTTAACTGATAAGGGGCATGTAGGGTCTTAGTTATGAAGAAAGATTAAAATAATTGAATTTATTTAGTCTTGAGAAGAGACATCTAAGGGGGGACATGATTAACCTACACAAACATATAAATGGGCTGTAGAAAAATATACAGTTGCAAGAAAAAGTATGTGAACCCTTTGGAATGATATGGATTTCTGCACAAATTGGTCATAAAATGTGATCTGATCTTCATCTAAGTCACAACAATAGACAATAACTGTCTGCTTAAACTAATAACACACAAATAATTAAATGTTATCATGTTTTTATTGAACACACCGTGTAAGCATTCACAGTGCAGGTTGAAAAAGTATGTGAACCCTTGGATTTAATAACTGGTTGAACTTCCTTTGGCAGCAATAACTTCAACCAAACGTTTCCTGTAGTTGCAGATCAGACGTGCACAACGGTCAGGGGTAATTCTTGACCATTCCTCTTTCAGTTCAGCAATATTCTTGGAATGTCTGGTGTGAATCGCTTTCTTGAGGTCATGCCACAGCAGCTCAGTCGGGTTGAGGTCATGACTTGACTGGGCCACTCCAGAAGGCGTATTTTCTTCTGTTTAAGCCATTCTGTTGTTGATTTACTTCTATGCTTTGGGCCGTTGTCCTGTTGCAACACCTATCTTCTGTTGAGCTTCAGCTGGTTGACAGATGGCCTTAAGTTCTCCTCCAAAATGTCTTGATAAACTTGGGAATTCATTTTTCCTTCGATGATAGCAATCCGTCCAGGCACTGACGCAGCAAAGCAGAACCAAACCATGATGCCCCCACCACCATACTTCACAGTTGGGATCAGGTTTTGATGTTGGTGTGCTGTGCCTCTTTTTCTCCACACATAGTGTTGTGTGTTTCTTCCAAACAACTCCACTTTGGTTTAATCTGTCCACAGAATATTTTGCCAGTACTGCTGTGGAACATCCAGGTGCTCTTGTGCAAACTGTAAACGTGCAGCAATGTTTTTTTTTGGACAGCAGTGGCTTCCTCTGTGGTATCCTCCCATGAAATCCATTCTTGTTTAGTGTTTTACGTATTGTAGATTCGCTAACAGGGATGTTAGCATATGCCAGATACTTTTGTAAGTGTTTAGCTGACACTCTAGGATTCTTCCTCACCTCATTGAGCAGTCTTTGCTGTGCTCTTGCAGTCATCTTTACAGAACGGCCACTCCTAGGGAGAGTAGCAGCAGTGCTGAACTTTCTCCATTTATAGACAATTTGTCTTACCGTGGACTGATGAACAGCAAGGCTTTTGGAAATACTTTTATAACCCTTTCCAGCTTTATGCAAGTCAACAATTCTTAATCGTAGGTCTTCTGACAGCTCTTTTGTTTGAGGCATCATTCGCATCAGGCAATGCTTCTTGTGAAAAGCAAACCCAGAACTGGTGTGTGTGTTTTTTATAGGGCAGGGCAGCTGTAACCAACACCTCCAATCTCATCTCATTGATTGGACTCCAGTTGGCTGACACCTCACTCCAATTAGCTCTTCGAGGTGTCATTAGTCTAGGGGTTCACATACTTTTTCCACCTGCACTGTGAATGTGTACATGGTGTGTTCAATAAAAACATGGTAACATTTAATTCTTTGTGTGTTATTAGTTTAAGCAGACTGTGATTGTCTATTGTTGTGACTTAGATGAAGATCAGATCACATTTTATGACCAATTTGTGCAGAACTCCATATCATTCCAAAGGGTTCACATACTTTTTCTTGCAACTGTATGGTGAAAAACTGTACCATGTAAAATCCTCTAAAAAAACAAGGGGGCACTGCCTCCGACTGGAGAAGAAAAAGTTCAGTCTCCAGAAGCGTCAAAGCTTCTATACTGTAAGAACTGTGAATCTGTGGAATAGACCTCCTCAGGACCAGTGTTGGGCACAAATATCCAAATAGCAAATATTAATCGTGAATATCGCCACTTCGAGAATTTGCAAAGATTTAGAATATAGTGAAATATATTTGTATTCCCAAATATTCCAGATTAAATTTTTGTCCTCAGTAACATCCCTTCTTGCTTGTGGGCCAATCAGAAGGCTGCAATGGCTTTGTCTGAGCTTAACAACATCCCTAGCAACCAATAGGAAAGCTGCTTACCCCTTACTATATAAGAACCTCCCCAGCAGCCATTTTCTGTAGTTTTATGGAGTTCTGAGAGAGAGAGCAGTGTCATTGCTGTGCTCTGTGCTTTACTGTTTAATTACATTAGATAGTTAGCTTATATATATAATACAGATAGTGAGAGACAGTCAGTGTATCTTGATTTAGTGTAGCTGGTTCTAGTGCAGGGTGTTAGGTAGTGGGATAGGCAGGGCCTGTTTTAGACAAAGTGTAACCCTGGGCAAAATTGAAAGTGGGGCCCCAAATCCTGAAATATTGAACCAGAAGTCTGACAGGACTTTGTAGGCACAGACAGTATAGACTGCCACATTATCTCTCTTTAGCCTTTCCACTGTAAACTGCTGATCCTGCAGCCTCTTTGGGTATGTTCACACAGTGCTTAAAAAAACCTAATGCAGAATCTGCATCATTTTATTTTTTTTTGGATGTGTTTTTTTTTTTTTCTGATGCCTTTATAACTTTTTGATGCGGCTTTGCTGTGGATTTTCATTAATGCCCATTTTCAAAGGGAAATCTGGACATGAAACCTGCATGAAGAATGGCCAGGGCACTTCATTTTTTTCATGGTGCAGTTTTCTGTGGATGACACACTGTTATGGGGATCTGTGGAGGACACATTGTTATGGGGGATCTGTGGAGGACACACTGTTATGGGGGATCTGTGGATGACACACCGTTATGGGGATCTGTGGATGACACACTGTTATGAGGGGATCTGTGGAGGACACACTGTTATGGGGGATCTGTGGAAGACACACTGTTATGGGGGATCTGTGGATGACACACCGTTATGGGGGATCTGTGGATGACACACCGTTATGGGGGATCTGTGTAGGACACACCGTTATGGGGGATCTGTGGAGGACACACCGTTATGGGGGATCTGTGGATGACACTGCTATGGGGGATCTGTGCATGATACTCTGTTATGGGGGATCTGTGGATGACACTCTGTTATGGGGGATCTGTGGATGACACACTGTTATGGGGGATCTGTGGATGACACTGTTATGGGGATCTGTGGATGACACACTGTTATGGGGATCTGTGAATGACACACTGTTATGGGGATCTGTGGATGACACACTGTTATAGGGATCTGTGGAGGACACACTGTTATGGGGGATCTGTGGAGGACACACTGTTATGGGGATCTGTGAATGACGCACCATTATGGGGGATCTGTGGATGACACACCGTTATGGGGGATCTGTGGAGGACACACCGTTATGGGGGATCTGTGGAGGACACACCGTTATGGGGGATCTGTGGAGGACACACCGTTATGGGGGATCTGTGGATGACACACTGTTATGGGGATCTGTGGATGACACACTGTTATGGGGATCTGTGGATGGCACACTCTTATGGGGGATCTGTGGATGACAAACTGGTATGGGGGTTCTATGAATGACACTTATGGGGGCATCTGTGGATGACACTTATGTGGGATCTTTGAATAACACTGTTATAATGTGTGACATAGCTTTACATATTTATTTTTTAGCAACCCTGGTCTGCTCCCCCCAATTACTGAATAAAAATTAAATAACTGGTAATTTGGACATCAGATTTATACTCCAATGCCTCTGCCACCCAAGAAGACAATGCTGTCTTCAATAGTTTAACTAGAGCCCTCTATGGCCCAGGCAGCCTTGCTGTAATTGAACGCAGAACAACCATGTTACAAGCACCACAAGCCACGTCACAAGCACGCTGTTTGGTGGTGTCCTAATAGTGCTGCAGACCTAGCTCACACTGGTGTCACAGGGAGCACACTAGACACAAGAAGCTCACACACAGCTCACAGAGGGGCACACACCGGGATCAGAGGGGACACAGGGAGCACACACAACTCCTACTGGGAGCACAGAGGCCACAGGGCGCACACGCAGGGGTCGCACGTAGGGGTCGCATGCAGGGGGGCACGGAGAGCATGCATAGAGTGCACACAGGGGGCACAGGGAGATCATAGAGGGAACTCACAGATCAGGGACCATCAATACTTGAGGGCAGTACAGAGCTGTTACAATGAGCGTGACCACCAGCAGCCCTGCACCCCCTCCACAGACACTGCTGCATGTTTGGATGGACTTACCAAGTGATTTCATAGGACAGGGTCCTGGGATCTCCTGCAGTCCAGCATCTGAGGTCAGAGCCAGCAGAAGGCCCAGTCATCCCAGTCTGATGCTTGGGCCTTGCAGCCTGGAGCAAGTGCAGGCAAAGGAGGGGGTGGGGGGGCACAGAACGTCCGATGTGTGTGGTGATACGGGAGACTGTGCAGGGTGGAGAGCAGAGGACTGCTGCAGCATATTAGAGTGCCAATCACAGGGAGCATGTGAAGGGAGCATAACAAAAATATGCTAATGAGCCTCTAGGTGCTATTAGGGCGTTGCTTCAGCACCTAGAGGCGCAGGTGCAGTGAGTGAAGGACACGCTCCTGCTGCTGGCTTCCCCACTGAACCTGGGCCGAAGGAAGGAAGCCGGCACCCGGAGCGCGTCCTTCACTCACTGCGGCTGCGCCGAATACTAAACGGGATGGCGCAGGAGCAGGATTTACGTGACGATGAGGAGAACTCGACAGTCAATCAACAGGACCTGGGTGTGCCAAAGGGTGAGTAGACCGAGCCTCTAAGTGCTGAAGCAACGCCCTCATAGCACCTAGCAGCTCATTAGCATATTTTAAAAGTCTTTATTTTAAGAGAACGGCGGCAGGCAGGGAGTTATAAAGCCCACTGTTATGTATTGCTTTAGTTAGCCCATCGCTAATATCAGTCAGCTACATAACGTTATTTCTCATGACAGAAACCCTTTGACTATGTAACAGTCTGAAACTGACAGCACTGATTGAATAGTGTCAGACAGTGCAGGGACTCACTATTAACTGGTAACACCCAGCTGGACATTCATTGCAAACTGCTAGTAATTCATAATGTCTAGTAGTAATAATAAAAGAATGGTGCATCATAGTCATAACAAATTGATGCTCCAGAATTATTACATGGGGAGTGCAAGTAGTTACTAAAACAGATATGTCAGGAGTGGTGACAGCTCCTCTTAAATTCAGCTCACCTTGCTCATTTTCCTACCTACTTGGTGTGGAGTAAAAATGCAAAATGTGGAAATTGATTCTAAAAATTAGCCACTTTGTGACTTCTTGAGCAACAAATTCTGGTTTGTATTGCTTGATTAATCCCCCGTGATATTTATAGTTATATGAGGGTCTTTTATCTTATTTTATTCTCTCTTTATCTCACTACTACCAAGAACTTGAGGCTTCATGCATATAGGTGTTTTATAGCTCCATACAGTCCTGTATTGAGAGGTAATACAGCATCCACAGACTTTAAGGGGACCCTGTTGTATGGCCATATACCTCTGATTTAATTCAGAGACATAGAGAGAACTGTTCTTTTGGATTCCTTATAACGTTGCCTTTTGAGCATCATATGGCACCAGAACATAAAGTACTTATAGCATTAGAAAATGGTACTATATATGCTTCCATATAGTCTAGTAGTCATTTGCAACTAACACACAACTTGATCCAATATACAATATCCTATATCTATATAAATAAAGAAGGACGTATGTATGTATGTATGTATGTATGTGTGTATGTGTGTATGTATGTATGTTCAGTGGGGGTCAGACCTCTCTAGCATGTACCGTTCCTGAGATATTCCCAAAAAATTCAAATAAGGCACATCACATGATCTACATTAGCCAAGAGAAGCCTGCAGGTTTTTCTCTTTATATCCCAACAGCCATACACACGGTCACATGCCCCTTATCAGCCAGTAGAAGCTCACAGGTCCTTAGTCTCCACATACACACAGTTTAACACCAGGTTTCCATAGCAACCCAGCCATTTTTCTTCACTGCTGCTGGTCAGCTTTAAAGGGGCAGGGCACTGTGGATGACACTGTTAAGGGAGCGGAGTGCTGTGGAGGTGACAGTTCTGGGGCAGGATTTAAAAACCCCACCCCCAGATCCCTCTAAGCCACAACCCTAATCCGGTTAGGCCACACTCCCTCCCACTTCGCAGCCGACAGGGATTGAAAAAATGAAGGTTAAAATCTACTTCTGTCAGCTGCAGGGGTGGGAGGGACGGTGACTTTCTCCCTGCAACTCACGCTCAGACAACACAGTGCTGCTGTCTGAGAGTGAGCTGCTCAAAAGGACTTCCCTGCATGAGATAGTCCCAAAAAAAAGATTAGCCAATAGAAGCCTGGTCACATGACCCTTATCAGCCAATAGAAGCTCGCAGGCCATTAGTCTCCACATACACACAGTTTTACTCCAGGTTTCCATAACAACCCAGCCATTTTTCTTCACTGCTGTAGTTCAGCATTAAAGGGGCATGCACTGTGGATGACACTGTTAAGGGAGCGGAGTGCTGTGGAGGTCACAGTTCAGGGGACGGTAGGGTGGCCATTTAGGCCACCCTCAAAAGACGGACTTAAAAACCCCGCCCCCAGGTCCCACTAAACCATGCCCCCTCCCACTCCGCAGGAATGAAAAAATGAAGGTAAAAATCAACTTCTGTCAGCTGCAGGGGATCGAGGGAGGGTGACTTTCTCCCTGCAGCTCATGCTTAGACAGCACAATGCTGCTGTCTAAGAGTGAGCTGTTCAATATAACATCCCTGGGTCTGTCGAGTCCCTGAGCCAGACAGAGAACAGGGAGTCTGAAAGCCGGACTGTCCACCTAAAACCAGACCTCTGGCCACCCAAGGGGAAGGATGCTGTGGAGGTCACAGTTAAGGGGACGGTCCGCTATGGAGGTCAGTGTTAATGGGCAGATTGCTGTAAATACCACTGTTAAGGGTCATGGTGTTGTGTAAATCACTGTTAAGGAGATGGGGTACTGTAGAGGTCACTAATAAAGGGGCAGCCGCTGTGAAGGTCACTGTTAAAGGGGAAGGCTGTTATGGAGGTCACTGTTAAGGGGGCAGAATTTTCTCGATGTCAATGTTAAAGGGGCAAGCTGCTGTGGAGCTCACTGATAAGGGGGCAGGCACTGTGGAGGTCTCTGTTAAAGGCACAAGGAACTGTAAAGGTCACAGTTAAGGGGACGGGCCGCTATATAGGTCAGAGTTAAGGGGCGGGGTGCTGTACAGGTCACTGTTATAGGGGATACTGTCAATATCTTTTAATGACACACACAAACATTAAATTAAATAGATGAAATATACCTGTGCAAAGCCGGGTCCTTCTGCTAGTACTAATTATAAAAAGAACACTTAGAGTACGGCCACATAGTCGGGTTTCCTGATGCAGTGTTGGAAACGGAAATCAGGAAAGATATGACTTCTCTTTTTTTTATTTTTTATTCACTCACTTTCAAAACTGCATCAGGAAACATGGCCATGTGGTAATAGTACTATTTACCTTACCAATTCCCTCACCTCATGGTGGTGCTTCTTGGATCTTCTATCAGTCTCTATTCTACCTCCAGCGATGATGTGTCATCACAACATTTCAGTTCTGCAGTCAATCACCAGTGAGGCCACCACTGCAGGATTGGCTAAAGTTATCACATGTCATGTCAACTCATTATTGCTGGGAATCAGTGAGGTGAGTATCTGAATGGCCAGAATGTATAGTGATATGCTGTTTTCCATGAAGCAAGTTGAACTAACTTCCCCCCGCAATATCAGCTGACTGCAGGGGTTCCAGGACCAGTAGTTATCTTCATGAGCAAATCTGCTAGATTTAAAATAGATAATAAGCAAATCAAATTTGACATGAATTTTCCAAATATTTTGGTCAAATTCAAATCCAAAGTTTTGGGCAAATTTCTCAAAATCACTCCAGACATTTTTCAGATCTGATGACATAAAAGATGAAGAAGGAGGATCATGTGACCCAAGAGGGTGTGTGTATCCAAAAACTGAAAAAATAAAAATAAAAATAAAGAAAATGTGAAAATTGACAGTGCAGTGCGTTTTTAACACCAGCAGCCATATATGTCAATGCAACGTCAAAGTTTCATACACAGCTTTTCAGGGCAATTGGAGCACTGTCGATTTAGGTGAAATTTATTTGGACCCAAATTGAATCTGAATTACTATCTAAAAGTAAAAAAAAAAGGCTACACCAATAAGGACATATATATATAGGATTCACCACTGCACAGAATATTTCCATTAGTGGCTGACCAATGTACTATAATATCAATATGGAAGGTTTTATGGTACAAAAGTCAAGGTCGACTCGAAAGTGATCCTGTAGACAGTCGTGAGACGTGAAGGTGCAGAGCAGCAAAGCCAGACGATTGAGAGGACACAGAGATAGTATGAGGAAAGAGTTATAGATTGTCATAAAATAATAATAAAAGACTTGTAAAACCAACAATGAAATATTGTCAGGTCAAATGACGGTCACACCTCCAGCTTTAATTCAGCTTCGTAGGACGACATATGTCTATAATGACGCTATTGTTGCATGACGATAGTCTTTTGAATTGTGTGCCATTTTCCGATTTCTATTCGCAGAGTCGGGGAAAAAAGGTGACATGTACGTCTCTACCTGATATTTGTACTATATATTAGTGAGGACTGACATTATACCATAGCGCATGGTGCAAACATAACACCTGCCATAGCACATATGGTTTCTAGTTTAAATATTCATCACAACATTGGAATATAGAAGCAGGAATACACAAAACAGCATAATCAACACTAAGTCTGGTAGGTGAGATGAGAGGTAATGTTGAACTCAACATTTTCTAAGGAAGGTTTGGACTGAGGTGTAGCAGTGTTATGTAACACATTTGTGATAGAGGTGTGATTGTCATTACTAGACATAAACCATTTCTTAATTCTAGTAATGTGGATTAAAAAGCGTTCCAAGAAGATCATGAGCACAGAGGCAGCACCGCGTGCTGAAATTAACCACAAGACATTGGCAGATTAAGTGAACACATTGATTATCTCATGACAAAGGCATTTGTCAAAGGATGCGATATTATAGGCAGTAAGCAAAGAGTCATTTCCTGAAGTTGATGTGCTGGAAGAAGTAAAACTGAGCACTAGGGATGAGCAAAGCGAGCTTCGGATCCTAGATCCGATGTCGCTTCACTCAAAACTTAGGTATAATGCTGCTTGTGAGACTTTGGTGAATAACTTTGATATTTGATTTTTAAACTGCAAAACTATTTTAAAACTTGGATCCGAAGTCGGCTTCAGTTCCGATTGGTACCTGGGAATCAAAGTCAGCTTCAGATCCAAGTTTTAAAGTGGTTTTCCAGTTTAAAAATTAAATACCGAAGTTATTCACCAAAGTCTCTCGAGGCTTCGGGAATAACTCGCTCTGCCTCATCGGAGGCCATACATTTTAATGCTGTATGGAGATGGAACTCTGTACAGCATTAATCCGAAGTTTTGAGCAAAGCGACTTCAGATCTAGGAACTGAAGCTAGCCTTGCTCATCCCTACTGGGCACATGTAAGGATCTAAGCAATTTTGACAAGGGCCAAATTTTGATGACTAGAAGACTGGGTCAGCACTAGAGATCAGGGACAGACTGGCCATAGACCCCACAGGAAAATCTCCCGGTGGGCCCATGCCTAAGGGTCCACCCAAGAACTCCTCATGGTCACCAGCCAGGTTCATAACGATCTGATGCGCTAATTAATTTAGGAGTATCAAGCACTTTTGCACCTGGCCATTGGCTGCAGGTGCCCTCCTGAATTTAACTGTATCCTAAGGACGATAATACAGTTTCATACTGTGACCCAGGCAACAATATTCTCTGCTGAAATGTGGTATTTGGTTTTGCAGATGTAATATTTTCTACTGCACTGTTGTATTTGGTGTTGCAGATACAGTATTTTGTGCTGCACTGGATCAGAAACTTTTGTGATTCATCATACAATAATCACCCAAAATGGTGACAAACATTTTACAGATCAGAAGTCAGAGAAGAAGGGATCTGCCACCAAAAAGGGAACATTTATGTGCTATTAAATCGTCTGTTTGTTACCACCAGCTAACATCCCTTTACCCATAACCATATATGTTCCTGTCTCTTTGGCATTACTAATACTGTTATGGCATTAAAGAGATTGAAAAGGATTGGATACAGTCCTATGAGACCTCATGACTTTTCAGGGTGGGCACAAGCCATCAGTTCTATGAAATGTCCAGAGTCAACTACATGGAAAGGGATAAACTATAGTACGAGCAACTTGGCCAGGTGCACGTTCAGCTTCTTCACCGTTGGATGAGTGCACGCATATTGTTGTCTTTTTGCAATCTCCTTAGTGATCAATTGCTGTCGAATGAAGTGATGAGGAGTAAGAGTAGGAGGAGCATCAGGAGCAATAGATGTCATTGAAGTTGATAGGAAGGAATGACCACTTCTTTCTGCTGATGTTGGCGAACCCTGAGTGCTGGAGAGGGAGTGCAGTCCTGTGGCAGATGCATCTTGCTGTAACACTAAATGAGTGGCACGGTTTTCCCACGCCACTTTACGATAATGCTTCATGTGTTGATGAAGGACTGTCGTGCCAACTTTTGCACCCTGGCTACACCTTCTGCCCACACATCCTGCATCCTACATCCCCCAGAGGCTTGGTAAAACAAAAGCCGGGCGAGTACGGCATTTTACCTCCACCACTGCTTGATGCCTGCCTGCTGCTACTTTTGTGACCCTGTGCACTGCTAGTGTATTCCTCACAGGTAGTCTTCTGAGTAGCAGACGGTGTACCCCTCCCACATTTGTCTTCCATTGCTTCCACCCTTCTGTCTCACAGGCATGTTTCCACCCTGAAGTCTCACGGCACGCTGCCAACCTCTCCTCCTGATGATGACGATGCCCTCTCTGCATCGGGTTCCCATGTGTGATCGGCTACATCATCATCTACATCTGTTTGGTAGTCACTTGTGTCACCCTCACCTTTCTCTTGCACACATCCCTGACCTCATGTGCTGCCATCCAACTGTCATCATCGGTAGTTGCATGCCTAGAGAAGTCCGCAGCAGACCTCTACTCCAAGTCTGTGCTAACCTGTAACTGCTGCCTCACAAAGCTCATCCTCACTTAAAAGTGGAGCAGAGCCAATGGCTTTCATTGCTTAGCTAACAGAAGGAGCAGCAAAAGCAAGAGGCAGGTTTGGGACAGGTGATGGTACAGAGGCAGTTCCTGGGCAGCTCCAGAGGCATAACTGGACAGTACAGCTGGACTGTGGCAGGTCTGACCAGTTGCAGGGGCTGCTACCAAACCCCCTTCTTGTGCTGCTTCTTGTGCCAGCTACAGTCTGTTGGCCATAGTGTACAGTAACTGTATCAGTAATGTAATGGATTAACTAAGAATGTGGCAGCAGTTGAACAAGATGGACACGGCAATATATTGGACCAACCTTTAATACTGAGGCAAAATAAGTATATGTAAAAACTAACAGGTTAACTATGAATGTGGCAGCAGTTAAACAAGATGCATAAGGCAATATATTAGTCCACTTATTAATACTGAGGCACATTAAGTTTATGTATAAACTAACAGGTTAACTATGAATGTCACAGCAGTTGAACAAGATGCCCATGGTGATTACACGATTGCATTCAACTTGCAGTGTCCCTCCTGTCTCCCTATGCTCTCCCTACAGTCTCCAAAAAGTCTTCCTATGATCTCCCTATATTCTTGCACTGTCCATGCATCTCCCTATACTCTCCCTCTCCAATATTCTTCTATAAATAGCTTTCTAAAACACTGTCCATCATGCATAAGCGTTTGTCACATCTCTCCCTAAGCTGAGATCACAGTGAAATGACTAAGACAGCACAAGGATGACTCTTTTATAGGGCTGTGACATCACAGGAGATCTGTGGATTGGCTGCAAAGCATTATGGGTCATATCGCTTTTCCAGTCTTTTTACTTTCACTTTGTAACACGTGCAACAGCCATTTTAGAAAAAAATAAAAAATTTGTGACATGAAGCGCGAGGAAATTCGGATTTGTGGCGAATATAATTTTTTTCAACTTTGATTCA
Organism: Bufo gargarizans; assembly: GCF_014858855.1. Taxonomy (NCBI): domain Eukaryota; kingdom Metazoa; phylum Chordata; class Amphibia; order Anura; family Bufonidae; genus Bufo; species Bufo gargarizans. The sequence goes on along the minus strand of NC_058082.1, from coordinate 614,739,018 downwards.
AATTCCACTTAAAATTCTTCAATTCGCTCAGCACTAATCAATATATTGTGATCAGTTGGGGTCTAACCACTGAACCCCCGTCAGGAGACTGCAGCGCACTAGATAGCAGCTGTGCTTGGTATCACAGCTCAGTCCGATTCACTTGAATGGGACTGAGCTGCATCTAGGTCATGTGACCATTAAGTATGACCTCACCATTATAGGGGGTAGAGGCTGATCAGTTGGGGTGCTGAGAGGCAGTCCCTCACCGATCCGATTCTGATACGCTATCCTGAGGATAAGCTTCCATCTTTATTAGTGGATTATTATTTTTCTTCTGTCACACTCTATAATACTGTTGGCATACAATAAAAAGTGCTTTTAATGCTGGACATTTCTGTGTTATTGTCATATTACTGAGCATTAGGGCTATGCTGGTATTAGTCAGTATTGTGGCCAATGATAACATGTTGCATATTACTGGCGAGAAAAATGTCCTGATTTTAAAATGAGAAGTGAAAGGTGGTTTGACATGTTTGCCCCAGGCAAATAACATAAACTACTCTAAATGCCATTGCTTCTCTATAGACCATCTTGGCCTAATCATTCGATGAATATGGGTTTATTTAAGATGTCATATAGGGGCAGTAGCTATAACTACACTGAAAAAGATAAAACACACAGAATAATTATACAGATGCATCAATGCTTTTCATTTTTATCCGTATACTTCTGATTTAAATGATTTTTTTTTTTGTATTTCTATTTTTATTTAAGCTGACGGTAGGCAGGCTGTGCAAGTGGTGGCTACAAAATATGCACATATATTATGAAGTATGTTATTGAGAGCCAATTCTGTATTTTTCCTTTTTTTTTTCAGAATCCTTGTGCACGTAGAAAAAAATAAATAAAATAAAAAATCTGTCTTTATAGCGTTGTTATGACAGCAAGGAAGAATATAATTATAAACAATATCTTGCTTAGCCTGCAGTTCTATGTTTTTATGATAGGAAATTAAAATCAGATTCAGTTGGCTATGTCATAAACTCAGAATCACATTACTTAAACCAATATTTCTATTTGACTTTGTTGAGTCTATCCAGAAAAATACTGTTATGGAATAATAAATGAGAATAATACACGCACAAATATATATATATATATATATATATATATATAGATACTGTATATATATATATATATATATACAGTATATACGGTATATAACAAAAACAAATAAAAGCAGCACAGCAGAAAATAAGTAAAGGGTGTGCCTGCGGCTATGGAGACAATCCTGTATCCAAAAGTTGCATAAAGAAGAAAATTCCACGGCACTCCTGGGGTTGTGATTCACCAGCGCTGGTGAATAAAGAACACTACTTTTAATCACAACCCTGGGAGTGCCGTAGAATCCGTAGAATTTTCTTTATATATATATATATATATATATCGCAAAAAGTTAGGGATATTTGGCTTTCGGTTGAAATGTATGAAACACATAAAAAGTTCACGCTACAGTGATATTATATCATGAAAGTAGGGCATTTAGGTAGACATGTGTAATGGTGATTTCCTCATCTCAAACAACTTATTTAAAACAACAGTGGTGGGTTTACCCCCACAAAAAATATCAGTGTCTCAAAAACGCGTCATGTAGCCTTGAGCATCAATTATTACAGCTTGACAACAACGTCTCATGCTGTTCACAAGTCTACTTATTGTCTGCTGAGGCATGGCATCCCACTCTTCTTGAAGGGCAGCCCTCAGGTCATTGAGGTTCTGTGGTACAGAGTTTCGAGCCTCTACATGGCGACTCAGCTGATCCCATAGGTTTTCAAAGGGATTCAGGTCTGAAGAAAGTGCAGGCCACTCCGTTTGTTGTACCCCAGTCTCCAGAAGCCGTTCATTAATGATTAGACCTTGATGAGTTGGCACATTGTCATCCATGAAGATGAAATTGGCCTGTGTTGTTCATGCAAAGGCACAACCACTGGATTAATGATGTCAACTAGTTTGGGCTTTTCACTGTACCATTCACAAAGTGTACGGCAGTTCTGTATTGACTAGACACCCCAACCCACACTGTAACACCACCACCACCAAAGGCTCGCCCGGTGACAACAATAGCTGATGCATAACTCTCCCCTTGAAGTTTCCAACATTGTTGGCAGCCATAATTTCTGCTCAGTGTGAATGGATTTTCATCAATGAGTAGCACTGAGGCCCATTGGTCCCTCGTCCAGCGTATAAAATCCTCTCTGGCCCATGAAAGATGATGACATATGTGGTCAGGTACCCTTGCAGGTCATCTAGCATGCAGACCACGCTGTTGAAATCAATTTTAAAGGATCTGGCATGACACTTGGGTGCCTCTCATCTCACTTAAATGTGCCTGGAGTGTTGTGGCATTCATCATCTGGTTCGGAAGAGCATTGTTTACAATAAAGCAGACATCAGTGTGGGATGTGCCCAAAGGACGTCCCTTCTATGCCTTTCTGTGACTCTTACAGTCTCTCTGTATGTCTGTTACACCCTGCTGATGACACTCTGTGACATTCTAAGCTTAATGGCTACTTCCATCTGAGAACATCCTGCTTGAAGCCTCGCAATGGTGAGGTACTGTTGATCAATTGTTAGGTGTCGTCTTGGTCTCATGATGTCAAAATGTGAACAGCATGATGAGGAGGACTTTTTAAATACCAATTCTAAATGAACCAGGACATTTATTGGGCAATTCATGGATCAAATACCTGTTGTGAATTTTGCCATTAAGCTCCTTTTTAGAGAACAGGAAGTTCTACAAAAAGGACTGAAACACTGAACAGTTGGACATATGCATTTAAAAGTTTAGAAGTGCATTTTAGGTATTAGTGCAATATATATATATATATATATATATATACTGTAATGTACATGATCTGAAAGGGAATTTACTACTAAAGGACTATTTAGTAGGTAGTGGAATATGCATACCCACTAAATGGCTAACCTACCTATTGAGGGGCCAAAATAAAGTAGCAACTAAATCGCAATGGGACCTCTGCCCCTCAGTGACTCTCATGATAAGGTAATTATAGTTGAGTGATGAGGTATGATAAGGTTTAAGTGAATTATGCAATGGGTTCCGTTCTCACGGAATCCATCCCGTAATTCAATGAGGGTTCCATTCTGCTAGCCATACACTTGTATTATGACGACATTCAAAATAGAATGCCTTTAAAGTCATTCCATTTGGCATACCGGCATTGATTTCCATTATGGATTCCGTGAAAACCCCAAACCCGCCAAAAGGCAGGTTCGCTTAATTGCAAAGGTAACATTGGATTTGAGTACAAATGGGTGAGATGTATTATTAGGGGACTTTTTAAAGTGAGTTTTATCTTGAGCGTGTGATGCTATAATTTGTGCCAAACCCATTGTAAATTGTTTGATAAATTCTGTGCATCTTTAAAAGGGACTTAAACCTTTGCTGAAGCCATGAACATGCAGTAGAGCTTAACAGAGCTCGCTACACCTTCATGTTTCAATGATTCTGCTCCGCTTAATGCCTAGCAAGTATATGGGATCCAAACTGCACACACTGGAAACGCTGAGCATCACTGATGAAACCCAAAGGTGCAGAGTAGATATGAGGAAATTATTCTATACATTTCTTCAAAAATTCAGATTTTATGAAATCAGAATCTCATTACGATTAGGATTCGAAGAATTTTGCAGAGAGAAGGAGAAAGAGAGAGATAGAAAACACCAAAATGCCATTAACAGCTTTTCAGGGAGAACTTTTGATTCGGGTAGAATAAAATCAGGTGCTGTATTTGGACGAACTTTTTAGAAATTTAATTATTACTGGAGAAGTGCTACTGCACATTTGTGGTTTCTGCAATGGTTCAGGTCCTAAATAACACTTTGGTTCAGAAATATTCGTATTTTTGCAACCCCCTGCTGGAGCGAATTTCCAGCAACTTTTCACCTTTTTCTAAAGTTGCTATGATAAATTTAGCCTACAAATACTAATCATCCCCACTTTCCAACTCACTTTTCAAAAGTAGCAAGGACAGCGCAAAGTCATGGAATATTTTTGTGAAAGAATGGCAACTTTTTTGCCATTTTGTTAATGCAAATTAAATGACAGACTTAGGCCTCTTTCTCACGACCGTATGGCTTTTTCAGTGTTTTGCGGTCCGTTTTAAACTGATCCGTTGTTCCGTTTTTTGTTTCCGTCGTGTTTCCGTTTCCGTTCCGTTTTTCCGTTCCGTTTTTCCGTATGGCATATACAGTATACAGTAATTTCATAGAAGAAATTGGGCTGGGCATAACATTTTCAATAGATGGCTCCGCAAAAAACGGAACGGATACGGAAGACATACGGATGCATTTCCATATGTTTTCAGTTTTTTTGCGGATCCATTGACTTGAATGGAGCCACGGAACGTGATTTGCGGGCAATAATAGGACATGTTCTATCTTTAAACGGAACAGAAAAACGGAAATACGGAAACGGAATGCACACGGAGTACATTCCGTTTTTTTTGCGGAACCATTGAAATGAATGGTTCCGTATACGGACCGTATACGGACCGCAAAAAACGGCCCGCAAAACGGAAAAAAAAACGGTCGTGTGAAAGAGGCCTTATAGACTTATATTAGTAAAAAGTATAAAAACTAGTGTCCTTTGGCATATACATATTTGCATATAGCCATGCAGTTGCATACTGTATGACAGGGGCATGCAAATGTACTAACCCAAGAGGGTACATTTAACATGAGGGGGATATTTAAAGTCAGTTTTTCTTAACACTGCATTGGAGTAATAATTTTAACACACCTTAAAAAATGTTTTTAAAAAAATAGGACATTTGTCTATAGATGTTACTCCAGTAAGATTGTAGAGAAAACACAGTTGTTAAAGGGAATGTGTCATCAGACATGGCCGATTGTTTAAATCATATTTTTGTGTTAAAGGGGCTATCCTAGATAGTTCATCAGTATCTGATCGGTGGGGGTTCCACACACGAGACCCCCACCGATCAGCTGTTCGAGATGGTAGCGGCACTCACAGTAGCACCGTGTCCTTCTCTTAGCTTTTTTAAGCCAGTGAATACAAGTGCAGCCCATTGAAGGGAATGGAGCTGAGCATGATACCAAGCAATGTATACCAAACTATATTACATTATTATTTTTTTTATATATAATCCTGCAATTTTCACTCTAGCCATTAAATAATTTGTCACATTTTCACGTTCTGTACAAGTAACTTTTCACTAGCTATTATTATCACAACAAGCCGAATTACAATGGCAAGTAACACCTCTATACAGGGAGTGCAGAATTATTAGGCAAGTTGTATTTTTGAGGATTAATTTTATTATTGAACAACAACCATGTTCTCAATGAACCCAAAAAACTCATTAATATCAAAGCTGAATATTTATGGAAGTAGTTTTTAGTTTGTTTTTAGTTTTAGCTATTTTAGGGGGATATCTGTGTGTGCAGGTGACTATTACTGTACATAATTATTAGGCAACTTAACAAAAAACAAATATATACCCATTTCAATTATTTATTTTTACCAGTGAAACCAATATAACATCTCAACATTCACAAATATACATTTCTGACATTCAAAAACAAAACAAAAACAAATCAGTGACCAATATAGCCACCTTTCTTTGCAAGGACACTCAAAAGCCTGCCATCCATGGATTCTGTCAGTGTTTTGATCTGTTCACCATCAACATTGCGTGCAGCAGCAACCACAGCCTCCCAGACACTGTTCAGAGAGGTGTACTGTTTTCCCTCCTTGTAAATCTCACATTTGATGATGGACCACAGGTTCTCAATGGGGTTCAGATCAGGTGAACAAGGAGGCCATGTCATTAGATTTTCTTCTTTTATACCCTTTCTTGCCAGCCACGTTGTGGAGTACTTGGACGCATGTGATGGAGCATTGTCCTGCATGAAAATCATGTTTTTCTTACCTTGCAGACTTCTTCCTGTACCACTGCTTGAAGAAGGTGTCTTCCAGAAACTGGCAGTAGGACTGGGAGTTGAGCTTGACTCCATCCTCAACCCAAAAAGGCCCCACAAGCTCATCTTTGATGATACCAGCCCAAACCAGTACTCCACCTCCACCTTGCTGGCGTCTGAGTCGGACTGGAGCTCTCTGCCCTTTACCAATCCAGCCATCTGGCCCATCAAGACTCACTCTCATTTCATCAGTCCATAAAACCTTAGAAAAATCAGTCTTGAGATATTTCTTGGCCCAGTCTTGACGTTTCAGCTTGTGTGTCTTGTTCAGTGGTGGTCTTCTTTCAGCCTTTCTTACCTTGGCCATGTCTCTGAGTATTGCACACCTTGTGCTTTTGGGCACTCCAGTGATGTTGCAGCTCTGAAATATGGCCAAACTGGTGGCAAGTGGCATCTTGGCAGCTGCACGCTTGACTTTTCTCAGTTCATGGGCAGTTATTTTGCGCCTTGGTTTTTCCACACGCTTCTTGCGACCCTGTTGACTATTTTGAATGAAACGCTTAATTGTTCGATGATCACGCTTCAGAAGGTTTGCAATTTTAAGAGTGCTGCATCCCTCTGCAGGATATCTCACTATTTTTGACTTTTCTGAGCCTGTCAAGTCCTTCTTTTGACCCATTTTGCCAAAGGAAAGGAAGTTGCCTAATAATTATGCACACCTGATATAGGGTGTTAATGTCAATAGACCACACCCCTTCTCATTACAGAGATGCACATCACCTAATATGCTTAATTGGTAGTAGGCTTTCGAGCCTATACAGCTTGGATTAAGACAACATGCATAAAGAGGATGATGTGGTCAAAATACTCATTTGCCTAATAATTCTGCACGTAGTGTATAGATAACACATGATCCACCATTCACTTTAGATGATATCATAGCTTATTTAATCCATTCTGGCCTCTGCACAGGTCACAAAGCATGCCTAGAAACCTAAACTCTCCCATATAAATCAGTGGGGTCCACTCCTGTCCATTGTGTCCATGGCCCATGTAGATGTTCTCAAAAGACAGTAAGTCTTAACACACACTGCCTGTCCAAAAATAAACTCGCCACCAAAAAAAAAAGGTCACACACTCTAATATTTAGTTGGACCACCTTTAGCTTTGATCACGGCACACATTGCTGTGTCATTGTTTCGATAAGCTTCCGCAATGTCACAAGATTTATTTCCATCCAGTGTTGCATTAATTTTTCACCAAGATCTTGCATTGATGATGGTAGAGTCTGAACACTGTGCAAAGCCTTCTCCAGCAGATCATAAAGATTCTCAATTAGGTTAAGGTCTGGACTCTGTGGTGGCCAATCCATGTGTGAAAATGATGCCTCATACTCCCTGAACCACTCTTTCACAAATTTGAGCCCGATGAATCCTGGCATTGTCATCTTGGAATATGCTCGTGCCATCAGGGAAGAAAAAAATCCATTGATGGATTAACCCGGTCATTCAGTAAGTTCAGGTAGTCAGCTGACCTCATTCTTGGAGCACATACTGTTGCTGAACCTAGACCTGACCAACTGCAGCAACCCCAGACCATAGCACTGCCCCACAGGCTTGTACAGTAGGCACTAGGCATGATGGGTGCATCACTTCATCTGCCTCTCTTTTACCCTGATGCACCCATCACTCTGGAACTGGGTAAATCTGGACTCATCAGACCACATGACCTTCTTCCATTCCTCCAGAGTCCAATCTTATGCAAATTGAAGCCTTTTTTTCTGGTTTCCCAATCCATTGAGTTCCCTTCGCATTGTTCAAGTGCAAATGATCTTACTTTAACTATTACTGGTACGGCATGTTGTTCTGGTACTTAAGGACACATGACGTACCGGTACGTCATGTGTATTTCCGATCACCGCCGCCCAGCGGGGGGGGGTTAATTCAGACCTGCGGTTTGCGGCTTTTACCTGGTGCGGCGGTGGCAGCGGCGGTGGTGCCATCGGGTCCCCATGGGGCTGTAGGGGGGACCCGATGGCATGGAAGGTAGCACGATGCCTTCCTGAGGCATCTCCGCTGCCTTCCTGTGATGTGCCTGTGAGATCCAGCCCTATTTATCTCACAGGCCGAAAGCTGTATGAGTAATACTCACTGTATTACTCATACAGCCAATGCATTTCAATAAAGAAGTATTGGAATGCATTGTAAAGGATTATACCCCCACAATAAAGTGAAAAAAAAAGTTTCCCCCCCCAAAAATTAAAAGTTTCAAGTAAAAATAAGCAAAAACGTCATTTTCCCTAAATAAAGTTAAAAAAATTGGTAAAATATAGGGGAAAAAAAAAAAAAGTATACATATTAGGTATCGCCGCTTCCGTATCGACCAACTATTTAAACATATCACATGATCTAACCCCTCAGATGAACACCGTAAAAAATAAAAAATAAAAACTGTGCTACATTACAAAAAGTACAACAGCAAGCAATCAAAAAGGCGTTTGCCCACCAAAATAGTACCAATCTAACCGTCACCTCATCCCGAAAAAAAATTAGCCCCTACCTGAGACAATCGCCCAAAAAATTAAAAAAATTATGGCTCAGAATATGGAGACACTAAAACATCATTTTTTTTTGTTTAAAATAGCTGTTATTGTGTAAAACTTACATGAATAAAAAAAATGTATACATATTAGGTATCGCCGCGTCCATATCGACCGGCTCTATAAAAATATCACATGATCTAACCCCTCAGATGAACACCGCAAAAAATAAAAAATAAAAACTGTGCTAAATAAACAATTCTTTGTCACCTTACATCACAAAAAGTGTACTAGCAAGCGATCAAAAAGTCACACGCACCCCAAAATAGTGCCAATAAAACCGTCATCTCATCCCGCAAAAATCATACCCTACCCAAGGTAATCGCCCAAAAACTGAAAAAAACTATGGCTCTCAGACTATGGAAACACTAAAACATGATTTATTTTGCTTCAAAAATGAAATCATTGTGTAAAACTTACATAAATAAAAAAAGTATACATATTAAGTATTGCTGCGTCCGTATCGACCGGCTCTATAAAAATATCACATGACCTAACCCCTCAGATAAACACTAACCCCTCAGATAAACACCGTAAAAAATTCTAAATAAAAACTGTGCTAAATAAACAATTTTTTGTCACCTTACATCACAAAAAGTGTAATAGCAAGTGATCAAAAAGTCACACGCACCCCAAAATAGTGCCAATAAAACCGTCATCTCATCCCGCAAAAATCATACCCTACCCAAGGTAATCGCCCAAAAACTTAAAAAACTATGGCTCTCAGACTATGGAAACACTAAAACATGATTTTTTTTGCTTCAAAAATGAAATCATTGTGAGAAACGTACATAAATTTTGAAAAAATACACATATTAGGTATCGCCGCGTCCGTATCGACCGGCTCTATAAAAATATCACACGACCTAACCCCTCAGATGAACACCGTGAAAAAATTTAAATAAAAACTGTGCTAAATAAACCATTTTTTGTCACCTTACATCACAAAAAGTGTAAAAGAAAGCGATCAAAAGGTCACACGCACCCCAAAATAGTGCCAATAAAACTATCATCTTATCCCGCAAAAATCATACTCTATCCAAGGTAATTGCCCAAAAACTGAAAAAATTACGGCTCTCAGATTATGGAAACACTAAAACATGATTTTTTTTTGTTTAAAAAAAGAAATCATTGTGTAAAACTTACATAAATTAAAAAAAAGTATACATATTAGGTATCGCCGCATCCGTGACAACCTGGTCTATAAAAATACCACATGATCTAACCTGTCAGATGAATGTTGTAAATAACAAAAAATAAAAACGGTGCCAAAACAGCTATTTCTTGTTACCTTGCCTCACAAAAAGTGTAATATAGAGCAACCAAAAATCATATGTACCCTAAACTAGTACGAACAATACTGCCATCCTATCACGTAGTTTCTAAAATGGGGTCACTTTTTTGGAGTTTCTACTCTAGGGGTGCAAAAAAAAACAGTCCAGCAAAATCTGCCTTCCCAAAAACTGTATGGCATTCCTTTCCTTCTGAGCCCTACCGTGTGCCCGTACAGTAGTTTACGATCACATATGAGGTGTTTCTGTAAACTAAAGAATCTGGGCAATAAATATTGAGTTTTGTTTGGCTGTTAACCCTTGCTTTGTAAAAGTAAAACAAATATTAAAATAGAAAATCTGCCAAAAAAGTGAAATTTTGAAATTGTATCTCTATTTTCCATTAATTTTTGTGGAACACCTAAAGGGTTAACAAAGTTTGTAAAATCAGTTTTGAATACCTTGAGGGTGTAGTTTCTGGAATTGAGTCTATTATGTAAGCCTCGCAAAGTGACTTTAGACCTGAACTGGTCCCTAAAAATTGGGTTTTTGAAAATTTCTGAAAAATTTCAAGATTTGCTTCTAAACTTCTAAGCCTATACAACAAATAAAATATCATTTCCAAAATGATCCAAACATGAAGTAGACATATGAAGAATGTAAAGTAATAACTATTTTTGGAGGTATTATTATGTATTATAGAAGTAGAGAAATTGAAACTTGGAAATTTGCTATTTAAAAAAAAATGGTAAATTTGGTACTTTTTTATAAATAAAAAATAAATTTATTGACTTCATTTTACCAGTGTCATGAAGTACAATATGTGACGAAAAAGCAATCTCAGAATGGCCTGGATAAGTCAAAACGTTATCACAACTTAAAGTGACACTGGTCAGATTTGCAAAAAATGGCCTGGTCCTTAAAGTGATATAAGGCTGTGTCCCAAAGGGGTTAAACTTAGCCCTGAGTTCTACTGTTGTTTTTCTTCGATTTGATTTCACCAAATGTTTAAAGTGATCGCCAATCACGATCATTCAGGATATTTTTTTTCCCAACACATTTCTTCCTCGAATACGATAGGTCCCCACTATTTTTCCAGTTTTTAATAATGCATTGGACAGTTCTTAATCTATTTTTAGTTGTTTCTGCAATCTCCTTAGAAGTTATCTCTGCTTGATGTATGCCAATGATTTGACCCTTTTCAATTAGACTAAGGCTGGTTTCACATGGGCGTTGCGGGAAAAGGTGAGGGTGCGTTGCAGGAACATGCGTGATTTTTCCGCACAAGTGCAAAACATTGTAATGCGTTTTGCACGCGCGTGAGAAAAATCGGCATGTTTGGTACCCAAACTTCTTCACAGAAGTTCGAGCTTGGGATTGGTGTTCTGTAGATTGTATTATTTCCCCTTATAACATGGTTATAAGGGAAAATAATAGCATTCTGAATACAAAATGCATAGTACAATAGCGCTGGAGGGGTTAAAAAAAATAAAAATAATTTAACTCATCTTAATCCACTTGATCGCGTAGCCGGCATCTCTTCTGTCTCTTTCTTTGCTGATTGCAGTCAAAGGACCTGTGGTGACGTCACTCCAGTCATCACATGGTCTGTCACATGATCTTTTACCATGGTGATGGATCATGTGATGGATCATGTGATGACCGGAGTGACGTCACCACAGGTCCTTTGACTGCAATCAGCAAAGAAAGAGACAGAAAAGATGCCGGCTGCGTGAGCAAGTGGATTAAGGTGAGTTAAACTATTTATTTTTTTTTAACCCCTCCAGCACTATTGTATTATGCATTCTGTATTCAGAATGCTATTATTTTCCCTTATAACCATGTTATAAGGGAAAATAATAAAATGATCGGATCTCACTTGCTTGCGGATGCTTGCGATTTTCACGCAGCCCCATTCATTTCTATGGGGCCTGTGTTGCGTGGAAAACGCACCATATAGAACATGCTGCGATTTTCACGCAACGCACAAGTGATGTGTGAAAATCACCGCTGGTGTGCACAGCCCCATAGAAATGAATGGGTCAGGATTCAGTGCGGGTGCAATGCGTTCAACTCACGCATTGCACCCATGTGGAATACACGCCCGTGTGAAAGGGGCCTAACATCTTTTCCACGACCACAAGATGTGTCTTTTGACATGGTTGTTTAAGAAATGAGAAGCAACTCATTGCACCAGTTGGGGTTAAATAACTTATTGCCAGCTGAAAGATAATCTCCCATGTAGTAATTATCCAATAGGAGGCTCATAACTATTTGCTTAGTTAAATCCAGGTGGCAACTTTTTTTTTGGACAGGCAGAGTATTTTAGTTCTAGTGGCCAGTGTAAAAACTGCAGGATTTTATTTACTTAAGATAAGTTAGCAAATATTTTTTTAAAACAATGTTTAATATATAAACAAGATTTAAACAATAGGGGGGGGGTCATTTATGAAATCAGATATGTCAGGTTTCTGGCATAAAAAAGTTGCAAGTCATGGCAACTGCAACATTTCCATGGCAACATTGTGTGACAATTTTGATGATGTTCGCAATGTTGGTCTATGTTTAAGAGCTAAAAGTGAGATTAGACCTGGATAATGGCTCATTTACTGTGTGTGGCAAAAGCGGCACCAGGCAACCCCAGGTCTACTTTACACCTCAAGGTATAAACCACATTACACTCATGCCAAATATTATTAAAGTGCACCAGTTTATACATTTGGTTCAGGCACACAAAGCAAAAACAACCTTAAATGATAAATGACCCCCTAGTTGTTTTTTTTTGTTTTTGTTTTTTTAACCACTAATCCCCTTTAATTTTATCCAGATCAGGAGATCTTGGCTTTCCAAGCCTTCAAGAAGTGGGAGAGGGCTGCTAGTACAGCCAGCTGCCTAACACCCAGAAACAAATTTGTGAGGAAGAACATAAAACATGGCTGATTTTTCTTTATGTTTACTGTATATATGTTATAGCTGGAGACAGAATATATATTTTGTATGTATTTTCTCCTCTAGTGTTCCTTAAATTATAAACTCTTGAACAAATCTATAAATGCCTAATTTCTCAGCATTATAGGGAAACATTATACTTTATTCCACTACACATGTAGAAGTATAGGTGTCACCTTCCTGGAGCAGCGCCCATTGTAAGACACCACAATCATGCAACCTATTGCAGTGCAACGATGGTAAGAAATGGTCTCCCTAGAACATGAGTATGCAGTAAACTCTCCCTGTGCTATAATTGTTTCTGCCTTTGATTTCTGAAATCTATGAAGTTCTGTGTATCTGTAGAACATTATAAAAGATTAAATCACCTTCTTGGAGAAGTCTCTCCCATAGCACATTTTCTTTTATGATACAAATGATTTGTTCTCTGATACCAGGCTGTCAATTCACTAAAGGCCAAGGTCTTACCACATTTCATTTTCAGTGTCATACTGTCCTATGGCTTCATTACTTTTTGTGTGCATGAGAGGTTCTTTATGAAAGCAGACTTTTCCTTGTAGTATCTGATTTCTCAAAAGAGAATCACTATTAGTATCACACATGAAGCCTAAAGGTATAAATAGGCACTAGTAACCCAATGATAGAACTGTCCAGAATGTAATGTTAGGCATCTTACGTTATTCATAGAGCACGTGATAGACCTTTATTTGCTGCAAATTATACAGTATGTTGTGGGGGAGGCCATACTCCATGTTGACAAGGCATTCAACACATACTGTACATCTGTACATTGCTGTACAGATGGGATACTAAAGGGGTTGTTTATTGTCTGTTATGTTTTTCTAATCTCATCTCACCTATAGTGGCGAGTCTTACAAGAATATAATAACCATATATTATTTTGTTATTGTTACCTAGCAAGAGTTGCACATCTAATGTAATTCAGTAGTGGGCATGTGCCATACATCGGTCCCATTTCAACCCACATTGCTTAAGGGTTGCACACGCACACTCAGGAAAGCTCAGATGCGCTGCCCATGGGCAACTAGGAATACATGCCCAATGTAAGGCACGTGACCTTGGAAGTGCCTGCTACAGAATTAAAGTACACCGGAAGCGCAAAGCTCACTAGGTAAGGATAAAAAAATTAATGAAATGAAGGTCATCCTTTTCTTGTAAGGCTACTTTCACACCTGTGTTCGGTGCGGATCCGTCTTGTATCTGCACAGACGGATCCGCACCGAAAATGCAAACGCTTATATCCATTCAGAAAGGATACTTTTGCATTTTTTTTTCAAAAGAAAAGTCAAAACGCACCACTGTGTGTGAAAATGGATCCATCCCCATTAACTTACATTGTATGTCAGGACCGATCCGTTTGGCTCCGCATCATCAGGCGGATACCAAAACGGAGGCGGACACAGCGTTTTGGTGTCCGCCTCCAGAGTAGATTGGAGGCGGAACGGAGCCAAACTGATGCTTTCTGAATGGGTCCTTATCCATTCAGAATGCATTGGGGCTGAACTGATCCGTTTTGGGCCGCTTGTGAGAGCCCTGAAACGGATTTCACAAGCGGACCCAGAAACTCCAGTGTGAAAGTAGCCTAAGACTTGCCACTGTGGGTGAAATGAGATGAAAATAAAATAACCAGTGTAAGGGATCGTCTCTCTTTCAGGGGGTCACACTCACAGACATCTTCACAGACACCAGGATTTAATGGCCAAAACTTGGTTTTATTGCGGCACGTCCTTGTAAACATAAACAGTTGTACAAAATAAACTTCTGCCCGTCTGGGCTCTACCTAAACACATAGGTTTCCCTGACTCACCTCTAAGTACCGCTTAGTGTCTCAGGCTCTAAGCCTTAGCAGGTTCCGCTCATCAAGTGTCAGTCCACACATGGAAGAAATCAGGCTTTGCATAGCCTTCTGGCCCCTCAGTCTTCCTGACTGAGACCACAAACCAAGCCTCTTCTCTAGGTTCACAGACACTTCTCCCTCCTCAGACTGACCTACTCTGAGGTGCTTTATGCCATCCTGATTACAGCAGGCCTCATCTGCGATCACCTCAGGTAGAAAGGAAAACCCGTACTGGAAGTGTGTGGACTGGCAACTCCCTCTACCAAGCCTAGCCACCAGTCCATGTAAAATCCAGCCCAGAAAATGTATACAAAAATGTCTCAGCAAACTATGCTTTGCTGAGACTACTGCCACTCTCTGGATTTTATCTGTCTCACCCATCTGAGGTACCTTAAGTGGGACAACACACCTTCCAGCACTGTTCACATTACCACACCAGATAAGCCCTTTAAATACCTTTGCCTTAAAAGACAAAAGTATTACAGCAGTGATACTTTCATTGGCTAACTAGAAACATTTGGTTTGAAAGCTTTCAGAGCACAGTGACTCCTCCATCAGGCTATATACACATGAATGACTGTGAAAAAGGCACAACTCTTAAAAATGTTCCACAGATAATGTACAGCATGCACTAGGTTTTATGGCAGACCAATAATCCTAAATCATTGTTACTGATAGACAGACAGTAGGGGTTAAGACTTAGCCATTAAAGAGATCTGGAGTCACTCTAATAAAGGGGGTGAGGAGTGTGTCTATGTAGTGGGTCATAAATCCAGGTGTTAGATTGAGTCCTCTTTTCAATTACTGAAACCTGTACCCACATCTTATCAACCGACACCATCCACATCTCGAAAACAATGACTACAACATCATGGAGCCTCCTGAATTACACACCAAAATGGATCAACTGCAAGGAACCCCCTTGTAGTCACCTACAACCCCAAAATGTGTGGAGAATTACTGAAAACCTATAACCTATATTTCCACAAAGGTAATAGACCAAAACATGTTTCCCAAGATGTACTACTCCTTTCCTACAAACAACCACCAAACTTAAGAAATCTTGTGGTCAGAAATGCCCTATCACCACCATCAGAGATGGGCACATTCCCTTATTGCAAAATCTATACCCACGTCTTAACAACAGACACCATCCACATAACCATTCCTCCCCCTCCCCATTAGATTGACTCCAAATCTATTTAATTCCTCATAAACCCTATTGTCTGTCCAAAACAATGACTACAACATCAAGGAGCATCCTGAATTACACACCAAAAGGGATCAAGTTTTTTTTTACAGGATCCTGTTTTTTTTAATAATCTTTTTTTATGTTTTTTTTTACAGGATTATTATTATTTTTTTACAGAATCCTAAATATTTTTTACAGAATAATAGAAAATGATATGAACGGTGATTATTGACTCTTCCTAAATGTAGGGGAGCATATGCAGTTGCTTCTCCGGTAGCAGAAGCAGAACCTTTGTGTTTACACTGCAACTTTGAGCAGCGTTGCAGGTGCAAGATTGTCTGGGTGGCGGCCAATATGTCCAGCCCTGTCAATCAAGTGGCAGGGGGAGTGTCCTTAGCTTCAGGGACAAAAGAAACGCTAATCCTATCTGTTGCCAGCAGTTTCCCAAAAATACAGAGCAGGACTACAATACTTATCATGCATACTAAATGGTCTCCCTAATAAGAATGGACACCCCAACAGCACCCCGAAGGCCACTCAGCTAACCAAGGCAATCTTATCTTGAGAAACTCAGTACTCTTTATGTTTTGGAAGCAGAACTGTCTTTCACGTCTCACTCAGAGAACTGTAATACTGGGGCATTCAGTACTCTTGTCATTTTGTAACTGTCTAATGATTTAAGTTATTGGTTCCAAAATTTGACTTGGCAGCACTCTGCTTATTTATTCAGAATTAAACCATGAAATGCTTCCAAAAATAAGAACTAAGACAACAAGCTCTCACAGGTGCACTAGTATAAATGAGATTGGATATTTGCTATCATTAGAGATTAGATCAATTATAATGGAATGATTGACTCTAAAGTTTGAAAAAAAGAATTGTCATGTCCTTCATCAACAGTGGAAAATACATAGAATTTCACTTTATCTCCATGCTGAAGGATTTGTATAATCTACTCACAATAATCAAAAGGGTTTATCTACCTTCAAATAATGTATGTCAAAGTATCCCAAGTCTATGATGATATACTGTTCTATACCTTAAAATCACAGCATGGTGATAGTTAGGGATGAGCGAAGCAAGCTTCGTATCCTAGATCGGTTTGCTCCAAATGTAATTTTAATGCTGTGCTGAGAATCGTTTCCGTACAAAATCAAAATGTATGGGCTTCGGCGAGGCAAATTCGTTATCACTGAAGTCTTGCGAGATATAATAATAACTTCGGGATTTGATCTTTGAACTTGAAAACCATTTTAAAATTTAGCTCCGAAATTGGTTTCAGTACAGAGGTACCAGTCAGTATCGAAATTCGACCAGACTTTGGATACCTGTTTTAAAACTGTTTTAAAGTTTTACCCCTTAGTGACCAGTCTGTTTTGGGCCTTACTGACCAAGCGTTTTTCTTCCTTTTTTCAGCGTCTCGTTCCAAGAGCTATAACTTTTTTATTTTTCTGTCTATATAGCTTGTTTTTTGCGGGACAAGTTGTAGTTTTTAATGGCACCATTTTGGGGTACACATAACCTTCTGATTAATGTTTATTAACTCTTTCTGGGAGGGAGATATGAAAAACAGCAATATTGCCACTGCATTTTTACGTTATACATTTTATAGTGTTCATTTTTCGGTTTAAATAACATAATATCTTTATTCTCTGGGTCACTACGATTACAGTGATACCAAATACATTAGTTTTTTCCGTTTTACTACATTTTTGCAATAAAACCCCTTTTTTAAAAAAAAACATAACTTTTTTATTTTTCTTTCTATGGAGTTGTGTGAGAGTTTGATTTTTGCAGAATGACTTGTATTTTTTATTTATATAATCTTGGAGTAAATAATGCTTTTTGATCGTTTTTTTTGGTGGCAGCTAAGAAAAAATTAGCAATACCAAACATATGGGGAAGATTTTTTTGCAATTCTTTTCACTGAAAAGCGGATTTTCAATGGATAAAAAGCGTAATTTTTTTAATGGGATTTTTTTCATTGAATTAATGTGTTTTATTTTTACCACTTAATAGTCAGCAGACAACATGCTGATTGATTTTGAAATGCAATGCATTATCCCTATAGTTCATTGCATTTTACTATCAGTGCTATACTAACATTGACCAGCAGGCTTCGCCAGAGAGGTGCAGCCTGCTGGAAATTACTCAAGGCTGGTCTGGGGCCTACACGAGACCCCATCCAACCTTCACACACATTGGCACCCTGTGATCGCATTTGCGGGGTGCCTATGGGAGGCAAAAAGAGTCTGCAGCATTGCCCACGGCATGTAAGATGTTAAACAGCCCGGATCGGCACTTCTACAAGTCCGGGCTGTTAGAGCAGGTGACCAAAGCAGCGCTTAGACAGCCTAAGGCCCCTTAGTGACTGCGGTAAAAAGGTGTATGGGTGGTCACTAAGGGATTAATAATCAAATGCCTAAGTTATTCACAGAAGTCTCACGAAACTGGGTTGATAACATACATTTTAATGCTGTACAGAAATAGATCTAGGATCCAAAGCTCATTTCACTCATCCCTAATGATATTACAAATATATATAGAGATATCTAGTGTTCCCCCCCTCTAATTACTAATACCAGAGGTTAAGAACCCAGACTTTATACCACCTATAAAGTATATACTAATATTCATGATACTTCACTGCAAATGAGAATAGGCATGTAACATGAAGGAAGGCAGCAATTCATAGTACTAATAATCAAAGAAACGCAGACAGTAGAAAAAGACCACATCTAGTCTGCCCTTATATAATTTTCTTTAGATAGATATGTGCTTCTCCCAGGCATGTTTAAATTCCCTTAGTGTACATTTCCCTACCACCTCTGATGGTAGATTTTAAAAGCCTAAACTACCCTTTTGGTATAAAAAAAAATCCTGACATTGGTTCTGATTCTCCCCCCAACTAATTTGACTGTGTCCCCTTGTCCTTGTGTTTAATTTTGTATTGAAAACACTTCTCTCCTGAACTTTTTTTATATCTTTAACTTCCTTAAAGGTTTCTATCATTAGAGATGGCCTTGCGGTCGTTTTGCAGTGTACTTTGTGCGTCCGTGATTCGCCGAACATGCGAACATATGGCGATGTCCGCCAGCGCCATATTCTTTTGCATTGCGCCGAACTTTGACCCATCATACATCCATTAGGTGGGACAGGACAGCCAATTGAGACGTTTCAGCACATGGACACACCCCCACCCTATCAAAGAACCTGATCTGATTTTACATTCTGTGCTTTGCCAGTGTAGGGAAAGGTTGCTTTGTGGAGCCAGGACAGGCTGTTAGGGACACCAATCGGTAGCTAATAGGGCCACAAAGTCCTTTTAAGGACTGGTATAGGTGTGCTATTGATGGGTGTGATATACTGACGGGTGTGATATACTTATAATATACTTTCTAACATAGAAAGTATACTACAGTGCATTTGTAGTACGGTTCTGCTGCGATACCACAGCTATATAGAGGGACAAACGCTATTGGAACAACTAATTGCAACAGAAGTGATATACCTGTTGCCCCCAAAAAACCTGATTGAGGGGTGTGATACACCTTCTTCCACAAAATACTGATTGAGGGTTACGATATACCTGTTGCCCCAAATAAACAGGGTGGTGTGATATAACTGTTGTGACAAAAAAATGGTTGTGGGGTGTGATATACCTGCTTCCTAAAAATACTGATTGAGGGTTGCGATATACCTGCTTCCACAAAATACTGATAAAGGAGTTTGATATACCTGTTTCCATCAAATATTGATTGAGGCCTGCGGCATACCTGCTTCCAAATAATACTGATTAAGGGGTTTGATATACCTGCTTCCACTAAATACTGATTGAGGGCTGCGATATATATCTGCCTCCACAAAATACTGATTAAGGTGTTTGATATACCTGCTTCCACTAAATACTAATTTGGTGCCGCAATATATCTGCTTCCACAAAATACTGATTAAGGGGTTTGATATACTTGTTTCCATTAAATATTGATTGAGTCCTGTGATATACCTGTTTCCACCAAATATTGATTGAGGCCTACGATATACCTGGTTCCACAAAATATTGATTAAGGGGTTTGATATACCTGCTTCCACAAAATACTGATTTAGGGCTGCAATATAGCTGTTTCCACAAAATATTGATTAAGGGGTTTGATATAATTGATTCCACAAAATACTGATTGAGGGCTGCGATATACCTACTTCCACAAAATACTGATTAAGTGGTTCTATATACCTGTTTCCACCAAATATTGATTGAGGTCTACGATATACCTGCTTCCACAAAATACTGATTAAGGGTTTTGATATACTTGCTTCCACAAAATACTGATTGAGGGTTGTGATATAACTGCTTTTACAAAATATTGATTAAGGGGTTTGATATGCCTGTTTTCACCAAATATTAAATGAGTCCTGCAATATACCTGCTTCCACAAAATACTGATTAAGGGGTTTGATATACCTGTTTCCACCAAATATTGATTGGGGCCTACGATATACCTGCTTCAACAAAAGTCTGATTAAGGGGTTTAATATACCTACTTGCCCAAAATACTGATTGAGGGCTGCAATATACTTGCTTCCTCGAATAGTGCTCTTTTCTAGGGACTTAGGCACAGGGTGATTTTGAAAATGACAGGCAGAGGAAGAGGCAGGCTGTTCTGCAGGGGTGTTAGGGTTCAGGCAGGCTCGTACGATTACTTCAAAGGGTGCACCAGAGTTGGTTGAGTGGCTCACTCACCCACCTGCTTCTGCACCCTCCTCATCCTCTGTATCTGCACCCTCCTCACTCTCTGCTGTGTACACCCCCAAATACACCACCACCACCATCATAGCTCCTCCACTCGAGTCAGAGGAATTATTTTCCCATGTATTCCCATACCATACCAATGCACAGTCATTCTTGGCATCAGATGAGGAAGAGTAGGTAGCAATGGCCGCCACCCAGCGGTCTGAAAACAGTACCCAGATCAGCCCAAGGAGGGAGGTTCCCACTGTTTCTGCATACTCTGAGATCTCAAATGTTAGTGGTGGTGAAGGTGACGATAATGACGTGTCAATGGACATCACGTCGGTGCCCACAAGAAAGGAAGAGGAGGGGAGTACAGAGGGAGAGTCTGAGCAGCAGAGAGGTAGGAGGTGGAGCAGAAGCAGGCAGAGCTTGCAGGGCACAG